>NC_086110.1:16401948-16705476 GCF_963921235.1 Mobula hypostoma | reverse complement strand
GTACCAGTGACATAGGCAGAAAAAGGGAGGAGGTCCTCAGGAGAGAATTCAGGGAGTTAGGAAGCTGAAAAGCAGGACCTCCAGGGTAGTAATCTCAGTCTTCCTGCCTGTGCCACGTGCTAGCGAGTGCAAGAATAGCATGATCAGGCATATTAATGTGGCTGAGCGACTGGTGTAGGTGACAGGGCTTCAGATTCCTGAGGCCTCTTGTGGGGGAGGTACGATCTGTACAAAAAGGACGGGTTACACCTGAAGCCGAAGGGGTCCAGTATCCTAGTGGGCACATTTAAAAGCACTGTTAGGGAGGATTGAAACTAATTTGGCAGGGGGATGGGAACCGGAGTGATAGGGTTGAGGAAGGGGAAAACAGAAATAAATCAAAGATAGTGTGCAACAGAGATTATAGAAAGAACAGGCAGGAGGTGAGGCCAGTGGCATGATTTACAGGGCAATTAAAACAGAAAGCAACAAATACTGGACTGAAAGTGTTATATCTGAATGCACGCAGCATAAGGAATAAAATGGGCAATCTTGAAATTCAGCCACAGTTTGGCAAAAAATGACATTGTGGCCATCTCTGAAATTTGGGTAAAAGATGGCTGCCATTGGGAGTTGAATGTCCAAGGATATACGAACTATATCGGAAAGATGAGTTAGTAGGTAGAGGGGGTGGTGTGGCTCTGTGTGCAACAAATAATATTAAATCAGTAGAAACAGATGACACAGGATTGGAAGGTGTAAAGTCTCTATGGGTTGAGTTAAGAAATGGCAAGGGTAAAAGGACCCTAATAGCAGTTGTTTACAAGTCTCCAAACAGCAGTCGGGATGTGGATTACAAATTACAGCAGGAGATAGAAAAGACGTGTCACAAAGGCAATGCCATGATAATCGTTGGGGATTTTAACATGAAAGAGGATTAGGAAAACCAGTACTGGATCCCAAGAGATAGAATTTGTAGAATGTCTAAGGGGTGGCTTTTTAGAACAGCGTATTGCTGTTGAGCCCACTAGGGGATTGGCTGTGCTGGATTGGGTGTTGTGCAATGATCCGGAGGTGGTAAGAGAGCTTAAGGTTAAGGAAGCCTTAGGGAACAGTGTTCACAATATGATCAAGTTCACATTGAAATTTGAGAGGGAAAAAATAATGTTCTATGTGTCGATATTTCAGTGGAATAAAGGGAATTACAATGGCATGAGAGGGGAACTGGCCAAAGTTGACTGGAAAGGAACATTTGCAGGAAAGACAGGAGAGCAGCAATGGCTGGAGTTTCTGTGAAAAATGAGGGGAGTGCAAGACAGATACAGGATATTCCAAATGAGAAGGAATTTTCAAAGGGAAGAAGGACACTACCGTGGCTGACAAGTGAAGTCAGAGCCAAAGTAAAAGCAAAAGAGAGGCGTACAAGGAAGCCATAGTTAGTGGGAAAATAGAGGGTTGGGACGCTTGTAAAAACTTGCAGAAGGAAACTAAGAAAGTCATTAGGAAGGAAAAGATGAATTATGAAAGGAAGCTGATATTAAAAGCCTTTTTAAATATATAAAGGATAAAACAGAGTTCAGGGTAGATATAGGACCAATACAAAACGACACTGGAGATATTGTAATGAGAGGTGCAGAGACGGCAGAGGAACTGAATGTGTATTTTGCATCAGTCTTCACAGTGGAAGATGTCTGCAGAATACCGGCCATTCAAGAGTGTCAGGGAAGTGAAGCTTGTGCAGTGAAAATTGCAACTGAGAAGGTGCTCAGGAAGCTTAATGGTCTGAGGGTGGATAAATCTCCTGGACCTGATGGAATGCACCCTTGGGTTCTGAAGGAAGTAGCTGGAGAGATTGCGGTGGCATTAACAATGATCTTTCAAGAATCAATAGATTCTGGCATAGTACCGGATGACTGAAAAATTGCAAATGTTACACTGCTATTTAAGAAGAGTGGGAGGCAGCAGAAAGGAAACTATAGACCTGCTAGCCTGATGTCTGTGGTTGGGAAGTTGTTGGAATCGATTGTTAGGGACGAGATTACAGAATACCTGGAGGCACATGACAAGATAGGCCAAAGCCAGCATGGTTTTCTGAAAGGGACATCCTGACTGACAAACCTACTGCAATTCTTTGAGGAAATTACAAGCAGGGTAGACAAAGGAGATGCAGTAGACTTGGTGTACTTGGATTTTCAGGCCTTTGACAAGGTGCCGCACATGAGGCTGCTTAGCAAGGTAAGAGTCCATGGAATTACAGGGGAGTTACTAACATGGGCGGAGCATTGGCTGGTCAGCAGAAAACAGAGAGTGGGAATAAAGGGATCCTATTCTGTCTGGCTGCTGGTTACCAGAGGAGTTCCACAGGGGTCAGTGTTGGGATCACTGGTTTTTACATTGTATGTCAATGATTTGGACTATGGGATTAATGGACTTGTGGCTAAATTTGCCAATGATACAAAGGTAGGTGGAGGAGTGGGTAGTGTTGAGAAAACAGAGAGCCTGCAGAAAGATTTAGATAGTTTAGGAAAATGGGCAAAGAAGTGGCAAATGAAATACAATGTTGGAAAGTGTATGGTCATGCACTTTGGTGGAAGAAATAAACTCCAGGTTGAGTCGGTTGTGTAGAAGGCAAATGCATGTTGTTCATTTCCAGAAATATAGAATATAAGAGCAGGGATGTGATGTTGAGGCTCTATAAGGCACTTGTGAGACCACACTTGGAGTACTGTGTGCAGTTTTGGATTCCTTATTTTAGAAAGGATATACTAACATTGGAGAGGGTGCAGAGAACCTTCACAAGAATGATTTCAGGAATGAAAGGGTTACTGTATGAGGAACGTCTGGCAGCTCTTGGGCTGTATTCCCTGGAGTTCAGGAGAATGAGGGAGATCTCATAGAAACATTCCGAATGTTAAAAGGCCAGAACAGATTAGATATAGCAAAGTTATTTCCCATGGCAGGGGAGTCTAGGACAAGAGGGCACGACTTCAGGATTGAAGGATGTCCATTTAGAACACAGATGCGGAGAAATTACTTTAGTCAGAGGGTGGTAAATCTGTGGAATTTGTTGCCACGAGGGGCTGTGGAGGCCAAATCATTGGGTGTATTGAAAGGCAGGGATAGATAGGTTCTTGATTAGTCAGGGCATCAAAGGGTATAGGTGAAAACAGGGGAGTGGGGATGACTGGAAGAATTGGATCAGCCCATGATTGAATGGCAGAACAGACTCGATGGGCTGAATGGCCTACTTCTGCTCCTACATCTTAAAGTCTGATGGTATTAAACAGTGGACCTTCCTGGTGACGACTTATTTTAATTCTACTTTCCATTCCGACATGTCAGTCCATGGCCTCCTCTACTGACACAATGAGGCCACTCTCAAGTTGAAGGAGAACAACTCAAATTCTGTCTGGGTAGTCTCCAACCAGATGGCATAAACATTGATTTCTCTAACCTCTGGTAATTTATTCCCCCTCCTCCTTCTTTCTTTTCACATTTCTGTAGAACAAAACAATCTTTTCTCTAAGGATGATAGCCATTTACACTCCCAACATTGATACTTTGATTGGACCTTTGCTGAAAAACAGATCCACAAGTGCCTTGTCAGATCAAGTGAGCTATTTCTAACAATACGACAGTCTATTCCTGAGAAATTGTTCTGTCATGAGTGGTTGAACGAATTAGGACAACATCAAGTGATCATATTGAAATGCATAAAATCCCACGGATGTGTATGCTGAAATATTTCCATTAGTGGGAGAAACTCTAACAAGGGGACATAGTTACAAGAGTAGGGAGTGGTTATTTGAAACTGAATCGTGGAGGAACATCTGGCAGATGATAATGTGAATCTTTGAAATACTCTACTCTGGAGGGTGGTGGAAGCTGGTTCCGTGGGGGTTCTTAAAGTAGACAGAGATACCTTTTTGAGGGAAAGGAAATTTAGAATTCTAGGGAATATAGGTGCCTTAGAGATGACAAACGGTCGGAGAATGTTGAATTATTGTGGGTGGAGTTAAGAAATTGCAAGGGTAAAAAAACCATTATGGGAATGACACATAGACCTCAAATAGCAGCCACAATCTGGGATTGAGGTTGTAAAGGGAGCTGGAAGATTGTAATGGGGGTCTTCAATATACAAGGGGATTGGAAAAATCAAGTTGGTGGCGGATCGCAAGAGAGGTATTTTGTGAATGCCTACGAGATGGCTTTTTTGAGCAGCTTGTGCTTGAGGCTACTTGGGGAAAGGCTACCTTAGATTGGGTGTTGTGTAATACCCCAGATCTTATTAGGGAGCTTAATGTAAAGGAACCCTTAGGAGACAGTGATCATAATAGGATTGAATTCATACTACAATTTGAGAGAGAGAAGCATAAGTCACATGTATCTGTATTGCAATGGAAAAACAGGAATTACAGTGGCATGAGAGAGGAGCATGCCCAGGTGGATTGGAGGAGGATACTGGCAGAGATGACAGCAGAGCAGAGTTGACTGAAACTTCTGGGAATAGTTCACAAGGCGCAGGATAGATATGCCCCACAGGGGAATAAGTTCTCAAATGGCAGGGGGAAGCAACCATGGTTGGCAAAGAAAATTAAGGACTGCATAAAAGCCAAGGAAAGGGTATATAAGGTAGCAAAAGTGAGTGGGAAGTTGGATGATTGGGAAGCTTTTAAAATCCAACAGAAGGCAACTAAAAACACTATAAGAAGGGGAAAGATGAAATATGAGGGCAGACCAGCCAATAACATAAACCAGGATACCAGAAGTTTTTCAGTTATATAAAGAGTAAAAGAGAAGTGAGAGTTGATATTGGACCACTGGAAAATGACGCTGGTGAGGTAGTAATGGGGGACAGAGAAATGGCAGATGAACTTAATGGGTGCTTTGCATCTGTCTTCACTGTGCAAGACACTATCAGTATGCCGGTAGTCTGTGAGTGTCAGGGAGCAGGAGTGAGTGCCATTGCTATTACAAAGAAAAAAGTGTTAGGCAAACTCAAAGGCCTAAAGATGGGTAAGTCACCAGCATCCTGAGAGAGGTCAGGGAAGAAATAACAGATGCATTGGTCATGATCTTTCAGAAATCACTTGATTCTGGCACGGTCCCGGAGGTCTGGAAGAATGCAAATGTCACTCCACACTTTAAGAAGGGAGGAAGGCAAAAGAAAAGAAATTATCAGTCAGTTAGCCTAACCCCAGTGGTTGGTAAGGTGTTGGAATCTATTATTAAGGATGAGGTTTCAAGGAACTTGGAGATTAATGATAAAATAAGTCCAAGCCAGCATGGTTTCTGTAAAGAGAAATCTTGCCTGACAAATCAGTTAAGAGTTCTGCGAAGACGTAATGAGCAGGGTGGACAAAGGAGTCAGTGGATGTCATTTACAAAGATACTGGCTTGGATAACAAAATGGCTGACAGGCAGGAGGCAGCAAGTGGAAATAAAAGAAGCCTTTTCCGGTTGGCTGCCAGTGACAAGTGGTTTTCCTCAGGGGTCAGTATTGGGACCTCTGCTTTTCACATTGTTTGTCATTGATTTAGACAATGGAGTTGAGCTTGTGGCAAAGTTTGTGGATGATACAAAGATAGGTGGAGGGGTAGGTAATGCGGAGGAAGAAATACGATTGCAGCAGGACTTGGACAAATTGGAAGAATGAGCAAAAAAGTGGCAGATGGAAAACAATGTTAGGAAATGGATGATAATGCACTCTGGTAAAAACAACAATAGTGCAGACTATTATCTAAGTGGAGAGAAGGTTCAAACATCAGAAGTGCAAAGGGACTTATGAGTCCTCATGCAAAACTCCCAGAAGGTTAATTTACAGGCTGAGTCTGTGGTAAAGAAGGTAAATGCAATGCTGGCATTTATTTCAAGGGCAATAGAATATAAAAGCAAGCAGATAATGCAGAGCCTTTATAAGACACTTGTCAGGACGTACTTGGAGCATTGTCAACAGTTTGGGCCCCATATCTCAGAAAGGATGTGTTGTCATTGGACAGAGTCCAGAGGAGGTTCTGGGAATGAATGGGGTTAACGTATGAGGAGCATTTGGCAGCTTTGGGCCTGTACTCATTGAATTTAGAAGAATGCAGGGGGATGGGGGTGGGGAATCTCATTGACACCTACCGAATATTGAAAGAACTAAATAAGGTGGATGTAGAGAGGATGTTTCCTACGGTGGGGATATCCAGAACTAGAGAGCACAGCCTCAAAACTGAGGTGTAACCTTTTAGAACAGAGGTAAGGAGAATTTTTTTCAGCCAGAGTCGTGACTCTGTGGAATGCTCTGCCACAGACTGCGGTGCAGGCCAAGTCAGTGAGTATATTTAGGGCGGAATTTGATCGTTTCCTGATCGGTCAGGGCATCAAAGGATATGGCGAGAAGACAGATGTACGGGGTTGAGCGGGATCTGGGATCTTCCATGACGGAATGGTGGAGGAGACTCAATGGGCTGAATGGCCTGATTCTGTATGTCTTATGGAACTAGCACAGAGGAAGAGGTGAGGCCTAGGTCAATTTAACCATGGTTATATTGAATGGTGGAGCAGTCCTCAGGAAATGAATATCCTATTGTGTCCCTTATGATCAAAGTAAGGGATTGTATTCTCAGTGATGGCACAATTGCATTTCTGTGCCTACCAAAGGCAATTCCCTCCTCTCCATTGTTCTGTGAGAAAATTTGTACCAACCTCTGGTGACATGGGTACCTCGAGGGTGGTAATCTCAGGATTGCTGCCTGTGCTACGTGCCAGTGAGGGTAGGAATAGGATGCTCTGGAGGATGAACAAGTGGCTGAGGAACTGGTGTAGGGAGCAGGGTTTCAGATTTCAGGATAGTTGGGACCTCTTCTGGGGCAGGTGGGACCTGTACAAGAGAGACGGGTTACACTTGAACTACAGGGGGACCAATATCCTTTCAGGGAGGTTTGTTAATGCTATTGGGGAGGCCTTAAACTAGATTTGCAAGGAGATGGGAACCACAGTACCAGAGCTGACAGTGTGGCTGGGGTGAAAATAAATGATGTTAAAAGTTCAAGCAAATCCACTAATAGAAAGGTCGTGAGTGGTGGTAAAAATCTTCTGAGGTGTATATATTTCAATGCGAGGAGTATTGTGGGGAAGGCAGATGAGTTGAGGGCGTGGATTGACACGTGGAATTATGACGTTGTAGCAATTAGTGAAACTTGGCTACAGGAGGGGCGGGACTGGCAGCTTAATATTCCAGGGTTCCGATGTTTCAGATGTGATCGAGGCAGAGGAATGAAAGGTGGGGGAGTGGCATTGCTTGTTAGGGAAAATATTACAGCAGTGCTCAGACAGGACAGATTAGAGGGCTTGTCTACTGAGTCCTTGTGGGTGGAGCTGAGAAACAGGAAAGGTATGGCCACATTAATGGGATTGTATTACAGACCACCCAATAGTCAAAGAGAATTGGAAGTGTAAATCTGCAGAGAGATAGCAGGCAACTGCAGGAAACATAAAGTTGTGGTGGTAGAGGATTTTAATTTTCCATATATTGATTGGGACTCCCATACTGTTAGGGGTCTAGATGGTTTAGAGTTTGTAAAATGTGTTCAGGAAAGTTTTCTAAATCAATATATAGAGGGACCAACTAGAGGGGATGCAATATTGGATCTCCTGTTAGGAAACAAGTTAGGACAAGTGACAGAAGTCTGTGTAGGGGAGCACTTTGGTTCCAGTTATCATAACACCATTAGTTTCAACTTGATCAAGGACAGGGATAGATATGCTCCTAGGGTTGAGGTTCTTAACTGGAAGAAGGCCAAATTTGAAGAAATGAGAAAGGATTTAAAAAGCGTGGATTGGGACAGGTTGTTCTCTGGCATGGATGTGATCGGTAGGTGGGAAGCCTTCAAAGCAGAGATTTTGAGAGTGCAGAATTTGTATGTTCCTGTCAGGATTAAAGGCAAGGTGAATAGGAATAAGGAACCTTGGTTCTCAAGAGATATTGCAACTCTGATAAAGAAGAAGAGGGAGTTGTATGACGTGTATAGGAAGCAGGGAGTAAATAAGGTGCTTGAGGAGTATAAGAAGTGCAAGAAAATACTTAAGAAAGAAATCAGGAGGGCTAAAAGGAGACATGAGGTTGCCTTGGCAGTCAAAGTGAAGGATAATTCAAAGAGCTTTTACAGGTATATTAAGAGCAAAAGGATTGTAAGGGATAAAAATTGGTCCTCTTGAAGATCAGAGTGGTCGGCTATGTGCGGAACCAAAGGAAATGGGGGAGATCTTAAATAGGTTTTTTGTGTCTGTGTTTACTAAGGAAACTGGCATGAAGTCTATGGAATTAAGAGAAACAAGTAGTGAGATCATGGAAACTGTAAGATCGAAAAGGAGGAGGTCCTTGCTGTCTTGAGGAAAATTAAAGTGGATAAATCCCCGGGACCTCACAGGGTGTTCCCTCGGACCTTGAAGGAGACTAGTGTTGAAATTGCAGGGGCCCTGGCTGAAATATTTAAAATGTCGTTGTCTACAGGTGAGGTGCCGGAGGATTGGAGAGTGGCTCATGTTGTTTCGTTGTTTAAAAAAGGATCGAAAAGTAATCCGGGAAATTATAGGCCGGTAAGTTTAACGTCGGTAGTAGGTAAGTTATTGGAGGGAGTACTAAGAGACAGAATCTACAAGCATTTGGATAGACTGGGACTTATTAGGGAGAGTCAACATGGCTTTGTGCATGGTAGGTCATGTTTGACCAATCTATTGGAGTTTTTCGAGGAGGTTTCCAGGAAAGTGGATGAAGTGAAGGCAGTGGATATTGTCTACATGGACTTCAGTAAGGCCTTTGACAAGGTCCCGCATGGAAGGTTAGTTAGGAAAATTCTGTCGCTAGGTATACATGGAGAGGTGGTAAATTGGATTAGACATTGGCTCGATGGAAGAAGCCAGAGAGTGGTGGTAGAGAATTGCTTCTCTGAGTGGAGGCCTGTGACTGGTGGTGTGCCACAGGTATCAGTGCTGGGTCCATTGTTATTTGTCATCTATATCAATGATCTGGATGATAATGTGGTAAATTGGATCAGCAAGTTTGCTGATGATACGAAGATTGGAGGTGTAGTAGACAGTGAGGAAGGTTTTCAGAGCCTGCAGAGGGACTTGGACTAGCTGGAAAAATGGGCTGAAAAATGGCAGATGGAGTTTAATACAGACAAGTATGAGGTATTGCACGTTGAAAGGACAAACCAACGTAGAACATACAGGGTTAATGGTAAGGCACTGAGGAGTGCAGTGGAACAGAGGGATCTGGGAATACAGATACAAAATTCCCTAAAAGTGTCGTCACAAGTAGATAGGGTCGTAAAGAGAGCTTTTGGTACATTGGCCTTTATTAATCAAAGTATTGAGTATGAGAGCTGGGATGTTATGATGAGGTTGTATAAAGCATTGGTGAGGCCGAATCTGGAGTATTGTGTTCAGTTTTGGTCACCAAATTACAGGAAGGATATAAATAAGGTTGAAAGAGTGCAGAGAAGGTTTACAAGGATGTTGCCGGGACTTGAGAAACTCAGTTACAGAGAAAGGTTGAATACGTTGGGACTTTATTCCCTGGAGCGTAGAAGAATGAGGGGAGATTTGATAGAGGTATATAAAATTATGATGGGTATAGATAGAGTGAATGCAAGCAGGCTTTTTCCACTGAGGCAAGGGGAGAAAAAAACAGAGGATATGGGTTTAGGGTGAGGGGGGAAAAGTTTAAAGGGAACATTAGCGGGGGCTTCTTCACACAGAGAGTGGTAGGAGTATGGAATGAGCTGCCAGACGAGGTGGTAAATGCAAGTTCTTTTTCAACATTTAAGAATAAATTGGACAGATACATGGATGGGAGGTGTATGGAGGGATATGGTCCGTGTGCAGGTCGGTGGGACTAGGCAGAAAATGGTTTGGCACAGCCAAGAAGGGCCAAAAGGCCTGTTTCTGTGCTGAAGGTTCTATGGTTTCTATGGTTTCTATGGGTATCTGGGGTTTGGTCAAATATTCTCTTCCACTGGCCATCAATTTGGATATGTGTGCAGCAGGACCCCACAATAATTTATTTTAGTGGTATCCTACTGCTTAACATTGAAAGAGTCCCCATATCTATGATTTCTAGCAAGCTCCTACCCCAATATTCTGCCATGCTGTGTAAACTGAGGCCAGGGTCAAGAGGTTGTTTGAAGGTGAGGCTAATTGTGCTGGATTCTCTCGTATGTGCAATTTGTATTAAGGTTCAGTGACCGGCTATGAGGAAGCTGATGAATGAACTTATCCACCACCACCCAGAGCACTGGAGTATCTGCCAACCCAGGCTGAACCAAGGATCCTTCTTGTAATGTATCATCAACAGTCTCATCCCCAGTGTATTGGTCATTTGGGTGATGAGTAATCTACACTTCAGACTGTTGTAAACAAGGTACAAAATACATCACACATGATGAGAACACAATTCTGAAATTCTTCTCTCCTGATCACAATTCTTCAGCTGCAAATCTTTATACTTCATATCTAACATCGGTAGAAAAGATAGTTCAATTAAAACATACTTCTTGGAACATTTCTTTTTCGAATTTGTTCGTTGATTGGTCACATTTAGTATACCTGAAATGAAATGGTAGAAAAATTTGTTGTAAGTATTTCAGAAATAATTTGTGTTCCTGTTGCTTTTCCTACCCACACTTTTCTCCTTTGTTAGCCAGTGATTAAACAGGTCATCAGTTCAATAGAGGAAATCAATGTTTTGTACTTGGCATTGGGGACAGGTTTACATAGAGTGCAATCTGTGCCAACTGCAAGGAATTGGAATTTGTTGGACAAAAGAGCAAGAATCAATTACTTAAGATCAAGTAAGTGATTCACTCAAATTACAGTGCAAAATTAAGAAGAAATTACCAAGTATTTAATCACTAACCCAGACTTGAACACAACCATGACAAGGAAAGAGTTGTTCAGTTAAGGATACAAATGAAAGATCAGCATCTTTATGAAAGAGAAAGGAGAGTGAAATATTTCTTAGATCATGGCCGGGTAACTGGGAACTATTCCTGAAGATATGGGAATTTCTGCTCCTTGTGTCTCCGGATGCCATACTGCACAGGCAGTGCCTCTGATTGATCACACTCAGGTTTAAGATTTCAGAATCCCCGTGGAGGATGAGGGAGATTGAAATTCCCGGATTGTATATTCCAGGACGTTGACTAAATGATAGATCAGTGGTCATTTGAAGGGTAGGAAGAGGTGGGTAAAACAGCAGCAAACATTCTCAATTCAGTACCCAACATTAGAGACTGATGGAGATGAGTGCAGAGTGGAGTGCAGTGCAGATCATGGCACCGTGGACAGTGAAACTACACGGGGAGCACCACAAAGGGTACAGCTGCAGCTGTATGCAGAAATGCAGTGAGAATTAATTTAACTAAAAAAAACAAACCTATGTAAAGTGTCGGACAGTTGTAGTGAAAAATAGCCTTACTACATACAGTGGTTGCTCAAATCATCTGTATCGTTCAATGAGCCCCTGCAGTATGACCTGCCCACAAAGTGTACAAATCCACAGAGAACCAGCCACATGGTTCTACTGAGTTTGCATTCATCCCTCAATTCTCAGACCTTTGCTGCAGTGAAACTATTCATCAGCCTTTTACAATCCCAATAAACCCAGAACATTTCTTATGGTCAAACCACCAAACAGGGTAGCATTGCCTCAAGAACATATTTCACTGGGCTGGCTGGTAAAGTAACAGGATGGAGAATGGAGAGCAATAGTCGATTATAGATGATTAAATCAGCTCACTCCAGTGTATGGCCAGAGTCTGCTTTGGTAAACAGACGAGACTGAAGATGCTGGAAGGAACTCACTGGGTTGAGCAGCATCTGTGTAGGCAAAGAAATGATGCAGCCATTAATTTCATTCAAGAAGATGATACAAACATGGATACAAGTTTGGCTGACTGGCAGGAGGTAAAAAGTGGGAATAAAGGGGGCCTGTTTTGATTGGCTGTCAGTAACTATTGATATTATACAGAGGTCAGTGTTGGGACAACTTTTTCTCATTTTATATGTTTATGATCTGAGTTACATAATTAATGTCTTTGTGGCCAAACTCGTGGATGAAAATAGGTAGATTGACAGGAAATGTTAAGGAAGCAGAGGGTCTTCAGAAGGATTTGGACGGATTAGGAGAACTGGCAAAGTGGCAGATGGAATTCAGTGTAAGGAAGTGTATGGTTGTTCACTTTGGTAGAAGGAATAAATGTGTAAACTCTTTTCTAAATGGAAGCAAATTCAGAAATCCAAGGTGCAAAGGAACTTGGGAGTCCTAGTGCAGGATTCCCTAAAGATTAACTTGCAGGTTGAGTCAGCAGTAAAGGCGGCAAATGCAATGTTAATATTCATTTCGAGAGGGCTAGACTATAAAAGCAAGGATGTAATGCTGAGCCTTTGTAAGGCATTGGTTACACTGCAGTATTGGGTCCCTCATCAAAGACAGGATGTGCTGACATTGTACAGGGGCCAGAGAAGCTTCACAAGAATAATCCCGAGAATGAAAGTTTTAATGCATGAGAAGCATTTGATGGCTTTAGGTCTCTACTCACGAGAGTTTAGAAGAATGATGGAGATGCGGGGGCGGGTGGGGATCTCATTGAAACCTATTGAATATTGAGAAGTCTAGATAGAGTGGTCATAGAGAAGATGTTTCCTATAGGTGGGACAGTTTAGGACCAGAGGGCACATCCTCAGAATACAAGGATGTTTCTTTAGAACAGGGATAAGGAGTAATTTCTTTAGCAAGTGGAATTCATTGCAATGGAGGAAGCCAATTCATTGAGTATATTTAAAGTGGAGGTTAATAGGTTCTTGATTAGTAAGGATGTCAAAGGTTATGTGAGAAGGCAGAAGAATGGGGTTGAGAGGGATAAGAAATCATCGATGGCAGAGTAGGTTCAATGGACAGAATTGCCTAATTCTGCTCCTATGTCTTATGGTCTTAAGATTTCTGGAAAGGGAAGTCCTCTTATGCAGAGACCCTGAGTGCACAAGATTAACATTCTCCAGAAGTTAGATACTTGAGAGTTGATCTCACTGAGATATGTGAAGTTCTTTAATTGCATGCTATTGTGGAGAAAAGAGGTTTGTTAGTGCTGCTCCAGGGAGTTTAAGATAATGTTGCAGGGGGACGGGAACTAAAGTGCCAGGGTGAATAAATAGTGCAGTGGCTGTAGAGAAAGATGATGTTCAAAGTTCAAAGTAAATATATTATTAAAGTACATATATGCCACCATATACAACCTGAGATACATTTTCTTGTGGGCGTATTCAATAAATCCATAATAGAATAACAGCCATAACAGAATCAATTAAAGGCTGCACCAACTTGGGTGTTCAACTAGCGTGAAAAAGACCACAAACTGTGCAAATACAAGAAGAAAAAGAAATAATAATAAATAAATAAGCAATAAATATCGAGAGCATGAGATGAAGATTCCTTGAAAGTGAGTCCATAGGTTTTGGGAACATTTCAATGATGGGGCAAGTGAAGTTGAGCGAAGTTATCCCCTTTGGTTTAAGAACCTGATGGTTGAGAGGCACTAACTGTTTCTGAACCTGGTGGTGGAGTCCTGAGGCTCCTGTACCTTCTTCCTGATGGCAACAGCGGGGAGAGAGCATGTCTTGGGTGTTCAAGGTCACTGATGTTGCTTTCCTGCAACAATGCTTCATGTAGATGTGCTCAAAGGCAGGCTTTACCTGTGATAGACTGGGCTGTATCCACTAATTTTTGAAGGATTTTCCCTTCAAGGGCATTGGTGTTTCCATACCAGGCTGTGATGCAGCCAGTCGATAGACTCTCCACGACACATGCTGGATTTTCACAGAGTCCTAAGGAGGTAGAGGAGCTACCCTGCTTTCTTTATAATTGCAGGGCCCAGGTCAGGTTCTCCAGAATGATAACACTGAGGAGTTTAAAGTTGCTGACCCTCTCCACCTTTGATCCTCCAGGGAGGGCAGGCTTATGGACCCCTGGTTTCCTCCTCAAGTTAATAACCAGCTCCTTTGTCTTGAAAATGTTGAGTAGGAGGCTGTTGTCATGGTACCATTCAGACAGGTTTTCAATCTCAGAAATGGAATCAGAATCAGATTTAATATCACTGGCATATGTTTAGAAATGTGTTGTTGTGTGGCAGCAGTACATTGCAATATATAGCAATAAAAACTGTAAATTACAGTAGAAATATATATATGTAATATATATGCATATATACAGTATACATACAGATATATATACTGTATATGTAAATGTCTATAAAAAGTATTCGCCCCTCTTGGAAGTTTTCCCGTTTTGTTTTACAACATTGAATTACAATGGATTCAATTTGGCTTTTTTGACACTGGTCAACAGAAAAGACTCTTTTGTGTCAAAGTAAAAACAGATCTCTACAAATTGGTCTAAATTTATTGCAGTTATTAAACACAAAATAATTGATTGCATACTTACTCAGCCTCTTCAAGTCAGTATTTAGTAGATGCACTTGCCAGATTAGGGATAGTCAACACGGCTTTGTATGAGGTAGATCGTGTCAAGTCAATCTTACAGAGTTTTTCGAGGAAGTTACCAGGAAAGTTGATGAAGGAAAGATAGTGGATGTTGTCTACAGATTTCAGCAAGGACTTTGACAATGTCCCGCATGGGAGGCTGGTCCAGAAGGTTCACCTGCTTGGCACTCAGGATGAGGTAGTAAATTGGATTTGTCATTGGCTTCATGGGAAAAGCCAGAGAGTGGTAGTACAGTAAATGTTTGCGCCTCTGACTGGAAGCCTGTGACTTGTGGTGTGCTGCATGGAGTGTTCTGGGTCCGTTGTTGTTTGACATCCATATTAATGATTTTGTTGAAAATGCAGTAAATGGGATTTGCAAATTTGTAGATGACACCAAGATCGGGGCTGTAGTGGTCAGCAAGGAAATCTATCAAAGCTTGCAGTGGAATTTGAACCAGCTGGAATAATAGGCTAAAAAATGGCAGATGCAATTTAATGCAGACAAGTGTGAGGTTTGGGAGGACAGACCAGGGCAGGACTTACAGTTGGTAGGGCACTGAGGAGTGTGGTGAAACGGGGGGATCTGGATATACAGATCCATAATTCCTTGAAAGTGCTATTGCAGGTAGATAGGGTCATAAAGAGAGCTTTTGACAGATTGACCTTCAAATTGAAGTACTGAATACATAGAACATAGAACAGCACAGCACAGTACAGGCCCTTCAGCCCACAATGTTGTGCCGACCCTTAAATCCTGCCTCCCATATAACCCCCCACCTTAAATTCCTCCATATACCTGTCTAGTAGTCTCTTAAATACAGGGGTTGAGATGTTATGTTGAAATTGTATAAGACATTAGTGAGGGTAATTTGGAGTATTGTGTGCAGTTTTGGTTGTTTACCTACAGGAAAGATGTAAATACCATTGAAAGAGTACAGAGAAAATTTACAAGGATGTTGCTGGGATTTGAGGGCATGAGTTATAGGGAAAGGGTGAATAGGACTTTATTCCCCGATCATAGGAGAGTGATGGGAGATTTGATAAAGGTATATAAAATTATGAGAGATATAGAGATGGTAAATGCAAGTACAGTAGGCTTTTCCCACTGAGTGAGACTAGAACTAGAGGTCTTAGATTAAGAGTGAAAGGCGAAATATTTAAGGAGAATCTGAGCGAGAATTTCTTCACTCAGTGTGATGCAAGTATAGAACAAGCTGCCAGCAGAAGGAACGGATGTGAGTTCATTTACAACATTTAAGAGAAGGTTGGAGAAGTACAGTATATAGAAAGGTGGGGTATGGAGGGCTATGTTCCCAGTATGATTTGGTGGGACTATGCAGAATAACAGTTTGACAACACCTTATACAACTTCAGCAAATGCCTCTCTCCTGCTGATCATTAGAGAGTCATAGAACCACAGAAAAGTACAGCACAGAAACATGCCTTTTGGGCCCAGCACCAATCTCTGCAGTACACCTCCAGTCACAGGCCTCTAATCAGTGAGGCATACATTTACTATCACTCTCTTCCTCAAAGCCAATATCTAATCCAGTTTACTACCTCACCTTGAATGCCGAGGGACTGAACATTCTTGACCAACCTCCCATGTCAGACCTTGTGACAAGCCTTACTGAAGTCCATGGAGACAACATCCACTGCCTTGCTTTCATCGCATGGCCAGCATTTCATTATTAATTTCAGATGTGTAGCATCTGCAGCATTGTGGTTTTTGGTGTGGATCCGGACACCCTGGTTAAGGAGTTGAGGAGAAGGAGAGAGGCCCAGTGTTGGCTGAGTGTGGCAGCCATCTTTGGTCACGGTGAAGTGACAGTGGGAGGAGGTCGCTCAGGAGATCTGTGGTGGAGTGAAGTACTGAGGACATGGTGCATTGTGGGAAAGATTCAGTCACCTCACACACATGGTCACAGTTGGTGAGCAGATTGTAGGATCCCCCCTGCCAACCAGAGCACCACTGGCCTCACACAGTGTTCTGTTCCATACCCACAATGTCTGAGGAGGAAACTTACTGGACAAATCTGGATGTCATTTTCCCCCAGACTGCAATCAATTCCAAAATATTTAATTCTGATTTACTTTGGTAAAGATCTGTAGCTAGGAAAAGAGGGTAATAATTGCAAGTTTTCCTGAATCTATGTTTAGCTATTTGTCATTAATTTGTTTAAAAGGGGAATGGAAATAAAAGGATTCAAAGAGTTAAACGTTTCATGTGATGTTAAAAAGTAAGTTACTGACCTTGCCACGTCCTAATACATTTATCTTTGCAACGTGTACCTGCAGAGACAAAAATAAGTAGCCACTGTAAGGGTGTTGCTGCATCACAGTTTCTCCTTGGGAGGGTCGTGGATGTCCAGTTGTTAATGGATTCAATGCTGATACCAGAGGATTTTAGATCTCTGCAGTACTGGTGGATATGGGGATGTCTGAGGAAAACTGGCATTGAGCTGGATGGTCAATGATGATCTCAATAACTGGCAGAACATGATCTAGGGGAGGAGTAGACTTCCCCTGTTGCTCACACTCCTTCCCTACATTTCATGTTGTATTGCAAGTGTCCACATGTGTTGAAGCCTCCACTCAGTGAAGGGAGTGTCATAGTTCATACAGTTAGCACCATATCCAACATAATAGAGCACAATGTTCAAATAATTCAACCAATTGCTGGTTGCTGGTGGGATTTTTCTGTGCAAATCCATCTGCCACTTTTCCCTTCATGACAGCGAGGATCATCTGCTCAGGTGATTAACTCTGAACTTTACTTGGAAATCCTGAGGTAGGGCTTTCAAATGGTAACATCTACTGTAACGCTGAAGTAAAGTGACAACTTTTCATCTCTGTTCAACTCTCGGTCACCAAAGGAGCTGGAGGAACCCAATGACAGGAAAAATTAAGTCACTAGCACTCTAGTGATTGAAGGATATTTTAATCTATAAAAATGAAAAGGAAGACAATTAAAGTTGAAAATCTGGAATTATTCTTTTTCTCTGATTATGGAGCCGTGATGTTATGATGATCAACAGGTAACTTCTCTGATAATCAGAGGCTTGCACTTCCCTATAACCTGTGTGTTGATTATTTAAACTCAGTTGTTATAATTTGGGTTCATTGGGAAGTCCTCATGTTATGACCATAGCCCCTGGGAAGTAATTTGAGGGGCCACTTGATCCAATGGGTGAGGGGAAAATACTGCAACAGTGGTGTGAGGTGGGAGGGGCTGAAGGTGGAGCCACACCATGGTGGAAGTGATCTCCATGTCCATGTCAGACAAAAAAGGTATCTGGCACTGAACTTGCATCTGGTGCTGTTTAAATGGAATTTTTGTCCTTACGCTTCTAGGGCACAAGGCAATAGGTTTAGGAAACCATCAATTTTAAGGAATATTTGGGATCCAGTGGATCAGAGGGTTGTGGGTGCTCAGTTACCCCATATATTCAATATACACAATTAATATAAGTTTAGATTTCAACAGAAATCGGGTATGTGTGGGCAGGAGACGAACTGGGCATTGAAGTCAACCATCAACTATGATGTCACTGATTGGCTGGAGAGGGTCTAAGTGAGATTTAAGCTTCTTCTACTCCTAATTCTGATTCATCTATTTTTCATGTTGTATATCAAGAATCCACCTGCACTGAAGTAATCCTGTGCTTCCTCTCAAAGACGAGTGAGGCAGTGTTTTAACCATTATCCTCATCCAACGTCATAGAAGATTGGGTTTATTTCATGCACACGACAGGCAGAAGTCTGCCACTGTTTTACACTGGGCACAGTAACAGTAGGCAGCTTATCTTTGTAAGTCCCTTGGCCACTGGGCTGGTGGGAACAAATGAATCTTTAAACTAGGATGTACTACTGATGGGTATGGGCTGTCACTGTACTGGTAGCCACAGGTCGGAATCTGTACAACGCATGAAGAGTATTGATGGATATCGGTCTGGTTCCATAGGATAACCTGTGCACAAACTATCACTATGCAGCCAATTCTGCAAGGATCCAGATGGACATGAAACCTGTTTTATGTTTTGGTGAAGGAAGTAGGGTGGAGTGAACAGAGGGAATATCTGTAAAAGGGTGGTGAAGAGAGACAGCCGAGAGAGGTTGCTCACGCAAGAGAGACTGCAGATGATGGAAATCTGTAACCATGCACACAAAATGCTGGAGGAACTTAGCAGTCAGTCAGCATCAGTGGAGATATTGCTTTGAGCCAACACCCTTCATCAGGTCTTGATGTTGCATGACGTGTTGTGTTCCTCTAGCATTTTGCGTGAGTTGTTGAGAGAGGTTACAGCTTGTTTATCAATTAATCACAGAAAATAGAACATTGTACCGTACAGCACAGAAACAGGCCCATTGGCCAAACTAATTGTGTTCGTAACCTAATGTCCAGGTCCAATAATAATCCGTTCTGCCTACAAAATGCCCATATCCTTCCATTCTCTGCATACTCGCATGCCTAATTTTAGAGCCTCGATTGCCTCCAACACTACACCAGGAAGCACATTCCAAGCATCCACCACTCTCCGTGTAAAAATGTTTGCCCTGCCCAACTCCTTTGAGCTTTCTTCTCTCTGTCACAGACATTCACTTTGTCCTCCCCAGTGCTTCATATTAGGGTGGGATAGTGGAGTAGTGAGATTATTCAGCTGGTAACCTAGAGACATGAATACAAATCACACTTGGCAGCTGTGGGATTGACATTCATTAATCATCAGGAATTAAAATACATTTTATAAATTCAACAATCAGTCCCATCAAGTATCCAGTGTAGACATGGATGTCATGATTTTTTTCTTTTTCAGGGTATGGACATAGCCTTGGAAAAGGGGGAGGCAATCAGCTGAGGAAGAACGCTCGACTGCATGCTGCCTGGATCTGTGAATGGCCAAGGTGACCAATATGTTGTGAATGCTGAGGTCTCTGTACAGTGCCTATCAAAAGTATTCAGTCCCCCATCCCAGAAGTTTTCATATTTTTTGTTTTATAACATTGAATCACAGTGGATTTAATTTGGCTGTTTTGACAGTGATCGACAGAAATTACCCTTTCATGTCAAAGTGAAAACAAATTATTACCAATTGGTCTAAATTTATTACAATTATTAAACACATGTACCTCCTGGTTCAGCTAGCGGCTTAATATAGGGGATGATAGCCCCCTGGCCCGGCCAAACTTAAGAAATCTCACTTGGGTGGATGCTGCACGATGTGTCCCCTGTAACAAATCAGTACCGCGAAATAACAAACAGTACACAATATGTGATTAAACGATTGAGCTTTATAATTCTTAATTTGACTACACACAAAATAACTGATTTCATAATTACTCACCCTCCTTCAAATCAGTATTTAGTAGATGCACCTTTGGCAGCAATTACAGCCTTGAGTCTGTGTGGATAGGTCTTTATCAGCTTTGCAATTTATCCCCATTTTTCTTTGCAAAACTGCTCAAGCTCGGTCAGATTGCATGGGAATCGTGACTGAACAGCCCTTTTCAAGTCCAGCCACAAATTCTCAATTGGATTGAGGTTTGGACTCTGACTTGGCCACTCCAGGATGTTAGCTTTGTGATTTTTTAAGCCATTCTTCTGTAGGTTTGGCTTGCTGGAAAACAAATCTCCCAAGTCGCAGTTCTCTTGCAGGCTGCATCAGGATTTCCCTGTATTTTGCTGCATTCATTTTAACTTCTACCTTCACAAGCCTTCTACGGCCTGCTGCAGTGAAACATCTCAAAGTACGATGCAGCCACCAGCATGTTTCACAGTAGGGATGGTGTGCTTTTTGATGATGTGCGGTGTTTTAGTTTCAGCAGATCATAGATCCTTCTTCCAACTGGCTTCAGAGTCTCCCACACGTCTTCTGGCAATCTCTAGCTGAGATTGCATGTGAGTTACTTTCAACAGTGGCTTTCTCTGTCACTCCCTTAGAAAGCTGTGACCGGAGAAGCACCCAGGCAACAGTTATTGTTCACAGTCTCTCCTATCTCCACCACTGAAGCTTGCAACTCCTACAGAGTTGTCATTGATCTCTTGGTGGCCTCCCTCACTAATCCCCTTCTTGCACGGTCACTCAGTCTTTGCAGATGGCCTGTGTTAGAGTGAGTTTTTTTGGGTAGATGATTTATTTACAGTTAAATGACTTTGGCCACCAGACTTCTATTTGACGAAGTACTGTGGATTGAGTCCACAACAATGCGCTTCCTAAAAAGGTGTGAGTACCAGATGCTTCTGGCACCGTAGTTTGACCTGATGCTGTAGTTTTGAAACAGTATTATCTATACATTATAAATATTAATTGTCTTCTATGTTAGCATGGGAAAAGCCAAATAAATGTATCGTGGACTTAACTTGCATTCCTAAGGGCTGTGGATACTAACCCAGACATATTGGCATCGGAAGGAAAGGATGGTGTGATATTTTGTATGTAGCTTCAATAGGAAGCATTGTTCTTGCATTGTCTATAACTTTTTAAGTAGCGATTGCCTTTGTGTTTAGCATATAAATATTGAGCCCACATTGAGCTAGTAGATCTTTCCACTGAAAGCGTCTCCGTCTGTATGATGCCTGCTTGTTGTGTGGAATAAAGAAGCTGCCTTGTATCTACCAGTGACTCTGTCTCTTCTGTGATTTCATCCACACTACAACAGCCTACACTCCACAGATGTACAGCTGTGCCCTATTCTTTCTATTTCTTGATGATTGACTTAACTGTCTCCAATGGATATTCAGTGACTTGAAAATGTTATTGTATCCATCTCCTGACTTGCGCTTTTCAATAACATTTTCACGGAGTTGCTTGGAGGGTTCTTTCATCTTCATGGTGTAGTTTTTGCCAGGATACTGACTCACCAGAAGTTGGAACTTTCTGATACAGGTGTATTATAACTACAATCAATTGAAACTCCTCGACTACACAGAAGTCTCTTGTTACATACCTCAAGGAGATCAGTGATTTTTTTTGTGAGAATGATGCAATGGTTTTTTGGAGGTCACCTGATGTAGTTTTCCCGCTGATGTGAGGTCACGTGAGGACATGTTCACCACGGGTATAAAAGGGAAGACCTTAGATGACGCAGTTAGTTTTTGGTTCTTAGTTTTCCAGCTAGAACGTGCGTCTGTGTCTCCGTTTCTGTTGCGTATTTGTTTTTATGACACAGTTTCATTTTTAAAACGGAGTTTTACGTTCTGTTGCAAGGTACAATAGTGCTGAACTGGCAATTTTTGCTAGATGTGTTGATGTACCTTTTTCCAGCAGTACTGGAGAGTGAAGACTTTATCGAAGTACAGGACTCAAAGGATTAAGAGAAGTTGGTATCGTTCGGCAGTTTAACAAAGGATCGATCTTATTGAGTTTTCGTTGAGGAAGTAGCAACCTGCATGGCGGATAACTCTTGCCAAAAAAACAAGGAAGTTCATGCGGGATTTGCTCTCTAGAAACTAAGGTCAGTTGTTCTAAGCCGTTTATTTCCTGCATCGTGAATCCTTTGGACAGAACCAACAGGAAAGTCGCATCCACGAAGAAATCCTTCTCCAGGGAAGTCTCTCCCAATTGAATGTATAAATCTGTTGGACTTTCGAATTTACCATTTTAAGAAGTATATCTGACTTTACCACTTTAAGCACTGTTTTCGCATTTAACGCTTTAAGAACCAGTGCTGAGTGGCGATTTGTTGAACAGCCGCATAGCGGTTAACTTCCGGTTCAGGTTTTCGTTCGTGTTTTATTGTCTATCCGTGTTTAATAAATGTTTGGTTGTTTTTATATAACCGGTCTCGATTGATATTCATTGTTGCCAGTTATGTAGCACTCCAAAAACAGATCTCCATTTAACTAGTTATGTGACTTCTAAAATCAATTGTCTGCAGCAGTGATGATTTGTTGTGTGATATTAAACGGGGTGAATACATATGCAATTAATTATCTTGTGTTTTATATTTGTAATTAATTGAGATCAGTTTGTGGAGATCTGTCTTCACTTTGACACGAAAGAGTCTTTTTCTGTTGATTGGTGACAAAAATAGCCAAATTAAATCCACTGTAATTCAATGTTGTAAAACAATAAAACATCAAAACTTGCTAGGGTTTGGGGAGGGTGAATACTTTTTATAGGCAATGTATATCATTGCATTGTGGGAGTTCAGTTACTCATACATTCAATGTACAAATCAAGAAGAGTTTATATCACAGCTGAGCCAGGGAATATGTGAGAAGGAGATGCAATTTGGTACCGAGGACAGGAATCAGCCTTGACTTCACTAAATGTCAGGAAGGTCTCAAAATGAGGAGTAAGCTTCTTCTACTCCTGATTCTTACATTTTTCTTTTCTACGTTGTACATCAAGTATCCACTGACACTGGTCACCGTTGGTGAGTAGATCCCACCTGCCAACCAGACACCACTGGCTTCATGCTGTGTCTGATGAGTACAGGTCTGAAGCACCTTCAATAACTCCAAAAGACTGAAGTTGGATAAATACTGAAAGGCTTTTATTCGCTGTACATTACGACCTCCATGCTGAGCGTCTGCCCCTGGACTGAGGGGGAGGGGAAAGGCAAAATCACCTTTATTCGGAAATCAGTGGGAGGAGACACAGGGGCCGTCAGCAGAGGGGCGTGTCCAGACAGTTAGCCCAGTTACAACATATATATCGTTTACCACAAGGTCCAAATCTGTACACAAACGAGAGAAAATCTGCAGATGCTGGAAAACAAAACAACACACACAAAATGCTGTAGGAGCTCAGCAGGCCAGGCTGCACCTATGGAAATGAGTAAAGTGAGTAAAAGATGACCTGATTTCCAAAAGACGTAAAGTTAAAGATAACACACTTCTTTAATATCTTAAGCAAGATTACTTTTTTATTTCCATTTTTTACAGTTTCAAAATAACAAAAAAGGAAAAGGGCCCAAAGCAAAAGTTTGGGCACCCTGCATGTCAGTACTTAGTAACACCCTCTTTGGCAAGTATCACAGCTTGTAAACGCTTTTTATAGCCAGCTAAGAGTCTTTCAATTCTTGTTTAGGGGATTTTCACCCATTCTTCCTTGCTAAAGCCTTCCAGTTCTGTGAGATTCTTGGGCTGTCTTGCATGCACTGCTCTTTTGAGGTCTATCCACAGATTTTCGATGATGTTTAGGTCAGGGGACTGAGGAGGCCATGACAAAACCTTCAGCTTGCGCCTCGAGGTAGTCCATTGTGGATTTTGAGGTGTGTTTAGGATCATTATCCTGTTGTAGAAGCCGTCCTCTTTTCATCTTCAGCTTTTTTACAGACGGTGTGATGTTTACTTCCAGAATTTGCTGGTATTTAATTGAATTCATTTTTCTCTCTACCAGTGAACTGTTCCCCGTGCCACTGGGTGCAACACAAGCCCAAAGCATGATCGATCCACCCCCGTGCTTAACAGTTGGAGAGGGGTGCTTTTCATGAAATTCTGCACCCTTTTTTCTCCAAACATACCTTTGCTCATTGCGGCCAAAAAGTTCTATTTTAACTTCATCAGTCCACAGGACTTGTTTCCAAAATGCATCAGGCTTGTTGCAAACTTCTGATGCTGAATTTTGTGTTGAGGACACAGAAAAGGTTTTCTTCTGATGACTCTTCCATGAAGGTCATATTTGTGCAGGTGTCGCTGCACAGTAGAACAGTGCACCACCACTCCAGAGTCTGCTAAATCTTTCTAAAGGTCCTCTGAAGTCAAACGGGGTTTTGATTTGCCTTTCTAGCAATCCTACAAACAATTCTCTCAGATAGTTTTCTTGGTCTTCCAAACATCACCTTGACCTCCAACATTCCTGTTAACTGCCATCTTTTAATTACATTACAAATTGAGGAAACGGCTACCTGAAAATGCTTTGCTATCTTATAATAACCTTCTCCTGCCTTGTGGGCATCATTTATTTTAATTTTCAGAGTGCTAGGCAGCTGCTTAGAGGAGCCCATGGTTGCTGATTGTTGGGACAAGGTTTGAGGAGTCAGGGTATTTATAAAGCTTTGAAATTTGCATCACCTGGCCTTTCCTAATGAGGATTGTGAACAAGCCATAGCTCTAACAAACTAATTAAGGTCTGAGACCTTGGTAAAAGTTTCTGAGAGCACAAATCTCTTGGGGTGCCCAAACGTTTGCATGGTGCTCCTTTCCTTTTTTTCACTCTAAAATTGTACAAAACAAAAATAATACACTAATTTTGCTTGTAATGTTGAAAAAAAAGTTTCGTCTTTAACTTTATGACTTTTGGAGATCAGTGCATCTTCTACTCACTTAACTATTCACAGTAACAGAAATTTTGACCAAGGGTGCCCAAACTTTTGCATGCCACTGTAACTAGGTACAGTTCTGGGAGGTTCTAGATAAACGGCAAACATGTTTCAGGTTTCAGTGAAAGAAGCAGGGTGGAAAAACAACGGGAATGTCAATAAAAGGGTGATAAAGAGAGACAGCTGAGTGAGGATGGTGAAGGTTTGCTAATCCCTTCCTCCTCTCTATTACTGACATTCCCTTTGTTCTCCCAACCACCAGGGAATTGGGCTGACGAGTGGCAGATGGATTTCATCGCAGTTAACTGCGAGGTGATCTATTTTGGAAAGTCAAAGAAGTGTCGGACACTTAGTATCAATGGTAACGATCTGGACTGCCAGTCCAAACACCCAAACTTGAATACAACTCTCACATGGCAACTGTGGCTTAACATGCAGTCAATATCTAAAGATGATATCAAAATTTAGTAAGATGTAACACAATGCTACTGTTTTTACCAAGTAAGAACATGACTGAGCTGAAATACTAATCCTATGTCTCTTCCTTCACAAACATTCCAGCTCCTGCTACTCATTGCCAGCATTTTCTGTTTTTATCTCAGATTTGCAGCATCTGCAGCAGTGTGAAATTTGGTGTGGATCTGGACAACCTGGTCATGGAGTTGGGTAGGAGAGGGGCTCAGAGTTTGCAGGGTCTGTGGCAGCCATCCTTGGTCATGGTGAGAGACAGTGGGAGGTGATCACTAATGGGATCAGTGGTGGAGTGAAGCACTGAGGACACGGTGCATTGTGGGAAAGATTCGGTCACCTCACACACATGGTCACATTTGGTGAGCAGTTTGTGGGATCCCACCTGCCAACCAGAGAACCACTGGCTTCTGGACCATGTCCGTAATGTTTGAGGTGGGAACTCACTATATATCATTCTGCAGACCCTCTCCTCCAGCCTGCACCCGAAACTGGAATCACTTGCACTGTATTTCATTCTGATTTACTTTGGGAAAACATGTAGCTGAGAAACGAGGTTAATAATTGTAAAATTTCTTGAATGAACATTGGTATTGTTCATAAATTGGTTAAATGGGAAAGATTCAAAGAAACACGATCCACTGTTAGGGAGTTGATCCTTCATCACTGTGAAGTGACAGTGGGAGGTGATCACTCATGGGATCAGTGGTGGAGTAAAGCACTGAGGACACGGTGCATTGTGGGAAAGATTCGGTCACCTCACACACATGGTCACAGTTGGCGAGCAGTTTGTAGAATCCCACCTGCGAACCAGAGCACCACTGGTCTCACAGTGTGTCTGGACTATGCACCATAATGTCTGAGGTGGGATCCTACTGCACAGATACAGATGTCATTTTTATCCACATTGCAATCACTTGCAAATCATTTCGCTCTGATTTACTTTAGGTAAATATGTAGCTTAGAAAAGAGGTAAAGATTTGCAAGAATTGAGAATTGTGCACATTTTCTCAATGTACATATTGGTATTTCCCATCAATTTAGTTAAAAAGGAAAATTTTCACATACCTGGAATTTCCTCCTGATGTTAAAAATTAAATAACTGACCTTTGTCTTCCACCAGTTGATATTTGAATTGGCAATTCTTCCCTGCAGAGACAAAAAGAAAGAACCACTGTTCAGAGTTGTTGCAGTACTGTCAATCCTTTCCTTTCCCCTTTAAAAGCAGGCTTATTCTTTGATTACAACATCACGTTATTACAAGTCTGCAATATTTCACCATTCACTCTATTTACAAGTTAATAGTTTCCAATTAAAGCATGCTGATCTCTATCCAGAATTCATTCGGGACCCTGTGTCACCCATCAGTCCCAGCAGGTGCCCAGTGTAGACATGGATGTCACATTTTTCTTTTTCAGGGGCACGTGGGTATGGACGTACCCTTCGAAAGGCAGCATGCAATCAGCTTGGGAAGAACCCTCGAATGCATGCTGCCTGGATCTGTGAATGGCCACCTTGACCAATACTTTGTGAATGCCTGGGTCTCTGTATATCATTGCATTGTGGGAGTTCAGTTACTCATACATTCAATGCACAAATCAATAAGAATTTACATCACAGCTGAGCCAGGGAATATGTGAGAAGGAGATGCAAGTTGGTATTGAGGTCAGGGATCAGTTATCACCTCACCGAATGTTAGTGAGGAGTAAGCACTTCCTGCTCCTAATTCTTTTCTATGTTGTACTTCAAGTATCCACCAACACTGAAGTAATCCTGTGTTTCCACTCAATGATGAGTGTGGCATTATTTTATCCTCTATCCACATCCGGCATCACAGAGGATGTGTTTCAAACAATGCACCCGAACAGGCTCAGACAGGTATGACCCTTCATTACACTGACATAGTCCCAGTGGACAGTCTGTTTCTTGTCACTTGCTCACCGGACTGGTGGAAACAAATCAATCTTTAAACTCAGATGCACTACAGACAGACATGGGTTGTCGCTGTATAACGGGTGAGTACAGGCCAGAATCTGTACACAAACAAGAGAAAGTCTGCAGATGCTGGAAAACAAAATAACACACACAAAATGCTGCAGGAGCTCAGCAGGCCAGGCTGCACCTGTGGAAACGAGTAAACAGTCGATGTTTCGGGCTGAGACCCTTCATTAGGACCCTGAAGAAGTTCAAATCTTTGTGATTCAGAATATGTACAACACGGACGTACAGTATTGATGAATGTAGGTCAGGTTCCATTTGATAATTTGTGCACAAACTATCACTGTATAGAACAAGGTACAGTTCTGGAAGGTTCTGATGAACATCAAATATGTTTTAGGTTTCAGTGAAAGAAGCAGGGTGGAAAAACAACGGGAATGTCAACAAAAGAGTGATAAAGAGAGTTTGCTGAGTGAGGATGGTGAAGGTTTACTAATCCCTTCCTCCTCTCTATCACTGACATTCCCTTTGTTCTCCCAACCACCAGGGAATTGGGCTGACGAGTAGCAAATGGATTTCATCAGAGTTAACTGCGAGGTGATCTATTTTGGAAAGTCAAAGAAGTGTCGGACATTTAGTATCAATGGTAACGACCTGGACTGCCAGTTCAAACACCCAAACTTGAATACAACTCTCACATAACAGCTGTGAATTAACATGCAGTCAATATCTAAAGATGATATCAAAATTTGGTAAGATGTAACACAATGCTACTGTTTTTACCAAGTAAGAACATGACTGAGCTGAAATACTAATCCTATGTCTCTTCCTTCACAAACATTCCAGCTCCTGCTACTCATTGCCAGCATTTTCTGTTTTTATTTCAGATTTCCAGCATCTGCAGCAGTGTTTTTGATGCGAATGCAAACACCCTGGTTGAGGAGTGGGGAAGAAGGTGATAGACCCAGTGTTTGCTGTGACCACCAATTTTCATCACTGAAGTGGTTCTGGTAGAAGATAGCTCAGGGGATCAGTGTTAGAGTAAAGCACCAAGGACATGGAACATTGTGGGGAAAATTCAGTCAGCTCACACACAGGGTCACAGTTGATGAGTAGATTATAGGCTCTGACTTGCCAACCAGAGCGCCACTGACCTCACACTGTCTCTGTACCAGGCACCTTAATGGCCGAGTTGGGAACTTATTGTACAATTGTAGACGTTGTTTATCCACATTGCAATTATTTCCAAAAGTATTTCACTCTGATTAACTTTGGAAAAAACCTGCAGCTGAAAAAAGTGGTCAATATTTGCAATATCTCCTGAATGTGTATTGGTACTTGTCATAAATTTGCCTAAGTAGGCAGGGATACAAAACACTGGGAATTTCCAGGTGCTCTTTGCAAACATTTCCTACAGACAGAAAAATTGTGAGCCTCTGCTTGAGAATTGCTGCAGCACTGTGAATCTGAGGAGAATCTCTCCTTTAAACTTTACCCCTCTCATCTTAATTTGGTATCTTCTAATCCTAGATTGCACAAAGACTACCACAACTGTATCGTACTTTGGCAGCTTGGATGTCTCAATGCCCTCGCGAGCTACGTTGGCTGGAGTCAGGGTTATGCTTTGGCTCTTGGGAGGGTCACTCATGCCAAGCAGGTCAAAGGGTAGAGGCCAGACTAAGAGTGGTCCACTGGTCCTCCAGGTTCAGTGGTTCAGCTCAGGGCTAACAACCCTGACTGGTAAAACAAAATTGTTAAGGAAACAGCCATGAAGAATCTTCTTTGGTTATGACAAAATCTGTTAGCAAACCTACACACCATGTCATTTACGTTTCATACAGATTGTTGATATTGATGCCAAATACAATGGGCCCAACACTGAGCCCGGAGGTGCACCACAATTGATGTCCTCACTCTGAAATATAGCCTTCAAGCATCCCCTCAATGCCTTATGGTCAAGCAAATTGTGTTGTAGTTTTTGGTGTAGTTTTGGACACCCTGTCTGAGGAGTTGGGGAGAAGGAGGGAGGTTTAGAGAGAGGCTGGGACGGTGGCAGCCATCCTTGGTCATGTTGAGTGACAGTGGGAGAAGATCGCTCAGAAGATCAGTGATGGAGTAAAGCACTGATGATATGGTTGATTGTGGGAAAGATTCAGTCACCTCAAAAAGTTGGTGAACAGATTGTAGAGTTGCACTTTCCAACCAGAGCACCACTCACCTGACATTATGTTCTGTACTATTCACCATAATGTCTGAGGTGAGAACTTACTGGGTGTCTTTCCATGAAACCCCTCCAGCCCGCGAGAAAGGAAACACTTGCACTGAATTTCCTTCTGATTTACTTTGGGTAAACATATAGTTGAGAAATGAGGTTAGTATTTGCCAGATTTCCTGAATGAGCATCGGTATTTGACATAAATTAGTTAAATGGGAAAGGATTGAAAGAGCTGAATGTTTCTCATGATGTTAACAGTTCAGTTACTGACCTTTGTACTGTTCACAGTCGCAAACCACTGTAAGGTTAAAAAAACACAATCCACTGTTAGGGAGTTGATTCAGTGCTGTGATTCTCCCCACTCTCACATCTCCTTTAACTTTCTACTGAGCTGGGAACTGACTAGATGCCATTCCGCAGACACACCACCCACCCCCAACACTGGATCACTTGCAGTGTATTCCATTCGGATTTCCTGTGGGAAAACGTAGCTGAGATAAGAGGCTAATAATTACAAGACTTCATGGATGTGTATTGGTATTGGTCATTATTGGTTAACTGGACAGATTCAAAGAGCTGAATGTTCCTCATGACATTAAAAATTCAGTTACTGACCTCCATTCCCAACAGGACAATTTTTGTTGGTGCCTGTAGAGAAGAAAAACAACAATCCACAGTCAGGGAGTTGATTCAGTGCTGTGAAACTGCTCCCTCTTCACATCTCCTTTAAATTTCAGCTCACTCATCTTAGCTTTAGACTTCCTTGAACTTGCAAAAAGACCTTGACCATCTATCCTATCCAAGCACTTAATGATCATCAAACACTATAAAATTACTCCTGAGAATCTACATTCTGGTGAGAAATAGCCTAGACTATCCACTTTCTCCTTCTCACTACAACACTCATCCTTCCTGTAGTTTGATGAGCAGGGCTGTACACAATAATCAATCAACCCTCCTAGAAATCCTTCCATTTACTCTGCCATTCCTAACGGTCTGTGATTTCCCAATCTTCATTATCTTATACTTGCCCAAATCAATTTCTACCTGCCATCGATTTTCTAAACTGAGTATAAATTTCACGTTTGCTGTGAATTTACATTGAATGAATCATCTGGAATTTAAATAAGGTTTGACATACATTTTTCTCGACCTACGAAATTCACCTCCACCAACTTGTCGATTGTTTACATCTTACTTCAACTGACACTGAGGTGGTACAGGGCAAATTGTACTCGGTTGTCAACCCTTTAAGACAGCAAATGCCTGTTACCCTGTTCAACCTTGCTGGTGGCTTTAATCAAGCAAACTTCAGAAACGTACTGTACAAATATCATTGGTATGTCTCCTGTCAAACTCATGTGATTAACGCTCGAGGCCACTGCTGCAACACCATAAAACTCGCCTATCGCTCCATTCTTGCTGTTATTTGGCCAGTCAGATCATCGTTTTGTTCTCCACTTGCTGGTTTACAGGCAGATTGAAGTGCAAGACACCAACAAAGAGAGTAGCACAGCAATATCTGAGTATTCTGCTGAGTACGTATCTCAGCCTGGGATGGGAACTGCTGTGCTCTGGGCTGACAGAATCTGCAGAGAGCAGAAAACACAGCCCAGTCCATTGCAGGTTCATCACTTCCTTCCATCCAGTCCATCTTCATGGTGTGCTGCTCATTGTATCTGCAAGGACCCCTACCTCCTTGGCCATTCCATTTTCTCTATTCTACCCTCTGAGAAGATACAGGAGCTTGGAAGCCTGGATGTCCAGACTTAAGAACAGATTCTTCTCCACTACTAACAAACGATTGAATCAATCACCTCTTTCACATCCCTTCTTCGACATGCTGCCACATTCTCATGCTCCTAACTCGAACTCCCTTGGTTATTTGTTATTCTCACTTTGGTATTTTCTTTTGTACTTCCTCAGATTTCACTGTAATTTTTACACCATTCTGCTGTCTTACACTCATTCTTACCATAACCATAGAAACCATAGAAACTACAGCACAGAAACAGGCCCTTTGGCCCTTCTTGGCTGTGCCAAACCATTTTCTGCCTAGTCCCACTGACCTGCACACGGACCATATCCCTCCATACACCTCCCATCCATGTATCTGTCCAATTTATTCTTAAATGTTAAAAAAGAACCCGCATTTACCACCTCGTCTGGCAGCTCATTCCATACTCCCACCACTCTCTGTGTGAAGAAGCCCCCCCTAATGTTCCCTTTAAACTTTTCACCCCTCACCCTTAACCCATGTCCTCTGGTTTTTTTCTCCCCTTGCCTCAGTGGAAAAAGCCTGCTTGCATTCACTCTATCTATACCCATCATAATTTTATATACCTCTATCAAATCTCCCCTCATTCTTCTATGCTCCAGGGAATTAAGTCCTAACCTATTCAACCTTTCTCTGTAACTGAGTTTCTCAAGTCCCGGCAACATCCTTGTAAACCTTCTCTGCAATCTTTCAACCTTAGTTATATCCTTCCTGTAATTTGGTGACCAAAACTGAACACAATACTCCAGATTCGGCCTCACCAATGCCTTATACAACCTCATCATAACATTCCAGCTCTTATACTCAATACTTCGATTAATAAAGGCCAATGTACCCAAAGCTCTCTTTACGACCCTATCTACCTGTGACGACACTTTTAGGGAATTTTGTATCTGTATTCCCAGATCCCTCGGTTCCACTGCACTCCTCAGTGCCTTACCATTAACCCTGTATGTTCTACGTTGGTTTGTCCTTCCAATGTGCGATACCTCACACTTGTCAGTATTAAACTCCATCTGCCATTTTTCAGCCCATTTTTCCAGCTGGTCCAAGTCCCTCTGCAGGCTCTGAAAACCTTCCTCACTGTCTACTACACCTCCAATCTTTGTATCATCAGCAAACTTGCTGATCCAATTTACCACATTATCATCCAGATCATTGATATAGATGACAAATAACAATGGACCCAGCACTGATCCCTGTGGCACACCACTAGTCACAGGCCTCCACTCAGAGAAGCAATTCTCTACCACCACTCTCTGGCTTCTTCCATCGAGCCAATGTCTAATCCAATTTACCACCTCTCCATGTATACCTAGCGACTGAATTTTCCTAACTAACCTCCCATGCGGGACCTTGTCAAAGGCCTTACTGAAGCCCATGTAGACAATATCCACTGCCTTCCCTTCATCCACTTTCCTGGTAACCTCCTCGAAAAACTCCAATAGATTGGTCAAACATGACCTACCACGCACAAAGCCATGTTGACTCTCCCTAATAAGCCCCTGTCTATCCAAATGCTTGTAGATTCTGTCTCTTAGTACTCCCTCCAATAACTTACCTACTACTGATGTTAAACTCACCGGCCTATAATTTCCCGGATTACTTTTCAATCCTTTTTTAAACAACGGAACAACATGAGCCACTCTCTAATCCTCTGGCACTTCACCCGTAGACAGCGACATTTTAAATATTTCTGCCAGGGCCCCCGCAATTTCAACACTAGTCTCCTTCAAGGTCCGAGGGAACACCCTGTCAGGTCCCGGGGATTTATCCACTTTAATTTTCCTCAAGACAGCAAGCACCTCCTCCTTTTCAATCTGTACAGTTGCCATGGTCTCACTACTTGATTCCCTCAATTCCATAGATTTCATGCCAGTTTCCTTAGTAAATACAGACGCAAAAAACCTATTTAAGATCTCCCCCATTTCCTTTGGTTCCGCACAAAGCCGACCACTCTGATCTTCAAGAGGACCAATTTCATCCCTTACAATCCTTTTGCTCTTAATATACCTGTAAAAGCTCTTTGGATTATCCTTCACTTTCTTGTATTCTTGTTGTATTGTGACCAAGTTATCAGAAGATTGATGCTGATAAGAGAGATAAGAGAGAGACAAATGGGGGAAACATTCAAAATGCTAATAAGAGAGAGACAAGAGGGATTAACGAAAAGGAGACACAGTTCCGAGTATTGTCAGACACCGGTTGCTTTGAACCTGAACCGTTTGAAGTTTGATGGACAGGCGATACCCCAGCAGGGGGATAAAAGGAACAGTTTCGCTAACGCAACAGACACACCACGACACCACGAGATAATGAGACTCTGGAAAAGCGGTGTGCCCCCGCAAGTTGGTGAGAGTTTTTGAGATCTGTGTGCGGGACCAACCATAGACGCACAGGGTGAGAAGGTACGATCGGCGGGAACCTGGTTTGTGTGCACCCTTGCCTGGGTGCCGGGTTCACCGCAGAAGAATGATTGTATCCGGAACGGAGGGGTCACAGTCGGTGACCTCAGAAGACATTAAAAAGGGCTCGCACCGAAAGCTAACTGCGAGGAATATCAAAGGTCTGTTGAATCCGATTTGAATATCAGCATTCGCTCTCTCTCTCTCTCTCTCTCCCTCAAACGGCACAACAGCGATTACTGCGAACTGAACTGAACTGAACTGAACTGAACTGAACTCTGTGTCACTTGAGACTGATCATTTTACCCCTAGACTGTGATAGAGCTTGATTGATTCTTATTATCCTAGTTCTGTGTACATGCGTGTTTTATCATTGCTAACCCGTTGCATTTATATCCTTACGTTTAGAGTACTGTGTTACTTATTTCTTTAATAAAACTTTCTTAGTTCCAGTAATCCAGACTCCAACTAAGTGGTCCATTCCAGTTACGGGATACGTAACAGTATTTATTAATATGTAAACTATTTACTGCATGAGCTTCATGTTAACAATAAGCTCCAATGCACACTGTTTTACACCAAAATAACATAACTTGATCCAAAACAGAAAACAGACTTGCTTATGTTGACAATGGCACAAGCATAAAAGACTCTATTGTTGACCAACATCATTCATGGGTGGAAATCTTCCATCATGCTGCAGTTTCGTCTCTGCGTGATCTGAAATAATGTGGTTACATGTTAAACTGCCTTGGAAACTATTCTACTGAGAGCAATTTAGGCTGGAAATAAAGGGTAGACGTCCACTTGTGATGTCATCCAAATTCAATTCTGTTCACTTCTCTAGCTCTGAAGAACATGACGGAGCAAAAACATTAACCTTGTGTCTCATTTCACATGCTTCCCTCCTCACACTGCTCATTCCCAGCATTTGTGTTTTAACTTCAGATTTGGTGGAGTGAAGCACTGAGGACATGGTGCATTGTGGGAAAGATTCGGTCACCTCACACACATGGTCACAGTTGGTGAGCAGTTTGCAGGATCCCACCTGCCAACCGGAGCACCACTGGCCTCACACTGTGTCTGGACCATGCACCATAATGCCTGAAGTGGGAACTCACTGGATACCATTCCGCAGTCACATCACCCACCCCCAAAACTGGAATCACTCGCACCATATTTCATTCTGATTTACTGTGGGAAAACGTATCTGAGATAAAAGGTTAATAATTGCAAGATTTCACGAAGTGTATTGGTATTGGTCATAAATCAGTTAAATTGACAAAGATTCAAAGGGCTGAATGTTTCTCATGATATTAAAAATTCAGTTACTGACCTCCATTATCGTCACTGCCTGTAAGGAAAAAAAATCCACTGTCAGGGAGTTGTTTCAGTGCTGTGAAACTGCTCAATCTTCACATCTCCTTTAAATTTCTTCAACAGTTTGAACAGGGCACGACAACACAAGCGCGTGGAGGTCAGCCAGTGAGAACAGCGAGAAGAGTTTAAAAAGAAGACAGATTTAGACAGTGGGCGTGGGAGTAGAGGGAGACAGAGTGGGAAGGTTTTGGCTCATTGGGGCTTTGGCAATAAAGGGTCGGGGCAAGGTAGGTTATCTGTGTAGAATACAGGTAGAAAGTGTGTGTGTGAGGCCGGTTTTCTGTGCTCGGTGTCAGATGTGGGAGGTCCTGGAGACTCCTAGCTTCCCAAACGGCCACATCTGCGCCAGGTGTGTCGAGCTGCAGCTCCTTAGGGATCACATTAAGGAATTGGAAATGCAGCTCGATGACCTTCGTCTGGTCAGGGTGAGTGAGGAGGTGATAGAGAAGATCTATAGGCAGATAGTCACACCAGGGCCTCGGGAGACAGATAAGTGGGTAACTGTCAGGAGAGAGAAGGGTAGGAGTCAGAGGCTAGAGAGTACCCCTGTGGCTGTCCCCCTTGACAATAAGTATTCCTGTTTGAGTACCGCTGGGGGTGGTGGTGGCCTACCTGGGGGAAGCAACAGTGGCTGTGCCTCTGGCTCAGAGCCTGGCCCTGTGGCTCAGAAGGGTAAGAAAAGGAAGAGGATGGCAGAAGTGATAGGGGACTCTATAGTTAGGGGGTCAGACAGGCAATTCTGTGGATGCAGAAAAGAAACGCATATGGTAATTTGCCTCCCAGGTGCCAGGGTCTGGGATGTTTCTGATTATGTCCACGATATCCTGAAGTGGGAAGGGGAACAGCCAGAGGTCGTGGTACATATTGGTACCAACAACATAGGTAGGAAAAGGGAGGAGGACCTGAACACTGACTACAGGGAGTTAGGAAGGAAGTTGAGAAGCAGAACCTCAGAGGCTGTAATTCTGGGATTACTGTCTGTGCCACGTGACAGTGAGTATAGGAATAGAGTGAGGTGGAGGATAAAAGCGTGGCTGAGGGATTGGAGCGGGGCAGGGATTCAGATTTCTGGATCATTGGGACCTTTTTGGGGCAGGTGTGACTTGTACAAAAAGGACGGGTTGCACTTGAATCTGAAGGGAACTAATATCCTGGTGGGGAGGTTTGCTAGGGCTATTGGGGAGAGTTTAAACTAGAATTGCTGGGGGTGGGAATGAACTGAAGTGACGGAGGAAAGGGAGGTTGGCTCACAAATAGAGAAAGCTTGTAGACAGTGCGAAAGGGAGGATATGCAGGTGATAGAGAAGGGATGCGCTCAGACCGATGGTTTGAGATGTGTCCATTTCAATGCAAGAAGTATTATCAACTAAGCGGATGAGCTTAGAGCGTGAATCAGCACTTGGAGATATGATGTTGTGGCCATTACAGAGACATGGATGGTGCAGGGACAGGAATGGCTACTTCAAGTGCCAGACTTTAGACGTTTCAGAAAGGACAGGGAGGGAGGCAAAAGAGGTGGGGGCCTGGCACTGTTGATCAGGGATAGTGTCACGGCTGCAGAAAAGGAGGAAGTCAGGGAGGGATTGTCTATAGAATCTCTGTGGGTGGAAGTTAGGAATAGGAAGGGGTCAATAACTCTACTGGGTGTTTTTTTATAGATCACCCAATAGTAACAGGGACATCGAGGAGCAGATAAGGAGACAGATTCTGCAAAGGTGTAATAATAACTGGGTTGTTGTGGTGAGAGATTTTAATTTCCCAGATATTGATTGGCATCTCCCTTGAGTGAGGGGTTTAGATGAGGTGGAGTTTGGTAGATGTGTTCAGGAAGGTTTCTTGACACAATGTGTAGATAAGCTGCCAGAGGGGAGGCTGTACTTGATCTGGTATTGGGAAATGAACCTGGTCAGATGTCAGAACTCTCAGTGGAAGAGCACTTTGGAAATAGTGATCGCAATTCTAACTCCTTTACCATAGCATTGGAGAGGGATAGGAACAGACAAGTTAGGAAAACGTTTAATTGGAGTAAGGGGAAATATGAGGCTATCAGGCAGGAACTTGGAAGCATAAATTGGGAATAGATGTTCTTAGGAAAATGTATGGAAGAAATGTGGCAAACGTTCAGGGGATATTTGTGTGGAGTTCTGCATAGGTACGATCCAAAGAGACAGGGAAAGGATGGTAGGGTACAGGAACTGTGGTGTACAAAGGCTGTTGTAAACCTAGTCAAGAAGAAAATAAAAGCTTATGAAAGGTGTAAAAAAAGCAGGTAATGATAGAGATCTAGAAGCTTATAAGGCTAGCAGGAAGGAGCTTTAGAATAAAATTAGGAGAGCCAGAAGAGGCCATGAGAAGGTCTTAGCCAGCAGGATTAAGAAAAACCCCAAGGCATTCTACAAGCATGTGAAGAGCAAGAGGATAAGATGTGAGAGAATAGGACCGATCAAATGTGACAATGGAAAAGTGTATGGAACTGAAGGAGACGCAGAGGTACTTAATGAATACTTTGCTTCAATATTCACTATGGAAAAGGATTTTGGTGATTATAGGGATGACTTACCGCGGACTGAAAAGCTTGAGCATGTAGATATTAAGGAAGTGGATGTGCTGGAGATTTTGGAAAGCATCAAGTTGGATAAGTCACCAGGACCGGACGGGATATACCCCAGACTACTGTGAGAAGCCAATGAGGAGATTGCTGAGCCTCTGGTGATGACCTTTGCATCATTAATGAGGAGGAGAGTGGTTCCTGAGGATTGGAGGGTTGCGGATGTTGTTCCCTTATTCAAGAAAGGGAGTAGAGATAGCCCAGGAAATTATAGACCAGTGAGTCTTACTTTAGTGGTTGGTAAGTTGATGGTGAAGATCCTGAGAGGCAGGATTTATGAACATTTGGAGAGGCAATCCAGTTAAGTGTGAGGTGGTTCATTTTGGTAGGTCAAATATGATGGCAGAATATAGCATTAGTGGTAAGACTCTTGGCAGTGTGGAGGATCAGAGGGATCTTGGGGTCCGAGTCCATAGGACACTCAAAGCTGCTATGCAGGTTGACTCTGTGGTTAAGAAGGCATACGGAGCATTGGCTTTCATCAACCATGGGTCTGAGTTTAAGAGCCGAGAGCTAATTTTGCAGTAATATAGGACCCTGGTCAGACCACACTTGGAGTACCGTGCAGAATTCTGGTCGTCTCACTACAGGAAGGATGTGGAAACCATAGAAAGGGTGCAGAGGAGATTTACAGGGATGTTGCCTGGATTAGGCAGCATGCCTTACGAAAACAGGTTGATTGAACTCGGCCTTTACTCCTTGGAGCGACGGAGGATGAGAGGTGACCTGATAGAGGTACAAGGCAATGAGAGGCATTGATCGTGTGGATAGTCATAGGCTTTTTCCTGGGGCTGAAATGGCTGGCACAAGACAGCACAGCTTTAAGGTGCTTGGAAGTAGGTACAGAGGAGATATCGGGGTAAGTTGTTTTTTATTTATGCAGAGAGTGGTGAGTGTGTGGAATGGGCTGCCGGCGGCAGTGGTGGAGGCGGAAATGATAGGGTCTTTAAGAGACTCCTGGATGGCTACATGGAGCTTAGAAAAATAGAGGGCTATGGGTAAGACTAGGTAGTTCTAAGGCAAGGACGTGTTCGGCACAGCTTTGTGGGCCGAAGGGCCTGTATTGTGCTGTACGTTTTCTACGTTTCTAAATTTCAACTCACTCATCTTAGTTTCAGGCTTCCTTAAACTCGGAAAAAGACCGAGACCATCTACTATTGTATAAAGTCGCACCCGAGAATCTACATTCTGCTGAGAAATAGCCGAGACAATCCACATTCACCTTCTCCCTACAGCACTCACCATTCCTGTAGTGGTGATCTGAGCTGTACACAATATTCAATCAACACTCATAACGATCCTTCCAATTACTCTGCAGTTCCTAATAGTCTGTGTTTTCCTAATCTTCATTATCTTACACTTGCCCAAATCAATTTCGACCTGCCGTCGATTTTCCAAACTGAATACAAATTTCACATGGCAGCTGTGAATTTACATTTACTGAATAATCTGGAATTTAAATAAGGTTTTACATACATTTTAACAACTCAGGGAATTCACCTTCACCGTCTTGTCAGTGGTTTACATATCACTTCAAGCTAACACTAAGGTGGCACAGGGCAAACTATACTTGGTTGTCAACCTCTTAAGACAGCAAATGCCTGATACCCTGTTCAACATTGCTGGTGACTTTAATCATGCAAACTTCAGCAACATACTGTACTTCACAAATACCATCAGCATCCTCCGTTCATACTCACAGGATAACGCTCGAGGCCACTGCTGCAACACCATAAAACTGGCCTATCGCTCCATCCCTTACTGTTACTTGGCCAGTCAGATCATCGTTTTGTGCTGCCCTTGCTGGCTAACAGGCAGATTGAAGTGCAAGACACCAGAGAGAGCGACACAGCAGCGTCTGAGTATTCTGCTGGGTTGCATCTCAGCCTGGAATAGGATCTATTCTGTTCAGTGCCAATGGAATCTGCAGAGAGCATTGAACACAGCCCAGTCCATCACAGGTTCATCACTTCCTTCCGTCCAGGTCAATCCGTCGCTTTGCGATGGCCTGTAGTACCCGCAAAGACGCCTGCCTCCTTGATCACTCCCTTTTCTCTATTCTACCTTCTGAGAGAAGACAGAGGGGTTTGAAAGCCTGGCTGTCCAGATTAAGGAGAAATTCTTCACCACTACTAACAAACGTTTCAATCAATCACTTCTTTCACATCTCTTCCTCGATGTGCTGCCACATTCTCATGCTCCTAGCTCGACCTCCCTTGGTTATTCTCACCTCAGTATTTTCCTCAGACTTCACTGTCACTTGCACACCATTGTGCTGTCTTACCCTCATTCTTGTTGTATTTATTAATATCATGTAAACTACTTACTCTGTGAGCTTCCATGTTAACAACACATTTCAATGCGCACTGTTTTACACCAAAATAACACAATTTGATCTAAAACAGAAAACAGACTTCCAGACTTGACAATGGCACAAACATAAAAAACTCTGTTGTTGCCCAACATTGTTCATGGGTGGAAATCTTCTATCACACTGCAGTTTTATCTCAGTATGATCTGAAACAATGTGGTTAAGTGTTAAACTGCCTTGGAAACTATTCTATTGAGAGCAATTTAGGCTGGAAATAAAGGGTAGACGTCCAAATTCAATTCTGTTCACTTCTCCAGCTCTGAAGCACACGACGGAGTAAAAACATTAACCTTGTGTCTCATTTCACATGCTTCCCGCCTCGCACTGATCATTGTACAAGGCCTTGGTGAGACCACACCTGGAGTATTGTGTGCAGTTTTGGTCCACTAATCTGAGGAAAGACATCTTTGCCATAGAGGGAGTACAAAGAAGGTTCACCAGATTGATTCCTGGGATGGCAGGTCTTTCATATGAAGAAAGACTGGATGAACTGGGCTTGTACTCGTTGGAATTTAGAAGATTGAGGGGGGATCTGATTGAAACGTATAAGATCCTAAAGGGATTGGACAGGCTAGATGCGGGAAGATTGTTCCCGATGTTGGGGAGGTCTAGAACGAGGGGTCACAGTTTGAGGATAGAGGGGAAGCCTTTTAGGACCGAGGTTAGGAAAAACTTCTTCACACAGAGAGTGGTGAATCTGTGGAATTCTCTGCCACAGCAAACTGTTGAGGCCAGTTCATTAGCTATGTTTAAAAGGAAGTTAGATATGGCCCTTGTGGCTACAGGGGTCAGGGGGTATGGAGGGAAGGCTGGGTTCTGAGTTGGATGATCAGCCATGATCATAATAAATGGCGGTGCAGGCTCGAAGGGCCGAAGGGCCTACTCCTGCACCTATTTTCTATGTTTCTATGTTTCTATATTACCAGCAAACAACAGGAATTCTGCAGATGCTGGAAATTCAAGCAACACACATCAAAGTTGCTGGTGAACGCAGCAGGCCAGGCAGCATCGGTAGGAAGAGGTGCAGTCGACGTTTCAGGCCGAGACCCTTCGTCAGGACTAGCATTTGTGATTTAACTTCAGATTTGCAACATTGTGGTTTTTGGTGTGGATCCGGACACCCTGCTGAATGAGTTGAGGAGAAGGAGCGAGGCCCAGTGTTTGCTGGGTCTGTGGCAATTCATCCTTGGTCACGGTGAAGTGACAGTGGGAGGTGATCACTAATGGGATCAGTGGTGGAGTGAAGCGCTGAGGACACGGTGCATTGTGGGAAAGATTCGGTCACCTCACACACATGGTCACAGTTGGTGAGCAGTTTGTAGGATCCCACCTGCCAACTAGAACCACTGGTCTCACACTGTGTCTGGACCATGTACCATAATGTTTGAGGTGAGAATTTACCTCATTCTGCAGACCCTCTCCCCGAGCCCACACCCAAAATTGGAATCACTTGCTCTGTATTTCATTCTGATTTACTTTGGGAAAACATGTAGCTGAGAAATGAGGTTAATAGTTGTAAGATTTCATGAATGAACACTGGTATTGGTCATAAATTGGTTAAATGGGAAAGGATTCAAAGAGCTGAATGTTTCTCATGATGTTAACAGTTCAGTTACTGACCTGCGCTCTCTTCCTGGTTGTAATCCACTGTAAATGAAAAAGAAACACAATCAATTGTTAGGGAGCTGATCCAGTGCCCTGAATCTGCTCGGTCTTTACATCTCCTTTAAATTTCAGCTCATTCGTCTTAGATTCTCTTGAATTTGGAAAAATTACCTTGACCATCTATCCCATCCAGACCCCGAGAATATATCAAAAATTCTATAAAATTACTCCTGAGATTCTACATTCTGGTGAGAATTTTACAGGAGCACTATCGAGTGTCCTGTCCAGCTGCATCACTGTCTGTACTGGTATTAAATGGCGTCTGACTGCAAGTCTCTTGAAAGATTGCATGTTCTGCTGAGGTGATCGGTGTCTCTCTTCCAACCATCAGAGATATTTATCTGGAGTGCTGCGTACACAGGGCCTTAGAATTGTCAATGATCCCTCCCATCCGTCCAGTAATCTTTTTGATCCCCCGATCTATCATCAGGGAGGAGGCACCACAGCATTAAGACAAGAATGGTTAGGATGGGAAACACTTTCTTTCCCAAGGTGTAAAGCTACTGAAATCTCTGCTACCACCCTTGTCTCATCACATATGAAGCATTCACAGCGATATACTATCTACTTTTTAAACGTGTCATAGTTGTGCCTTATTATTTGTGGCAATAGTACTCTATGTGTTGTGTGTGTGTGTGTTGTAGGTACTGTGTTCTGCACGTTGGTCCGGAGGACCATTGTTTCATTTGGCCGTATACATGTCTACCGTTGAATGTCAATAAACTGAACTTGAATTTCATTTCATTCTGATTTACTCTGGGAAAACCTGTAGCTGAGAAAATCTCTTACTATCTCCTCTTTCAGTTAGTCCTGACGAAGGGTCTTGGCCCGAAACATCAACTGTACCTCTTCCTATAGATGCTGCCTGGCCTGCTGCATTCACCAGCAATTTTTATGCGTGTTGCAGGAGATAACATACCACCAGCGGCCGACTATAATCAAGTGCTTGCGATACTGCATGTTGTTGTCTCCAGACAAGAAACAATCCATCCCAGAGCATTTCGAATCATAGTCAGCGATTTCAGCCAGAAAACCCTGCTCAATTGCCATCAGCATATAACTTGTAGTACCAGACTTCCAAACATACTGAACCACTGTTATACATTGTTAAGCAATGACTATCGATCCACACCAAGACCATGTCTCAGTAAATCAGATCACTTGGCTGCCCTTCTCCTATCTGTATACAGGCAGAGGGTAAAGAGCAAGGCTCCAGAGATCAGGACAGTAAAGAGGTGGTCGCGGGAGGCAGAGGAGTGGCTTTGGGATTGCTTCGAGTCACTGGACTGGGTCGTGTTCAAGGAGTCATCTGGGGATCTGAATGAATACACCTTAGTTGTAATGGACTTTATTAAAACAGCTGTAGACGAGTGTAAATCATTCACTCTTCCCTTATCAGAGTCCTTGGATGAACTATGAGATCCAAAACCTGCTGAGAGCCAGATCAGAGGCATTCAAGTCTGGTGACCAAGAAAGTTACAAGCGGTCCAGGTACGATCTCTGGAATGCCATCTCACGGGTGAAATGGATATTCTGGACCAAACTTGAATCAACGAAGAATGCTCGACAGCTGTACCAAGGCTAGAATAATGTCACCTGTTATAAAGTTTAATCGAGTGACATGGGGAACAGCAGGGCCTCACTTCCAGATGAGCTCAATGCGTCCTACGCTAGTTTTGACCATCAAAACATGGAGAAACTATCACAAACTCCCACAATCCCCGATGATCCTATGATTTCAGTCGATGAAACCGAAGTGAGAGCTGCCTTCAGAAGGGTGAACCCACGAAAAGCATCCGACCCCGACAAGGCACCTGGCAACATACTAAAGACCTGGGCTAATCAACCGACTGGTGTGTTCAGTGAGATTTCAACCTCTCGCTTCGGCAGTGTGAGGGGGAGGGGGAGTGAGAGTGACAGACGGAGAGAGCATCCTGATCGGTCTCTCTTAGTGCAAAGTAGACCTATTAGTTTTCTCTGTGGGCGGGCTTTACAGTCGATCCCTCTCTTTCTTTCATTGTCCATCAGTTCAGTTTAGTATCCTGCAGCGCCATGACAGAGTGTTCCAAAAAAAAGAAAATATAAAACGTACTTCACCCCAGACTACACTAAAGTGTACCCCTGCCTAATAGGGGTCAAAAATAATGATGCCAAATTTACATGTGATGTAGAAAGGGCATTCAGCATGGTGTGTCACATTAAGACAAAATTCAGAAGTCAGCTGTCTCATAAAACACTTGTGAATCTGATGTCTTGAAAAATTAACAAATTTATTGACACAGACTGCTATGAGGTTGAGACTTCTGGCAAGATGCTCAAATCTGCCAAGCAAGCCGCATCACAGTACAAGGAAAGTTTGCAAAAGAAATAGAATAGTTATTTGCTTTAGCATTTAGCTATTAGCATTGAGACTGCCAACAAAATACTCAACAAGGAATATATATGTGTGTGTGTGTGTGTAAATAGTTTCAACATGTGATCAAATAAATTGTTGTGTTCTTTCATTATCAAATGTCCTGTATACATACACCCTTGGACGTCGACCGGGGGGGGGGGGGCGGGGAATACGGGGTTGCTGGGGGCGGGGTGGTGGTGCTACCTCTCTGAAACGAGTTTTTGTTGGGTGGGATGTCTGCTACCATCCCCTCAAAATTAATCAATAAGCTTCGAGACCTGGGTCATAATACCACCTTGTGCAATTGGATGTTCAATTTCCTCTCTTGCAGACTCCAGTCAGTTTGGATTGGCAACAGCATCTCCTCCACAATCTCCATCAGCACAGGTACACCACACAGCTGTGTGCTCAGCCCCTGCTCTACTCGCTTTATACTTACGACTGTGAGGCTCAGCACAGCTCCAATGCCAGATTGAACTTTCCTGATGATACCAGTCACTGGCTGAATAAAAGGTGGTGACAAATCAGCATATAGGAGGGGGATTGAAAAATCAGGCTGAGTGGTGCCGAAAGGCCAACCTCCCATTCAACGTCAGCAAGACCAAGGAGTTGATTGTGACTTCAGGAGGTGGAGTACAGAGCCTGTTGGTCCTGTTGGTCCTGTCAGTGCTGCAGTACTGTTTCCCGGATGGTAGCAGCTGGAACAGTTTGTGGTTGAGGTGACTTGGGTCTCCAATGATCCTTCGGGCCCTTTTTACACACCTGTCTTTGTAAATGTCCTGAATAGTGGGAAGTTCACATCTACAGATGTGCTGGGCTGTCTACAGCACTTTCTGCAGAGTCCTGCGATTGAGGGAAGTACAGTTCCCATACCAGGCAGTGATGCAGCCAGTCAGGATGCTCTCAATCGTGCCGCTATAGAAATTACTTAGAATTTGGGGAGCCATACTAAACTTCTTCAGCCGTCTGAGGTGAATAAGGCACTGTTGTGCCTTTCTCAACACACAGCCGATATGTACAGACCACATGAGATCCTCGGTGATGCTTATGCTGAGGAACTTAAAGCTGTTCACCCTCTCAACCCCAGATCTATTGATGTCTATAGGGGCTAGGCTGTCTCCATTCCTCCTGTAGTCCACAACCAGCTCTTCTGTTTTTGTGACATTGAGGGAGAGGTTGTTTTCTTGACACCACTGTCAGGGTGGGCTGTCTCATTATTATCTGAGATTAGGCCAGTGTAGTGTCGTCAGCAAATTTAATTAGCAGATTGGAGCTGTGGGTGGCGACACAGTCATGGCTACACAGAGAGTGAAGGAGGGGGCTTGGGACACAGCCCGAAGGGTCACCTGCGTTTTGGGTCAGAGGGGCAGAGGTGAGGGAGCCCACTCTTACCACCTGCCGGCGATCTGACAGGAAGTCCAGGATCCAGCTGCACGAGGCAGGGTGAAGGCCGAGGTCTCTGAGCTTCTTGTCGAGCCTGGAGGCAATTATGGTGTTGAATGCTGAACTGTAGTCCAAGAACAGCATTCTCACATAAGGTCGCTCTTCTCCAGATGTGTAAGGACGGTGTGTAGAGCTGTGCCTATTGTGTTGTCTGTCGATGGGTTGTATCGGTGAATTGTAGGGGGTCCAGTGTGGGTGTCAGCATGCTGTAGGACCAGCCTCTCACAACATTTGCTTATTACTGAGGTGAATGCAACAGGACGCCAGTCATTCAGACAATTATGAAGAATCCACGGCAACCCCTCTATGTTCTTAGAAGTTTGTGAAGATTTGACATGCCATCTAAAACTCTGACAAACGTTTGTAGCTGTGTGGTGGAGAGTATATTGACTGATTGCATCACAGCCTGGTATAGAGCCGACAAAAAGAATTGGATATGGCCCAGTCAATCACGAGTAAAGCCCTCCCCACCATTGAACACATCCCCATAGAGCACCGTCACATAAAAGAAGGACCCCACCATCCAGACTATGCTCTCTTCTCACTGTAGCCATCAGGAAGAAGGTACACGAACCTCAGGACCCACACGACCAGGTTCAGGAACAGTTATTACTCCTCAACCATCAGGCTCCTGTATCGGAGGGGATAACTTTATTCAAGCATCACTGAACTGTTCCCACAACCAATGGACTTACTTTCAAGGACTCATCTCATGTTCTTGATATTTATTTATTTGTTTGTTTGCTTATTTATTAATATTTTTGCATTTGCACAGTTCCCTTTTGCACATTAGTTGCTTGACTGTCCTGTTCAGGGTGGAATCTAATTGATTATATCGTGTTTCTTATATTTACTGTGAATGCCCACAACAAAACAACTCTCAGAGTTGTATATGGTGACATATATGTATTTTAACACCATAAGACCAAAAGACCATAAGACCAGAAAAGGAGCAGAAGTCGGCCATTCGGCCCATCGAGTCTGCTCTGCCATTTTATCATGAGCTGGTCCATTCTCCTATTTAGTCCCATTCCCCAGCCTTCTCACCATAACCTTTGATGCCATGGCTACTCAGATACCTATCAATCTCTGCCTTAAATACACCCAATGACTTGGCCTCCACTGCCGCCCATGGCAACAAGTTCCATAGATTCACCACCCTCCGGCTAAAAATATGTCTTCGCATCTCTGTTCTGAATGCGCGCCCTTCAATCCTTAAGTCATGCCCTCTCGTACTAGACTCCCCCATCAGAGGAAACAACCTTGCCACATCCACTCTGTCCATGCCTTTCAATATTCGAAATGTTTCTATGATGTCTCCCCTCATTCTTCTAAACTCCAAGGAATACAGTCCAAGAGCGGACAAACGTTCTTCATATGTTAACCCTCTCATTCCCAGAATCATTCTAGTGAATCTTCTCTGTACCCTCTCCAACGTCAGCACATCCTTTCTTAAATAAGGATACCAAAACTGCCCACAGTACTCCAAGTGAGGTCTCACCAGCGCCTTGTAGAGTCTCAACATCACATCCCTGCTCCTGTACTCTATTCCTCTAGAAATGAATGCCAACATTGCATTCACCTTCTTCACTACCAACTCAACCTGGAGGTTAACCAAAAATCCTGTACGAGGACTCCCAAGTCCCGTTGCATCTCAGAACTTTGAATTCTCTCCCCATTTAAATAATAGTCTGCCCGTTAATTTCTTCTGCCAAAGTGCATAACCATACACTTTCCAACATTGTACTTCATTTGCCACTTCTCTGCCCATTCTTCCAATCTATCCAAGTCTCTCTGCAGACACTCCGTTTCCTCAGCACTACCGGCCCCTCCACCGATCTTCGTATCGTCAGCAAACTTAGCCACAAAGCCATCTATTGCATAATCCAAATCGTTGATGTACAATGTAAAAAGAAATGGCCCCAACACGGACCCCTGTGGAAAACCATTGGTAACCGGCAGCCAACCAGAATAAGATCCCTTTATTCCCACTCTCTGTTTCCTGCCAATCAGCCAACGCTCTATCTACGTATGCAACTTTCCTGTAATTCCATGGGCTCTTATCTTGTTAAGCAGCCTCATGTGTGGCACCTTGTCAAAGGCCTTCTGAAAATCCAAATATACAACATCCACTGCATCTCCCTTGTCTAGACTACTTGTAATTTCCTCAAAAAATTGTAATAGGTTTGTCAGGCAGGATTTTCCTTTAAGGAATCCGTGCTGAGTTCTGCCTATCTAGTCATATGCCTCCAGGTACTCTGTAACCTCATCCTTGACAACTTCCCAACCACCGATGTCAAGCTAACAGGTCTATAATTTCCTTTTTGCTTCCTTGCCCCCTTCTTAAATAGCGGAGTGACATTTTGCAATCTTCCAGTCCTCTGGAACCATGCCAGAATCTATCGACTTTTGAAAGATCATTGCTAATGCCTCCGCAATCTCCACAGCTACTTCCTTCAGAACACAAGGGTGCATTCCATCTGGTCCGGGAGATTTATCTACCTTTAGACTATTCAGCTTCCTGAGTACTTTCTCTGTCGTAATTGTGACTGCGCACACTTCTCTTCCCTGCCACCCATGAGTGTCTGGTATAGTGCTGATGTCGATGCAAAATACTCGTTCAGTTCCTCTGCCATCTCCTTATCTCTCATTACAATTTCTCCAGCATCATTTTCTATCGGCCCTATATCTACTCTGTCATTTACTCTTTATATACTTGAAAAAGCTTTTAGTATCCCCCTTTGACATTATTTGCTAGCTTCCTTTCATAGTTAATCTTTTCCCTCTTAATGACTTCTTAGTTTCCTTTTGTAAGCTTTTAAAAACTTCCCAATCCTCTGTCTTCCCACTAATTTTTGCTTCCTTGTATGCCCTCTCCTTTGCTTTAACTTTGGCTTTGTCTTCTCTTGTCAACCACGGTTGCATCCTTTTTCCATTCGAAAATTTCTTCTTTTCTGGAATATACCTGTCTTGCACCTTCTGCACTTCTCGCATAAACTCCAGCCACTGCTGCTCTGCCGTCTTTCCCGCCAGTGTTCCTTTCCAGTCAACTTTGGCCAGTTCCTCTCTCATGCCACTATAATTTCCTTTACTCCACTGAAATACCAACACATCAGATTTCGGCTTCTCTTTTTCAAATTTCACAGTGAACTCAATCATGTTATGATCACTGCCTCCTAAGAGTTCCTTCACCTCAATCTCTCTAATCACCTCCGGTTCATTACACAATACCCAATCCAGTACAGCCGAACCGCTAGTGGGCTCAACAACAAGCTGTTCTAAAAAGCTATCTCGCAGACATTCTACAAATTCTGTCTCTTGAGATCCAGTGCCAACCTGATTTCCCCAATCCACTCGCATGTTAAAATCCCCCACAATTATCATAACACTGCCCTTCTGACAAGCCTTTTCTATTTCCTGTTGTAATTTGTAGTCCACATCCCTGCAGCTGTTTGGAGGCCTATATGTAACTGCCATCAGTGTCCTTTTACCCCTGTGATTTCTGAGCTCAAACCATAAAGATTCTGCACGTTCCGATCCTATATCACCTCTTTCTAATGATTTAATATCATTTCTTACCAATAAAGCCACGCCTCCCTCTCTGCCTACCTTCCTATCCTTCCGATACACCGTGTATCCTTGGACGTTCAGCTCCCAGAGACATGCATCCTTTAGCCATGTCTCAGTGATGGCCACAATATCATACCTGCCAATCTGTAGCTGTACAACAAGATCATCCACCTTATTCCTTATGCTGCGTGCATTTAAGTATAAGACCAGTATTTGGTACTTCTCGCTTTGTTTTCACTGCAACTTTATTGCACTGCAACTCATCCCAATGGCTACAAATTTACCCCATCACCTGCCTGTCTTTCCTGACATCTTTACTGCTCACTATCTTAGATTTATTTCTGTTTTCCCCTTCCTCCGCTCTATCATTCCAGTTCCCATCCCCCTGCCAAATTAGTTTAAACCCTCCTTAACAGCTCTATTAAACCTTCCTGCCAGGATATTGGTCCCCTTCGGGTTCAGGTGTAACCTGTCCATTTTGAACAGGTCACACTTCCCCCAGAAGAGATCCTAATGATCCAAGAATCTGAAGCCCTGCCCCCTGCACCAGTCCCTCAGTCACGCATTCATCTGCCTGATCCTACTATTCTTGCCCTCGCTAGCACGTGGCACAGGTAGCAATCCTGAGATTACTACCCTGGAGGTCCTGCTTCTCAACTTCCTTCCTAACTCCCAGAAATCTCGCTTCAGGACCTCCTCCCTTGTCCTATCTATGTCATTCGTACCAATATGTACCAAGACAACTGGCTGCTCGCCCTCTCCCTTCAGAATATTCTGGATCCGATCTGAGACATCTCATACCCTGGCACCTGGGAGGCAACACACCATGCTCTATCAGGCTCACAGAACTTCCTGTCTGTTCCCCTGACTATGGAATCCCCTATCACTACCGCATTCCTCTTCTCCTGCACAACAGCGTCAGGCTCAGTGCCAGAGATCTGGTCACCGTGAGCGTCCCCTGTCAGATCATCCCCCTCAACAGCATCCAGAACAAGAAATTTGTTGCTGAGGGGGACAGCCATAGGTGTGCTCTCCACTATCTGGGCATCTTCCTTCCCTCTCCTGACAGTCACCCAATTTTCTGACCCCTGTAGCCTAGGGATGACTACCTCCCTGTAGCTCCTGTCTATCACCTTTTCACTTTCCCTGATAAGCAGTAGGTCATCAAGCTGCAGCTCCAGATCCCTAACACGGTCTCTGAGGAGCTGCATCTCGGTGCACCTGGTGCAGATGTGGCCATCAGGGAGGCTGGAGGTCTCCCAGGATTCCCACATCTGACACCCTGAACAAAGCACTAACCCTGCAGGCATGTTATCTAATTCTACCGGAATGAAACAGGAAAACTAAGTCTACTCACTCACTTACCTCGTCAAACAGACAAACTTTTTAAACCATTAGCTTGTACCTTTAGCTGTGTGAGCCCTGCTGTTCCTGTCTGTCCAGGCCGATTCGCCAAGGGGAGGGGGGCGCAGAAAGAGTTGGTGCTTCGCTCTCGACTCTTCCCGTTTACCGCCAAAGCCCGTTGAAGCCAAAGCCCTACACTCTGCTACCACTCACTCCACTGCTCGCTGTATAGGGTAGTCTCCTTTTTAAACTCTCCGCCCTGTCCTGTCTACGTCACGTGCCTGCGCAGTCTCGTCCTTCTTGCACTTGAAGAAGTTTTTTAAAAAAACTGCCTTCCTTCAGAATTCAACTCCCACACCGCTCTGTTGTCCTGATCCAAATTATTATTTTGATGATAAACTTACTTTGAACTTGAACTTCATTACGAGATCGGTAATGGCCCACATCAGTGCCAGTCTCTCGGACAATCTAGTCTTTACCGGAAAAACTGGTCTTCAAAGGACACATTGTACCTTGCACAGCATTCAGCTCTGAATCAGCTTGACAAGTAGGGCAAATGCAAGCAGGCGTTTTGAGTGATACTAGAAATGGAGGTCATAGGTTAAGGATAAAAGGTGAAGTATTTAAATAGAACCCGAGGTGAACTTCTTCACTCAGAGGGAGGTCCGAGCTGCCACTGAAAATGGTGGATCCAGTTTTGATTTCAGAGAAAGTTGGGTAAGTACACAGATGGGAGGGGTATGGAGGACTATGGTTCAGATGCAGGTCAATGGGACCAGGCAGAATAATCGTTCAACACAGACTAGATGGGCCGAATGGACTGTTTCTGTGCTGTAGTGCTCTGTGATTCTATGACTTCAAGAATGCATATGTCAATATTGATCACAACACCAGAGAACCAAATAGGCTCATCTGTGACTCCTGTACCCTGGTCTCAGGGCCCCCATTTGCAACTGGCTTCTCGGCCTTTTGACAGGCAGACGTCTGTCAGTTAGTACTGGTTATTCATTTCATTCACCCAGATCCTCAAAAGGTCAGTGTGCACTGCCCCCTGCTCTACTCCCTGCATCACTAAGACCATATGGCCAAGTACAGCACTCACTCAGTCTCCAAGTTCACCAATGTTATCAGTCATGAGGAGATTGAGGACCTTGTGCCATGGAGTCAGATCACTGACCAAGCCCTTCACGTCAGCAAGACCAAAGAGCTGGTTGTTGGCCTGAGGAAGTAAGGAGTGAACACAAACCTGCTCACATCAACAGGGCTACTGTTCAGATGGTCGATAACTTCACGTTCCGAGGCAACCATATCACCAGTCTCCTCACCCTGACGCAGTGATTAAGAAAGCAGGTCATTGTCTTTCTTAGACTGTGAGAGTTTGTTCACTAGGATTCTCTCAAACTTCAGATTCAGGTTAATTTATTTGTCACACGTACATCAAAACATACAGTGAAATGTGTAATTTGCATAAACAACCAGCACAGCCCGAGGACGTCACACATTCCGGCATGAACATAGCATGCCAACAGGCAACGATAACACAACAACAGCAAGAAAAGAATAGTAAAACAGACCCCTTTACACGCACACTCTCCGTCTGTCTGTCTCTCTCTCCCCCTCTCTCTCTCTCCCTCTCTCTCTCTCTCTTCACCCCGCGCGCACCCCCCCCCCCCCGCCCCAGACTGCAGACTGACAGTCATCAGGACTCCAACTTCCAGATACGCCAACTCAGGGGCTTTGACCACTGGGCCTCAGTGTCTGAATTTTCCAACTTTGGTCTTAACAACCTTCGGTATTCAGCCCAGCACTCACTGATCATGGGACTTTAAGATCCAGGTCCTGAACACTGGACTTGCCCGAGACTCTTACTCCTGGATTTACCGACCTGGGGTATCACCAGCCCTCATGCCTCCAGTCTGTACGGACCTCCAATCCCGTCACAGGGACAACTGGTCTTGGTCCTCAGCAGCTGGTGATCCAACATCCATCCACTGTGATCACTGGCCTTCTACTGCAGAGCGTTCCGATTTGGACTCTGACTCCGCAGCCTCGATCCTTTATTTGCCAGCCCTGACTCTCCATCCGTATCCCCAAAGTCGTCTCAAAACTCCTCATGCTGCCCCAAGACCATCCTCATGAACCTAAAAAGCAACTAAGTCTGAGCCACAAAGTTTAGAGGTATTGCAGCTTGATGCCATATTGACCGAAGTCTACCGAATTTCTATAAATGTACTGTCTCATTCACACCCCTTTCTCACTGGTGCTGCCACATTTTCATCCACTGAACTCTCTCCCTCCCAGTTGCTCCGTGATTGTCATTTTAGCATTTATTATTCACTGCTTCAGGTTGCATTGTAAACTTGGCATTATTCTGTTGTTTTACTCCTGTTGCTGTATTTATTGTTGTATTTATTATTACTGTATACACTGTTTACTCTGAGAGTTTCATGTGAACAAGGTATTTCATTGCACCCTGGTAGATTTGACAGGTAAAACATAAAACAGCCTTGATACTGTTGATCATCAAAACCCTTCTGGCTTAGCAATACCGTTCAACGATGGAAATTGCCTCTTGTTTTCCGGTCTGGCCTCTGGGTGATATGTTTACAATGTGGTTAAAAAAACCATGGAAGCCACTCTGATGAGAGCAATTGTGGATGAACAATAAATGGTGGGACTTGCACATCTGATCACATCCCAAATTTAAAAAAAACACAACTGGTAAATTTCCTGCCTCTGCAGAATATGATCGGGCAGAAACATTAATCCTTCACAAACACTACCCCTCGTACTGATCACTGACAGAATTTTCTGGATGGCACTGACACCACCACCAAAACCCCTCAGGTTCATCAATATATTTCAGTGCAGGAAATCCTCCATTAGATTAGATTATGAGAACACTCAGTCCTCTTTTATTGTCATTTAGAAATGCATACATGCATTAAGAAATGATACATTATTTCCTGGTCTGGTCTCTTATGTGACTTCTACGTAAACTTTACGTAAAAAGTTTCTCAAGATGATAAAATTTAAATTGCAGACAGTTGCATTTCATCATTATAGATTTTTTCATGCAACACTGTTCTGTAAAGACAGAAGGAAAATCCACTTCTGGGGAGTTAGTACAGTGCTGTGAACCTGAGGGGAAACTCACCCTACAGACATCCAATAAAAAGCCCTTGTCCTCAGAAAAAGAGTCTGCCCATCTATCTGATCCATGTCCCTCGGTTATAGCAAACTCCTGAGACTCCAATGCTCGAACAGGAAACAGGAAACCCAGCCTATCTAATGTGTCCTCACACAAAACCTTTTTCCAAAGCCTTAGGATATTCCAAGTGTCCTACATATTGTGAGATATTTCTGTGGTGTTCACTTGGACATATTAAAACACATTCCTTGATCTAAAACTGAGGAAGGATGAATATAAGATGCATGGGTCATTCACTTAGCTTTAACTATTGTAAAAACATGAAAGCTTTCAAGCATTTAACACAAACAAGAAATAATGTATCTTACCACATAATATTCCAATAACGAATATAAACATAATAATGCTTCCTCTTTTCCATATGAATATACCACACCTTCGGTTTCCCATTATGTATATATGATCTGGTTCAAAGATAAAAACCAAACAATGAACAAAAACAAATAACATGCGACAGATGCTTTTCATGCAAATAATAATTTGAATTTTTAAAATCTAAATACAGCTTTGCATAAAATGTTATACAGGGGGAATAACATTCTGCCTCTGATGAACATTTCTTGGTTTATATTGAAATGAAAATGCGGTGCATTCTTGACGTTACTGACATGGACAATTCAAAGCAAATTTACGTTACCATGTACTACTTGAGATTCATTTTGTTGCAGGCATTTTACAGGGAAAAAATACAACAGAATTTTATGAAAAGTTGTATATAAACAATGACTGCCAAACAACCAACGTGCAAAAAAAAAGACAAACTGCAAATAAAAATAGTACTGCGAACTTGAGTTGCAAGAGTCCTTGAAAGTCAGTCTGTAGGTCGCAGAATCAGTTCCTAGTGGGGAATGTAGTTACCCACTCCAGTTCAGGAGCCACATAGTTGTAGGGAGGAAGGAGCAAATAAATGAACTCCCTCAGAAAATTCTAAAAGCTCCCAATACTGCAGATCCTCTCCTATACTAACCCTGGTTAAACTGGGGAGTCATTTCTTTTGAAAACCTATTCAAATAGTTTTATAAAACAGAAAATATTGCAGCTCTGACATTATCTGTGGGGAGAGGATCAGAGTTAACATTTCAGATTGATGATATTTCACCAGAGTGGAAAAGGTTGGAGAAAGGCAAATATTACCATTGAGAGAAACCTGAGCAAGTGAGGTAAATGCCGTGATTGAGACAGTCGAATAGACCATAAGACCATCAGACAGAGGAGAAGAAATAAACCATTCAGCCATTCTAGTCTGCTCTGCAATTCCATCATGGCTGATTTATTAACTCCCTCAACCCCATCCTCTTGCCTTTTCCTTTGTAATCAAGAAAATATCAACCTCTGCTTTAAATATACCTAATAGAGGGGGTTGTGGAAACCAAAAACATAATGGCTCTGGGATATGTGCGAATATCAGAATCCATTGAATTCAATATTGTATCTTGAATTGTCAAAGGGTTTTGTTAAAGTCATGTAGATCTTCACCAGAAGTGGAGAAGGAGCCAAATCCAAGGACTTTAGAATTGGTGTGAATGAGGAATTTATGTCAGAGACAAGTGAAACTTAAGTTCACACTTGTGAACTGTATTACTTGACTATAAGTAACTATAATCCGCACTTAGCCTCCCAGAGGGTGAGAAGACTACAGTGTGAGGAACAAATGCAAGAAATACACCTGAAGAGTGCTTGAGGCTTGAGAAAAGAGTGAGACGGGGGTAAAGTTACAATCCTCTGCTCTGTGTGATACCATACCATGACAAAAACAACAGTTCAAGAGGAAAGCCCTAGTTTAACTTCAGGTACGGCTCAGGCTTCAGAGAAGCACATGCACAGCACCACGATCATCTTTCCAGATACTGCGGCACGTTGATTGCTCAGGGATACTGTACAAATTCTCCTGGAGAACAGGGAACATGCCTCCAGATACAGTTATCTGACGTACCAGACTGGAGGGGCTCACCACAGCAAGGCAGGTGGATGCCTCTGGAGCTCAAAGGAATGGATCTGCTGGGTGCTGGGACAGGCGAATCCTGTGCCCCAGTTACAAAGTGATAAATGTTGTATTTGTTCCTGCTTTCTCCACTTTCTCTGGCACCTTGATCCATATATGTATTTTCCTGCACATGAAGTCCTGTTTGACTCTTCCCATCTCACCTCAAAGATCTACCTGGTACAATCTCACTGCACCTTATCGTGACCTCTCTCTCGTACAGGTGTCCTGACCTGCAGGGGTGTCATTGAAGACCAAGAGGGTTCATTTCCAGCCACTGTCAGCTAATGGGTCCTTCACACATTCGTAAGGCATTGAGTTGGTCCAGTAACAAACAATAGCTTGGACCATACACAAACACACATCACTGAGCTACACTTGATCAGGCGGACACCCAAAAGGTTTAGACAGCATGCGCATCTGTACAAACATGAAATCCATTGTAGACATGTTAAAGATGAACCTCAGCACTGGACATAAACTAAGACACAACCCACAACCTCATGTAAAAATAGCAAAGGAACAACATCTACACTTGATTCAGACGGCCACAGGGAGCAACGTGATGAGAATTCTTATCGAGTCATTCAGCAGGGAAACCAGCTCTTCTGCCTGACTGGTCCACGCTGACAAAGATGCCCGTCCAAGTTCATCACATTTGCCTGGATTTGGCCCGTATCCTTCTGAACATATCCCAATGAGCCTGTCCGAATGCATTGCAAAAATTGTCATTGTACGTGCCTCAACTACTTCCTCCAGCAGCTTGTTTCATATCCACACTACCCTCTGTAAAAACGATGCCCCTCAAATTCCCATTAAATCTTTCCCCTTTTACTTTTAACCCATGTTCTCTAGATCTTGATTCCTCAGCCCTGAGAAAAACACTGAGTGTATTCACCCTATGCCTCTCAAAGTACCTCAACATTGTATAAATGATCTTCCTCGATGTACGGTCACACCTTATAACTGGGTGTGTATCAAGGTCTAGGAGAGTATTGGTTGATGTAAGCAGTCATTGAAAGTACTTGTGTCTTGCAAATACATCTGATTGTGTACATGTCATAGACCGGTCCGTGAAAATCCATGTACCGGTTCGTGGTCCAGTCCATGGTTCCTTGTTCTGGGGTTGCTGGTTTTCCCCAGTTTCTGTTGTGGACCCATGTTTCTCGTTATGGGTCTGCGACATAAATACCTCTGCAAACCAGGGGTTCCTTGCTGGACTGTTCTGTTTCCCTCCCTGCCTGCTCACCTAGCCTGGATACCCTGCCTGTACCACTGAAGTTTTACTGTCAGAGCAAGACTAGAGCCTTGTTACGTCAAGATAAGGAACTGTCTTTGGTTGTGTGGAATTGTCTTTCTGTGTCCATGCCTTCGCTAGGTGGGTCTGGCTGTTTGCTGCCACCTAGTGTCGGGATCTGTCTCTGTGTCCATGCCTTCACTAGGTGGGTCCGGCTATTTGCTGCCACCTGGTCTTGGGATCTGTCTCTTCATGTTCAGTGTTCTGTGTATGAGTCCTGGCCTTATGTCCTGTTCCCAAGGAGGGGTCCTGATTCTGTGTTCTGTGCTCCTGTCTCTTCTAGTCCAAGGCTCCGTGCTCCTGAAGGCCCTTGTCCAGTCTGTGCCTAGTCCAGTCCTATCTGAGTCCTGTCCATGTGCCTTTACCTGTCCTTGTGTCTCACCCTACCCAGGAGTTCCTCATCCAAGCCATGTCCAGTCCTGTAGCCTCGTCTTGTCCTTGCCTAGTTCTGGAGTCTGAGCCCGAGTCAAGTCCCAGGTTCTGGGTCCTTGCCCAGTCTCTGGCTCGGAGTCCATACCCAAGCTTCCGCATTTCAAGACCAAGACCCCAGCCTGCAGGCCTCAAGACCAAGACCCCAAGCCTGCCTCCAAATCTCTAGACCAAGACCCCAAACCTCGAGGATCCCGCAGCCAAGCTCCAAGACCCCAAACCTCGAGGATCCCGCAGCCAAGCTCCAAGACCCCAAGCCTCGAGGATCCCGCAACCAAGCTCCAAGACCCCAAGCCTGAAGTCCCCAGCCTCCAAGCTCATGACCCAAGGCCCCAGCCTGCAGCCAAGCTGAAGACCCAAGACACCAGCCTCAAGCCTCAAGAGAAAGGACCCCAGTCTGTCTCCAAGTTCAGGCCTCTAGACCCTAACCATGCCATGTCCTTGCCTGGTTCTGGGGTCTGAGCCTGAGGCAAGACCCAGGTTCTGGGTCCTTGTCCAGCTTTGGGCTCGGAGTCAAAGTTTTGTCTCCTAGTCCATGGTTTCTAGTCCTGGTCCCGCTTTCCCTAGCCCAAGTCTGTGTTGTTGTCCCTGCTCCTGGTCTGAATCATGTCACGTCCCTACTCTAGTCAAGTCCTGTTCCTTGTACTTCAGTGTCTGTGTCTTGCATTTGGATCCATTCCCAGCACCCCACTGTGACAGTACAGGATCGAGCCCTCAGTACTCTAACAGTACCAAGAGGTCCTTTCCAGGGTACCTGGAAGTCAAGAGCCGAAGAAAGATGCAGGCTGAAGCAACCTGCAGTCATTGTGGTGGGAGGTGCTGGTAAGCACACTGTGGGGCCACTGTCTACTACTTCCACGTTTGTTTCCATGTTTCCTCACAAATGTTCTGAAGTGGAATTTGATGCCATAGAGGAAGAGTCTTCTACAGACCACCTGAAGGTGGCAGTACCACCCGGGGCAGGAGAAGAGCCGCCCCTGAGCCCATCCCCACACAGCACCAGCTCAGACAGGGGCACCAGGTGGGAGAAGATCAAATCAAAGGGGTTCAGTTCCAGAGGGGAGACACCAGCAACACTGGGCTGTGGGTAGGTGGGAGTGGGAATTAGTTACAGCTGCCAGGTTGAATCTGGTCAGTGGTCTAGGTTTGGAGAGATCTGGTGACCAACAGATGTGGAAGCAACTAAAATACCTGGAGACTGTCAGAGCTGCCACAGGAGATGCAAATTGGATCAGCAAATTTGCTGATGATACAAAGATTGGAGGTGTAGTAGACAGTGAGGAAGGTTTTCAGAGCCTGTAGAGGGACTTGGACCAGCTGGAAAAATGGGCTGAAAAATGGCAGATGGAGTTTAATACAGACAAGTGTGAGGTATTGCACATTGGAAGGACAAACCAAGGTAGAACATACATGGTTAATGGTAAGGCACTGAGGAGTGCAGTAGAACAGAGGGATCTGGGAATACAGATACAAAATTCCCTAAAAGTGGCGTCACGAGTAGATAGGGTCGTAAAGAGAGCTTTTGGTACGTTGGCCTTTATTAATCAAAGTATTGAATATAAGAGCTGGAATGTTATGATGAGGTTGTATAAAGCATTGGTGAGGCCGAATCTGGAGTATTGTGTTCAGTTTTGGTCACCAAATTACAGGAAGGATATAAATAAGGTTGAAAGAGTGCAGAGAAGGTTTACAAGGATGTTGCCAGGACTTGAGAAACTCAGTTACAGAGAAAGGTTGAATAGGTTAGGACTTTATTCCCTGAAGCGTAGAAGAATGAGGGGAGATTTGATAGAGGTATATAAAATTATGATGGGTATAGATAGAGTGAATGCAAGCAGGCTTTTTCCACTGAGGCAAGGGGAGAAAAAAACCAGAGGACATGGGTTAAGGGTGAGGGGGGAAAAGTTCAAAGGGAACATTAGGGGGAGCTTCTTCACGCAGAGAGTGGTGGGAGTATGGAATGAGCTGCCAGATGAGGTGGTAAATGCGGGTTCTTTTTTTAACAATTAAGAATAAATTGGACAGATACATGGATGGGAGGTGTATGGAGGGATATGGTCCGTGTGCAGGTCAGTGGGACTAGGCAGAAAATGGTTCGGCACAGCCAAGAAGGGCCAAAAGGCCTGTTTCTGTGCTGTAGTTTCTATAGTTTCTATGGTTTCTATGCTAGAGAGGGCAGAGCTGGCCATGCTGACTTTCTCCCAGGGGTGGTGCCCAGCCAGGAGACCGTGATTCTGTCTTCCCTTCCAGGCAACATTAAGGAAATGTGGTGGTTGAAGGAGCAGATTCTGCCTCATCTGAGTCCCCTAGGGATCAACAAGTCCTGCACCAGAATCTGGCTTAGCCCATGAACTCTCAGGCCCAGATGGAGCAGCTTCTGCATAAGAATGCAACTTTCGGGGGAGGGGTGAGGTGTGGTTTGCTGTTGATGACCATGGCCAAGTCAAGCAGGGCATCATGGAGGAAAGAATCCCTCTGGAACTTCTTTGGATGCAAAGTCTCCACAGATTGTCAGGCTGTCAGAAAGCACGTCAGCTTTATCACTTTGTTCACAACAGGGACAAGATATTAAAGCTGAAGAGTGCATGTCAAGGACCAGATCCTGGCTGGGATCCCAGCAGTCATATTTTCAATGTCAACTTACATGTGGTCAAGAAATCTAAACCAAACATCACCTTCCAGCCAGGGAAGTCAAACATTCAGTGAATAGGTCATGACATTGCCATTCATTAAAAAAATTTCTATATTGTATTTCCTTAAGACCAGAGGGAGCAAATTCAACCTTTGGCCCATCGCGTCTGACAATAGACAATAGGTGCAGGAGTAGGCCATTCTGCCATTCTAACATAGCTGATAATATTCCTCTCAAGCTCATCTCCTGCATTCTCCCCGCAACATCTTGATGCCATTACTAATGAAGAAGCTATCTAGCTCAGCTATAAATCTACACAATGACTCGGTCTCCACGGCTGTATGTGACAATGAATTACACAGATTCACCAGCCTCTGCCTTCAGAGATTCCTCCTCTTCTCTGTTCTCAAAGGACATCCTCCTCTTCAGAGTCTGCACCCTTTGCTCCGAGACTCCCCACATCCTCTATATCCAGGTCTTTCCATATTTGTTAGGTTTCGATGAGATTCCCCTCATTCTTCTAAACTCCAGCAGTAACAGGCCTGGAGCAATCTAATATGCATTTCCAAATCTCGTTGAAGAAAATTCCCTCTTGGTTGACTTGGCCAGTGAAAATATGTCTTGATATGTAAAACCTGGCAAGTAATTGATCTGCTAATTTTATCTGACCAGGCTGTTCATTAGTCACGTAGATACCATCTCTTATTTCCTAATGTCCATTGTGGAAGTTTCCAATATCCTATTACTTTTCCAGCAGATGGACTGTCACTAGAAATATACTGTACCAGAAATCAACTTCCAGCCACTCTGATTCTCCCAGTTTTTCCTGGGTTCTCGTCTTTAAAAAAAGACTTTGTTTACATGGTTAGAGTCTGTTTCTTCAAATGAGAAGTACAGGGTTCTCACATCAGGGAGAGAAATGGGGAATTAGTGATGAGCTGAAGTTCATTATTAAGTCACAGGTTGCAAACGACCTCACTCAGTTTCAGGTTGCTGCCAGGGAGAGGGATGGGGCTGGTGACAATGGAATGGAGTTAGCAGCTGCCCAATTTAACGTTCACTCTAAGAACAGCAAAGCTGATTCTGTTCTTCCACAGAAATGGAGACACTGATCCCTGGAAAATCTCTGCAGTCCCTTCCATAACCATGGTCTGGTTCAGTTCATCCTTCACAAAGAGGTACAAGTAAGAATTGAAAGTGCTAATTAATGGCTTTGGGGCATTTGTTATGAATATTGAGTAACTTCCACACAAATCCATTTGTAAACCAACACATTAGGGACATAGTCTCATCAGCACTGACCACTGAACATCATTTAATACCTCACAAATGATTCGAAGATGAGTGAACCTCTTTTCACAGACAGGCACAGATGAGGTGGTTGAGAGTCTCCTCACAGGGGCACAAAACCAGGAAGGAACTAAAAAGTATTTCTTCATAGCGCATTGCAGGTGAACTCAAATGTCAAATGTAGGAGTTATCCAAACCACAAAAATGATTTGGTATTTCAGACAGAAACCTGGCTATTTCTGTCAATAAGTGAAAAAATATTTTTTGCTTTCTAACAACAAACTTAAACCTTTAAATGAATTTCTATACAGTTTGCTTTGTCTTGAAGCGACTGTACCTGTCAACAGGATTATCAATGTCTTTCTGGGTAGTTCTTGGGTCTTTCTGTCATGTCTCTTTGTTCTACATCTGTTCTTAAAATAAATTTGACCCTATTGGTGCTTCTGAGCTCCAGCTTCTTGTACAAGTTTCAATTTCGCCAGTTACTATCGCCCTCTCGTCTCTGGCAACTCTACAGCCTGTTAGGCACTTAATGTTTCCAAGCATAATAAAAAAAGAGAAAGCCGTAAACACTCAGAGGGACAGGCATCACACGTGGAAAGCAAAGGTACTTGGAATGATTCTCTAGTTTTATCTCAGACTTGCAGCATCTGCAGTTTTCTGATTTTCGGTAAAGTTTTGCACGTTTACTTTTCCCCGGCGTGCTTCAGGAACTTAGTTGCCGTTTAGACCAGGTCTGGGTTCAAGCATATGAAGCTTCATTGGGGTTCAGAGACTGGGAATGCATTCACTTCCATAGGGTCACCATGGAACTCGAAGGAAACGCTCACCTTTGCCTCTCTACCACCAGCCATCTCTCAAACTTCTGATCCCTTTCAACAAAGTCCAAGGATCTTAAAGTTTACCTTGTTATTACAGTTGAATCGATGTATTAAATGCCTCCATTTCTTCTTCCCAGCATTTGCCCAGGCTCCCCACAGCCTAGAAACTGGCCAAAGACAGGCCATTGCCTACAAACATTACCTTTAATTTTCTCTCTCTACAGCACCCGTGGCTGACAAGAGAAATTAGGGATAGTATCAATTCCAAAGAAGAAGCATACAAATTAGCCAGAAAAAGTGGCTCACCTGAAGACTGGGAGAAATTCAGAGTTCAGCAGAGGAGGGCAAAGTGCTTAATTAGGAAGGGGAGAAAAGATTATGAGAGAAAACTGGCAGGGAACATAAAAACTGACTGTGAAAGGTTTTATAGATATGTAAAACGGAAAAGACTGGTAAAGACAAATGTAGGTCCCCTACAGACAGAAACAGGTGAATTGATTATGGGGAGCAAGGACATGGCAGACCAATTGAATAATTACTTTGGTTCTGTCTTCACTAAGGAGGACATAAATAATCTTCCAGAAATAGTAGGGGACAGAAGGTCCAGTGAGATGGAGGAACTGAGCGAAATACATGTTAGTAGGGAAGTGGTTTTGGGTAAATTGAAGGAATTAAAGGCAGATAAATCCCCAGGGCCAGATGGTCTGCATCCCAGAGTGCTTAAGGAAGTAGCCCAAGAAATAGTGGATGCATTAGTGATAATTTTTCCAAACTCGTTAGATTCTGGATTAGTTCCTGAGGATTGGAGGATGGCTAATGTAACCCCACTTTTTAAAAAAGGAGGGAGAGCGAAACCGGGGAATTATAGACCGGTTAGCCTAACATCGGTGGTGGGGAAACTGCTGGAGTCAGTTATCAAGGATGTGATAACAGCACATTTGGAAAGCGGTGAAATCATTGGACAAATTCAGCATGGATTTGTGAAAGGAAAATCATGTCTGACGAATCTCATAGAATTTTTTGAGGATGTAACTAGTAGAGTGGATAGGAGAGAACCAGTGGATGTGGTATATTTGGATTTTCAAAAGGCTTTTGACAAGGTCCCACACAGGAGATTAGTGTGCAAACTTAAAGCACACGGTATTGGGGGTAAGGTATTGATGTGGATAGAGAATTGGTCAGCAGACAGGAAGCAAAGAGTGGGAATAAACGGGACCTTTTCAGAATGGCAGGCAGTGACTAGTGGGGTACCGCAAGGCTCAGTGCTGGGACCCCAGTTGTTTACAATATATATTAATGACTTGGATGAGGGAATTAAATGCAGCATCTCCAAGTTTGCGGATGACACGAAGCTGGGCGGCAGTGTTAGCTGTGAGGAGGATGCTAAGAGGATGCAGGGTGACTTGGATAGGTTGGGTGAGTGGGCAAATTCATGGCAGATGCAATTTAATGTGGATAAATGTGAAGTTATCCACTTTGGTGACAAAAATAGGAAAACAGATTATTATCTGAATGGTGGCCGATTAGGAAAAGGGGAGGTGCAATGAGACCTGGGTATCATTATACACCAGTCATTGAAAGTGGGCATGCAGGTACAGCAGGCGGTGAAAAAGGCGAATGGTATGCTGGCATTTATAGCGAGAGAATTCGAGTACAGGAGCAGGGAGGTACTACTGCAGTTGTACAAGGCCTTGGTGAGACCACACCTGGAGTATTGTGTACAGTTTTGGTCCCCTAATCTGAGGAAAGACATCCTTGCCATAGAGGGAGTACAAAGAAGGTTCACCAGATTGATTCCTGGGATGGCAGGACTTTCATATGAAGAAAGACTGGATGAACTGGGCTTGTACTCGTTGGAATTTAGAAGATTGAGGGGGGATCTGATTGAAACGTATAAAATCCTAAAGGGATTGGACAGGCTAGATGCAGGAAGATTGTTCCCGATGTTGGGGAAGTCCAGAACGAGGGGTCACAGTTTGAGAATAAAGGGGAAGCCTTTTAGGACCGAGATGAGGAAAAACTTCTTCACACAGAGAGTGGTGAATCTGTGGAATTCTCTGCCACAGGAAACAGTTGAGGCCAGTTCATTGGCTACATTTAAGAGGGAGTTAGATATGGCCCTTGTGGCTATGGGTATCAGGGGGTATGGAGGGAAGGCTGGGGCGGGGTTCTGAGTTGGATGATCAGCCATGATCATAATAAATGGCGGTGCAGGCTCGAAGGGCCGAATGGCCTCCTCCTGCACCTATTTTCAATGTTTCTATGTTTCTAAAATGCCTGACGCTGGCCTGGCCTCTCGGGCCTGAGTCGACGTCAATAGTGTTACAACTTGAGGTAAGTTAACCGTAGCGGGACAATTTACAACAACCAATTAACCTACTAATCTGTACGCCTTTGGACTGTGGGAGGAAAACTGGAGAACCTGAAGAAAGCCCACGCATTCCTCGGGCAGGACATACAAACCCCTTCCAGGGGATGCCAGGATTCAGCTCCAAACCCAGATGCCCTGAGCTGTAACAGTGTCGTGCTAACAGTTACACCACCACGGCGCACTGTGAACAAAGAGATACCGATGTACTATAGATCCTCGTTTACAGATAACACCAAGCTCTGGGGTGCAGTATTTCAGCCCTTCTGTGAAAAAAATTCAATGCTCAACATTAGACTTTTGAGGTTTGAGGTAACGTGCTACTGAGCTTAGTCTGAGGCTAAACAGTAAAGTTTCTAACAAATAACGAAAAGTAATGACGTACCGACACTTACCCTGGAGACACTGCTTTCAGATATGCAGGTGTACCTCTGACACCAGTTCTCTTTACTTCTGGGAAAAAATGTGGAAACAAAAGTCAGTCCTGCTTTTTCTTGACTAACTGATAATGTTCCGTCCCGGAGATGGCCTGCTGAAGGTAATTAACTTCCTGATGAACTGGATAGTTTCTCTCAGTTGGGTTGGATTAAATTCATTTGCATAATCAGCAAAAATATTCAAATCTCCTAATTAATTCAGCACAATTGAATTTTATCTCACAAGATTAAATAAACATTGTGAGTATCATATTTGCATAAGACCATAAGATATAGAACCAGAAGTAGACTACCATCCTCTCAAAATTAATCAATAAGCTTCAAGCCCTGGGTCATAATACCACCTCGTGCAATTGGATGTTCAATTTCCTCTCTTGCAAACTCCAGTCAGTTTGGATTGGCAACAGCATCTCCTCCACAATCCCCATCAGCACAGGTACACCACACAGCTGTGTGCTCAACCCTTGCTCTACTCACTTTATACTTACGACTGTGAGGCTCAGCACAGCTCCAATGCCAGATTGAACTTTCCTGATGATACCAGTCACTGGCTGAATAAAAGGTGGTGACAAATCAGCATATAGGAGGGGGATTGAAAAATCAGGCTGAGTGGTGCCGAAAGGACAACCTCCCATTCAACGTCAGCAAGACCAAGGAGTTGATTGTGACTTCAGGAGGTGGAATACAGAGCCTGTTGATCCTGTCAGTGCTGCAGTACTGTTTCCCGGATGGTAGCAGCTGGAACAGTTTGTGGTTGAGGTGACTTGGGTCTCCAGTAATCCTTCGGGCCCTTTTCACACACCTGTCTTTGTAAATGTCCTGAATAGTGGGAAGTTCATATCTACAGATGCGCTGGGCTGTCCACAGCACTTTCTGCAGAGTCCTGCGGTTGAGGGAAGTACAGTTCCCATACCAGGCAGTGATGCAGCCAGTCAGGATGCTCTCAGTCGTGCCGCTATAGAAATTACTTAGAATTTGGGGGCCCATACCAAACTTCTTCAACTGACTGAGGTGAAAGAGGCACTGTTGTGCCTTTCTCAACACACAGCCGATATGTACAGACCACATGAGATCCTCGGTGATGCTTATGCTGAGGAACTTAAAGCTGTTCACCCTCTCAACCCCAGATCTATTGATGTCTATAGGGGCTAGCCTGTCTCCATTCCTCCTGTAGTCCACAACCAGCTCTTCTGTTTTTGTGACGTTGAGGGAGAGGTTGTTTTCTTGACACCACTGTCAGGGTGGGCTGTCTCGTTATTATCTGAGATTAGGCCAGTGTAGTGTCGTCAGCAAATTTAATTAGCAGATTGGAGCTGTGGGTGGCGACACAGTCATGGCTACACAGAGAGTGAAGGAGGGTGCTTGGGACACAGCCCGAAGGGTCACCTGTGTTTTGGGTCAGAGGGGCAGAGGTGAGGGAGCCCACTCTTACTGGTTATATTGACTGGTTGCATCACAGCCTGGTATAGAAACACAATAGGACTTGAACAGAAGAGCCGACAAAAAGAATTGGATATGGCCCAGTCCATCACGAGTAAAGCCCTCCCTATCATTGAACACATCCCCATAGAGCACCGTCACATAAAAGAAGGACCCCACCATCCAGACCATACTCTCTTCTCACTGTAGCCATCAGGAAGAAGATACACGAACCTCAGGACCCACACGACCAGGTTCAGGAACAGTTATTACTCCTCAACCATCAGGCTCTTGTGACAGAGGGGATAACTTTATTCAAGCATCACTGAACTGTTCCCACAACCAATGGACTTACTTTCAAGGATTCATCTCATGTTCTTGATGTCTATTTATTTGTTTGTTTGCTTATTTATTAATATTTTTGCATTTGCACAGTTCCCTTTTGCACATTAGTTGCTTGTCTGTCCTGTTCAGGGTGGAATCTAATGATTATATCGTGTTTCTTGTATTTACTGTGAATGCCCACAAGAAAATGACTCTCAGAGTTGTATATGATTACATATATATATTTTGATAATAAATTTACTTTGAACTTGAACTTCATTACGAGATCGGTAATGGCCCACATCAGTGCCAGTCTCTCGGACAATCTAGTCTTTACCGGAAAAACTGGTCTTCAGAGGACACATTGTACCTTGCACAGCATTCAGCTCTGAATCACCTTGACAAGTAGGGCAAATGCAAGCAGGCGTTTTGAGTGATACTAGAAATGGAGGTCATAGGTTAAGGATAAAAGGTGAAGTATTTAAATAGAACCCGAGGTGAACTTCTTCACTCAGAGGGAGGTCCGAGCTGCCACTGAAAATGGTGGATCCAGTTTTGATTTCAGAGAAAGTTGGGTAAGTACACAGATGGGAGGGGTATGGAGGACTATGGTTCAGATGCAGGTCAATGGGACCAGGCAGAATAACCGTTCAACACAGACTAGATGGGCCGAATGGACTGTTTCTGTGCTGTAGTGCTCTGTGATTCTATGACTTCAAGAATGCATATGTCAATATTGATCACAACACCAGAGAACCAAATAGGCTCATCTGTGACTCCTGTACCCTGGTCTCAGGGCCCCCATTTGCAACTGGCTTCTCGGCCTTTTGACAGGCAGACGTCTGTCAGTTAGTACTGGTTATTCATTTCATTCACCCAGATCCTCAAAAGGTCAGTGTGCACTGCCCCCTGCTCTACTCCCTGCATCACTAAGACCATATGGCCAAGTACAGCACTCACTCAGTCTCCAAGTTCACCAATGTTATCAGTCATGAGGAGATTGAGGACCTTGTGCCATGGAGTCAGATCACTGACCAAGCCCTTCACGTCAGCAAGACCAAGAGCTGGTTGTTGGCCTGAGGAAGTAAGGAGTGAATACAAACCTGCTCACATCAACAGGGCTACTGTTCAGATGGTCGATAACTTCACGTTCCGAGGCAACCACATCACCAGTCTCCTCACCCTGACGCAGTGATTAAGAAAGCAGGTCATTGTCTTTCTTAGACTCTGAGAGTTTGTTCACTAGGATCCTCTCAGACTTCAGAGTCCGGTTAATTTATTTGTCACACGTACATCAAAACATACAGTGAAATGTGTAATTTGCATAAACAACCAGCACAGCCCGAGGACGTCACACATTCCGGCATGAACATAGCATGCCAACAGGCAACGATAACACAACAACAGCAAGAAAAGAGGCAAGGGGAGAAAAAACCAGAGGACATGGGTTAAGGCTGAGGGGGGAAAAGGGAACATTAGGGGGTGCTTCTTCACACAGAGAGTGGTGGGAGTATAGAATGAGCTGCCAGATGAGGTGGTAAATGCGGGTTCTTTTTTAACATATAAGAATAAATTGGACGGATACATGGATGGGAGGTGTATGGAGGGATATGGTCCGTGTGCAGGTCAATGGGACTAGGCAGAAAATGGCCAAGAAGGGCCAAAAGGCCTGTTTCTGTGCTGTAGTTTCTATGGTATGGTTCTAAAAGAATAGTAAAACAAACCCCTTACTTACTTTTTCTCTCTCTGTGTCTCTCTCTCTCTCTCTCTCCCCCTCTCTTCACCCCGCACCCCCCAGACTGCAGACTGACAGTCATCAGGACTCCAACTTCCAGATACGCCAACTCAGGGGCTTTGACCACTGGGCCCCAGTGTCTGATTTTTCCAACTTTGGTCTTAACAACCTTCGGTATTCAGCCCAGCACTCACTGATCATGGGACTTTAAAATCCAGGTCCTGAACACTGGACTTGCCCGAGACTCTTACTCCTGGATTTACCGACCTGGGGTATCACCAGCCCTCATGCCTCCAGTCTGTACGGACCTCCAATCCCGTCACAGGGACAACTGGTCTTGGTCCTCAGCAGCTGGTGATCCAACATCCATCCACTGTGATCACTGGCCTTCTACTGCAGAGCGTTCCGATTTGGACTCTGACTCCACAGCCTCGATCCTTTATTTGCCAACCCTGACTCTCCATCCGTATCCCCAAAGTTGTCTCAAAATTCCTCATGCTGCCCCAAGACCATCCTCATGAATCTAAAAAGCAACTAAGTCTGAGCCACAAACTTTAGAGGTATTGCAGCTTGATGCCATATTGTCCGAAGTCTACCGAATTTCTATAAATGTACTGTCTCATTCACACCCCTTTCTCACTGGTGCTGCCACATTTTCATCCACTGAACTCTCTCCCTCCCAGTTGCTCCGTGATTGTCATTTTAGCATTTATTATTCACTACTTCAGGTTGCATTGTAAACTTGGCATTATTCTGTTGTTTTATGCCTGTTGCTGTATTTATTGTTGTATTTATTATTACTGTATACACTGTTTACTCTGAGAGCTTCATGTGAACAAGGTATTTCATTGCACCCTGGTAGATTTGACAGGTAAAACATAAAACAGCCTTGATACTGTTGATCATCAAAACCCTTCTGGCTTAGCAATACCGTTCAACGATGGAAATTGCCTCTTGTTTTCCGGTCTGGCCTCTGGGTGATACGTTTACAATGTGGTTAAAAAAACCATGGAAGCCACTCTGATGAGAGCAATTGTGGATGAACAATAAATGGTGGGACTTGCACATCTGATCACATCCCAAATTTAAAAAAAAACACAACTGGTAAATTTCCTGCCTCTGCAGAATATGATCGGGCAGAAACATTAATCCTTCACAAACACTACCCCTCGTACTGATCATTGACAGAATTTTCTGGATGGCACTGACACCACCACCAAAACCCCTCAGGTTCATCAATATATTTCAGTGCAGGAAATCCTCCATTAGATTAGATTATGAGAACACTCAGTCCTCTTTTATTGTCATTTAGAAATGCATACATGCATTAAGAAATGATACATTATTTCCTGGTCTGGTCTCTTATGTGACTTCCACGTAAACTTTACGTAAAAAGTTTCTCAAGATGATAAAATTTAAATTGCAGACAGTTGCATTTCATCATTATAGATTTTTTCATGCAACACTGTTCTGTAAAGACAGAAGGAAAATCCACTTCTGGGGAGTTAGTACAGTGCTGTGAACCTGAGGGGAAACTCACCCTACAGACATCCAATAAAAAGCCCTTGTCCTCAGAAAAAGAGTCTGCCCATCTATCTGATCCATGTCCCTCGGTTATAGCAAACTCCTGAGACTCCAATGCTCGAACAGGAAACAGGAAACCCAGCCTATCCAATGTGTCCTTACACACAACCTTTTTCCAAAGCCTTAGGATATTCCAAGTGTCCTACATATTGTGAGATATTTCTGTGGTGTTCACATGAACATATTAAAACACATTCCTTGATCTAAAACTGAGGAAGGGTGAATATAAGACGCATGGGTCATTCACTTAGCTTTAACTATTATAAAAACATGAAAGCTTTCAAGCATTTAACACAAACAAGAAATAATGTATCTTACCACATAATATTCCAATAACGAATATAAACATAATAATGCTTCCTCTTTTCCATATGAATATACCACACCTTCGGTTTCCCATTATGTATATATGATCTGGTTCAAAGATAAAAACCAAACAATGAACAAAAACAAATAACATGCGACAGATGCTTTTCATGCAAATAATAATTTGAATTTTTAAAATCTAAATACAGCTTTGCATAAAATGTTATACAGGGTGAATAACATTCTGCCTCTGATGAACATTTCTTGGTTTATATTGAAATGAAAATGCGGTGCATTCTTGACGTTATTGACATGGACAGTTCAAAGCAAATTTACGTTACCACGTACTACTTGAGATTCATTTTGTTGCAGGCATTTTACAGGGAAAAAATACAACAGAATTTTATGAAAAGTTGTATATAAACAATGACTGCCAAACAACCAACGTGCAAAAAAAAAGACAAACTGCAAATAAAAATAGTACTGCGAACTTGAGTTGCAAGAGTCCTTGAAAGTCAGTCTGTAGGTCGCAGAATCAGTTCCTAGTGGGGAATGTAGTTACCCACTCCAGTTCAGGAGCCACATAGTTGTAGGGAGGAATGAGCAAATAAATGAACTCCCTCAGAACATTCAAAAATCTCCCAGTACAGTAGATCCACTCTTATACTAACCCTGGTTAAACTGGGGAGTCATTTCTTTTGAAAACCTATTCAAATACTTCTAAAAACAGAAAATATTGCAGCTCTGACATTATCTGTGGGGAGAGGATCAGAGTTAACATTTCAGATTGATGATATTTCACCAGAGTGGAAAAGGTTGGAGAAAGGCAAGTGTTACCATTGAGAGAAACCTGAGCAAGTGAGGTAAATGCCATGATTGAGACAGTCGAATAGACCATAAGACCATCAGACAGAGGAGAAGAAATAAACCATTCAGCCATTCTAGTCTGCTCTGCAATTCCATCATGGCTGATTTATTAACTCCCTCAACCCCATCCTCCTGCCTTCTCCTTTGTAATCAAGAAACTATCAACCTCTGCTTTAAATATACCTAATAGAGGGGGTTGTGGAAACCAACAACATAATGGCTCTGGGATATGTGCGAATATCAGAATCCATTGAATTCAATATTGTATCTTGAATTGTCAAAGGGTTTTGTTAGACTCACGTAGATCTTCACCAGAAGAGGTGAAGGAGACAAATCCAAGGACTTCAGAATTGGGGTGAATGAGGAATTTATGTCAGAGACAAGTGAAACTTAAGTTCACACTTGTGAACTGTATTACTTGACTATAAGTAACTATAATCCGCACTTAGCCTCCCAGAGGGTGAGAAGACTACAGTGTGAGGAACAAATGCAAGAAATACACCTGAAGAGTGCTTGAAGCTTGAGAAAAGAGGGAGACGGGGGCAAAGTTACAATCCTCTGCTCTGTGTGATACCATACCATGACAAAAACAACAGTTCAAGAGGAAAGCCCTAGTTTAACTTCAGGTACGGCTCAGGGTTCAGAGAAGCACATGCACAGAACAACGATCATCTTTCCAGATACTGTGGTGCGTTGATTGCTCAGGGATACTGTACAAATTCTCCTGGAGAACAGGGAACATACCTCCAGATACAGTTATCTGATGTATCAGACTGGAGGGGCTCACCACAGCAAGGCAGGTGGATGCCTCTGGAGCTCAAAGGAATGGATCTGCTGGGTGCTGGGACAGGCGAATCCTGTGCCCCAGTTACAAAGTGATAAATGTTGTATTTGTTCCTGCTTTCTCCACTTTCTCTGGCACCTTGATCCATATATGCATTTTCCTGCACATGAAGTCCTGTTTAACTCTTCCCATCTCACCTCAAAGATCTACCTGGTACAATCTCACTGCACCTTATCGTGACCTCTCTCTCGTACAGGTGTCCCGAACTGCAGGGGTGTCATTGAAGACCAAGAGGGTTCATTTCCAGCCACTGTCAGCTAATGGGTCCTTCAGACATTCGTAAGGCATTGAGTTGGTCCAGTAACAAACAATAGCTTGGACCATACACAAACACACATCACTGAGCTACACTTGATCAGGCGGACATCCAAAAGGTTTAGACAGCATGTGCATCTGTACAAACATGAAATCCATTGTAGACATGTTAAAGATGAACCTCAGCACTGGACATAAACTAAGACACAACCCACAACCTCATGTAAAAATAGCAAAGGAACAACATCTGCACTTGATTCAAATGGCCACAGGGAGCAATGTGATGAGAATTCTTATCGAGTCATTCAGCAGGGAAACCAGCTCTTCTGCCTGACTGGTCCACGCTGATAAAGATGCCCGTCCAAGTTCGTCACATTTGCCTGGATTTGGCCCGTATCCTTCTGAACATATCCCAATGAGCTTGTCCGAATGCATTGCAAAAATTGTCATTGTACGTGCCTCAACTACTTCCTCCAGCAGCTTGTTTCATATCCACACTACCCTCTGTAAAAACGATGCCCCTCAAATTCCCATTAAATCTTTCCCCATTTACTTTTAACCCCTGTTCTCTAGATCTTGATTCCTCGACCCTGAGAAAAAAACTGAGTGTATTCACTCTATGCCTTTCAAAGTACCTCAACATTGTATAAATCACCTTCCTTGATGTACGGTCACACCTTATAACTGGGTGTGTATCAAGGTCTGGGATAGTAATGGTTGATGTAAGCAGTCATTGAAAGTACTTGTCTCTTGCAAACACATCTGATTGTGTACAGGATCAAGCTCTCAGTACTCTAACAGTACCAAGAGGTCCTTTCCAGGGTACCTGGAAGTCAAGAGCCAAAGAAAGATGCAGGCTGAAGCACACTGCAGTCATTGTGGTGGGAGGTGCTGGTAAGCACACTGTATGGCCACTGTCTGCTACTCCTTTTGTGTCCACGTTTCCTCACAAATGCCCTGAAGTGGAATTTGATGCCATAGAGAAAGAGTCTTCTACAGACCACCTGAAGGTGGCAATACCACCCGGGGCAGGAAAAGAGCTGCCCCTGAGCCCATCCCCACACAGCACCAGCTCAGACAGGGGCACCGGGTGGGAGAAGATCAAATCAGAGGGGTTCAGTTCCAGAGGGGAGACACCAGCAACACTGGGCTGTGGGTAGGTGGGAGTGGGAATTAGTTACAGCTGCCAGGTTGAATCTGGTCAGTGGTCTAGGTTTGGAGAGATCTGGTGACCAACAGATGTGGAAGCAACTAAAATACCTGGAGACTGTCAGAGCTGCTACAGGAGATGCCAGGAGATGCTAGGGAGGGTAGAGCTGGCCGTGCCGACTTTTTCCCAGGGGTGGTGCCCAGCCAGGAGACCGTGATTCTGTCTTCCCTTCCAGGCAACATTAAGGAAATGTGGTGGTTGAAGGAGCAGATTTTGCCTCATCTGAGTCCCCTAGGGATCAACAAGTCCTGCACCAGAATCTGGCTTAGCCCATGAACTCTCAGGCCCAGATGGAGCAGCTTCTGCATAAGAATGCAACTTTCGGGGGAGGGGTGAGGTGTGGTTTGCTGTTGATGACCATGGCCAAGTCAAGCAGGGCAACATGGAGGAAAGATTCCCTCTGGAACGTCTTTGGATGAGAAGTCTCCATAGATTGTTAGGCTGTCAGAAAGCACGTCAGCTTTATCACTTTGTTCACAACAGGGACAAGATATTAAAGCTGAAGAGTGCATGTCAAGGACCAGATCCTGGCTGGGATCCCAGCAGTCATATTTTCAATGTCAAATTACTTGTGGTCAAGAAATCTAAACCAAGCATCACCTTCCAGCTAGGGAGGTCAAACATTCAGTGAATAGGTCATGACATTGCCATTCATTTAAAAAATTTCTATATTTTATTTCCATAAGACCATAGGAGCAAAATTCAACCTTTGGCCCATCGCGTCTGACAATAGACAATAGGTGCAGGAGTAGGCCATTCTGCCATTCTATCACAGCTGATAATATTCCTCTCAAGCCCATCTCCTGCATTCTCCCTGCAACATCTTGATGCCATTACTGATGAAGAAGCTATCTAGCTCAGCTATAAATCTACACAATGACTCGGCCTCCATGGCTGTATGTGACAATGAATTACACAGATTCACCAGCCTCTGCCTTCAGAGATTCCTCCACTTCTCTGTTCTCAAAGGACAACCTTCTCTTCAGAGTCTGCACCCTTTGCTCCGAGACTCCCCACATCCTCTATATCCAGGTCTTTCCATATTTGTTAGGTTTCGATGAGATTCCCCTCATTCTTCTAAACTCCAGCAGTAACAGGCCTGGAGCAATCTAATATGCATTTCCAAATCTCGTTGAAGGAAATTCCCTCTTAGTTGACTTGGCCAGTGAAAATATGTCTTGATATGTAAAACCTGGCAACTAAATGATCTGCCAATTTTATCTGACCAGGCTGTTCATTAGTCACGTAGATACCATCTCTTATTTCCTAATGTCCATTGTGGAAGTTTTCAATATCCTATTACTTTTCCAGCAGACGGACTGTCATTGGAAATATACGGTACCAGAAATCAACTTCCAGTCACTCTGATTCTCCCAGTTTTTCCTGGGTTCTCGTCATTAAAAAAAAGACTTTGTCAGTTTCTTCAAATGAGAAGTAGAGGGTTCTCACATCAGGGAGAGAAATGGGGAATTAGTGATGAGCTGAAGTTCATTATTAAGTCACAGGTTGCAAACGACCTCACTCAGTTTCAGGTTGCTGCCAGGGAGAGGGATGGGGCTGGTGACAATGGAATGGAGTTAGCAGCTGCCCAATTTAACATCCACTCTAAGAACAGCAAAGTTGATTCTGTTCTTCCACAGAATGGAGACACTGATCCCTGGAAAATCTCTGCAGTCCCTTCCATAACCATGGTCTGGTTCAGTTCATCCTTCACAAAGAGGTACAAGTAAGAATTGAAAGTGCTAATTAATGGCTTTGGGGCATTTGTTATGAATATTGAGTAACTCCCGCACAAATCCATTTGTAACCCATCACGTTAGGGACATAGTCTCATCAGCACTGACCACTGAACGTCATTTAATAACTCACAAATGATTCGAAGATGAGTGAACCTCCTTTCACAGGCAGGCACAGATGATGTGGTTGAGAGTCTCCTCACAGGGATACAAAACCAGGAAGGAACGAAAAAATATTTCTACATCGCGCATTGCAGGTGAACTCAAATGTCAAATGTAGAAGTTATCCAAAACACAAAAATGATTTGGTATTTCATAGAAACTTGGCTATTTCTGTCAATACATGGAAAAATATTTTTTGCTTTCTAACAACAAACTTAAACCTCTAAATGGAATTCCATATAGTTTGTTTTGTCTTGAAGCGACTGTACCTGTCAACAGGATTATTCTTGTCTTTCTGGGTAGTTCTTGGGTCTTTCTGTCATGTCTCTTTGTTCTACATCTGTTCTTAAAATAAATTTGACCCTATTGGTGCTTCTGAGCTCCAGCTTCTTGTACAAGTTTCGATTTCCCCAGTTACTATCGCCCTCTCGTCTCTGGCAACTCTACAGCCTGTTAGGCACTTAATGTTTCCAAGCATAATAAAAAAAGAGAAAGCCGTAAACACTCAGAGGGACAGGCATCACACGTGGAAAGCAAAGGTCCTTGGAATGATTCTCTAGTTTTATCTCAGACTTGCAGCATCTGCAGTTTTCTGATTTTCGGTAAAGTTTTGCACGTTTACTTTTCCCCGGCGTGCTTCAGGAATTTAGTTGCCGTTTAGACCAGGTCTGGGTTCAAGCATATGAAGCTTCATCGGGGTTCAGAGACTGGGAATGCATTCACTTCCATAGGGTCACCATGGAACTCGAAGGAAACGCTCACCTTTGCCTCTCTACCACCAGCCATCTCTCAAACCTCTGATCCCTTTCAACAAAGTCCAAGGATCTTAAAGTTTACCTTGTTATTACAGTTGAATCGAAGTATTAAATGCCTCCATTTCTTCTTCCCAGCATTTGCCCAGGCTCCCCACAGCCTAGAAACTGGCCAAAGACAGGCCATTGCCTACAAACATTAGCTATAATTTTCTCTCTCTACATATGCTAGCTGAATGCTTATGTCTCGAATAAACATTGTTACAACTTGAGGTAACATCAAAAAAGAATCAATGATTTGCTGTGAGCGTGAAGAGATTTTTATTATTTTTTATTTAGAGATAGGGAGCAGTATAGACCTTTCTGGCCCTTCAAGTCACACCGCACAGCTGCCCCCAAGTTAACCGTAGCGGGACAATTTACAACAACCAATTAACCTACTAATCTGTACGCCTTTGGACTGTGGGAGGAAAACTGGAGAACCTGAAGAAAGCCCACGCATTCCTCGGGCAGGACATACAAACCCCTTCCAGGGGATGCCAGGATTCAGCTCCAAACCCAGATGCCCCGAGCTGTAACAGCGTCGTGCTAACAGTTACACCACCACGGCGCACTGTGAACAAAGAGATACCGATGTACTATAGATCCTCGTTTACAGATAACACCAAGCTCTGGGGTGCAGTATTTCAGCCCTTCTGTGAAAAAAATTCAATGCTCAACATTAGACTTTTGAGGTTTGAGGTAACGTGCTACTGAGCTTAGTCTGAGGCTAAACAGTAAAGTTTCTAACAAATAACGAAAAGTAATGACGTACCGACACTTACCCTGGAGACACTGCTTTCAGATATGCAGGTGTACCTCTGACACCAGTTCTCTTTACTTCTGGGAAAAAATGTGGAAACAAAAGTCAGTCCTGCTTTTTCTTGACTAACTGATAATGTTCAGTCCCGCTGAAGGTAATTAACTTGCTGATGAACTGGATAGTTTCTCTCAGTTGGGTTGGATTAAATTAATTTGCATAATCAGCAAAAATATTCAAATCTCCTAATTAATTCAGCACAATTGAATTTTATCTCACAAGATTAAGTAAACATTGTTAATATCATATTTGCTTAAGACCATAAGAAATAGGAGCAGAAGTAGACCATTTGGCCCATCGAGTCAGCTCCACTATTTCATCATGGCTCATCCATTTTCCCTCTCTGCACAAGTCTCCTCCCTTCTCCACATATTCCTTGATACCCTGACTAATCAAGAATCTATAAACCTCTGCCTTAAATATACCCAATGACTTGGCCCCCCCACAGCAATCTGTGTCAATGATTTCCACAGATTTACCACTCTCTGGCTAAAGAAATTCCTCCTCATCTCTATTCTGAAAGGATACCCCTCTATTCTGAGGCAGTGTCCCTGTCTCTGGTCTTAGACTCTCCCACCATCCTCTCCACATCCACTCTATCAATAGGTTTCTATTAGGGTGCCCCTGATTCTTCCGAATTCCAGTGAATACAGGCCCAGAGCCGTTAAATGCTCTTCAGATGACCAGCCTTTAAATCCCAGAATAATTTTCATGAACCTCCTTTGAACCTTCTCCAATGTAAGCACATCCTTTCTTCGATAAGGGGACGAAAACTGCTCTCAATACTCTAAATGCGGACTCACCAGTACTTTATAAAGCTGCAACATTACAACCTCGCTTTTATATTCTGGTCCTCTTGAAGTGAATGCTAATGTTGCATTTGCCTTCCTCACTACTGACTCAACCTACAAATGAATCTTTAGGGAATCTTGCATAAGGACTCCCAAGTCCCTTTGCACTTCAGATTTTTGAATTTTTTCTCCATTTAAAAATAGTCTATCCTTTTATTTCTTCTACCAAAGTTCATGACCTAATACTTCCCAACACAGTATTCCATCTGCATTTCATTGCCCATTCTCCCCATCTGTCTAAGTCGCTCTGTAGCTTTTCTATTTTCTCAAAACTATCTGCCCTTCTACCTACCTGCAATTCATCCACAAACTTTGCAACAAAGCCATCAATTCCATCATCAATTCCATTGACATATAACATAAAAAGAAGCAGACCCAGCATAGACCACTGTGGAATACCACTGGTCACCAGCAGCCAACCAGAAAAGGTTCCGTTTACTCCCACTCTTTGCCCATGCCTATCAGCCACTACTTTATCCATGCTGGTAACTTGTTAAGCAGCTTCATGTGTGGCATCTTCTCAAAGGTCTTCTGAAAAATCCAAGTACACAACATCCACCAATTCTCCTTTGTCTATCCCGTTTGTTGTTTCTTGAAAGAATTCCAACAGATTTGTCAGGCAAGATTTTCTCTTAAGGAAACCATGCTGACTATGGCCTATTTTATCATGTGCCCCCAGGTACTCTGAAACCACACCCTTTTACAATTGACTCCAACATCTTTTCAACCACTGAGGTCAGACTGTGGCTTATAATTTCCTTTCTTCTGCCTCTCTCCCTTCTTGAAGAGTAGAGTAACATTTGTAATTTTCCAACCTTCCGGAAACATGCCAGAACCAATCGATTCTTGAAAAATCATGACTACTGCCTTCACAATCTCTTCAGCCATCTCTTTCATAACCCTGGGGTGTACTCCACCTGGTCCAGGTGACTTATCTACCTTCAGACCTTTCAGTTTCCCAAGATCCTGCTTTCTAGTAATGGCAACTCCACACACTTCTGCCCCTGACACTTTGAAACTTCCAGCATACTGCCAGTGTCTTCCGCAGTGAAGACTGATGCAAAATACTTATTCAGCTTGTCTGCCATTTCCTTGTCCCCCTCTCCAGCATCATTTTCTTGTGGTCCGATATCTACTCTCACCTCTCTTTTACACTTTATGTATCTGAAACTTTTGGTATCCTCCTCAATATTATTGGCTAGTTTACCTTCATATTCCATCTATTCCTTCTTAATGACCTTTTTAGTTGCCTTCTGTTGGTTATTAAAAGCTTCCCAATCCTCTAACTTTCCACCAACTTTTGCTCGATTATATGCCCTCTCTTTGGCTTTTATGTTGGCTTTGACTTTTCTTGTAAGCTATGGTTGTGTCTTGTTGTCTTTAGAATACTTCATCATCTTTGGGATATGTATATCCTGCACCCTCCGAACTGCTTCCAGAATATTCAGCCAGTGCTGCTCTGCCTTCATCCCTGCCAGTGTTTTTTTCCAGTCAATCCAGCTCCTCTCTCATGCCTCTGTCAATTCCTTTACTACGACATAGATGGAAATAATTCTGTCTCTTGAGTTCATGCTGGCTTAAAGCCTACAAACTGCTTGAAAATTATTTTCCCTCTGTCCTCATTGAGTTTCCCAAGATGTTACAGAAAATAAAGATCAAACATAAGTTAACCTACCTCTTGAATTTGTGCTGTCAATTAATTAAATCTTAATTGACTCTGCCTCAAACCCATTTTACCTCCATACAGAAAATTGTGAGAACTCTCCCAACAAGTATATGTCACAGTGTTGGAGAGATCCAGTTGTCCTTCTATTCACTAATATCTGAGTATTGCTTCTACTGTTTGAGTGCAGTATATATCAGATAATCCAGTCCCCTCAATACCAGAGACCTGGAGGGATACCTGTAGGAAGTGCTGCTCCTGACTGGCACTTTGAAAGAACTGGAGCTGGAGTTGGACTTGATCAGGATTGTCTGGGATACTGATGGCATCATAGTCAAGAGCTTTAAAGAGTTGGTCACACCTAAGGTCCAGGTTGCAGATAGTTGTGTGAGAACTGAGGAGAGTATGTGGAAAAGGCTGACTGTCCATGGTGTCCCTGTGAGTATTCCCCTCAACAATAAATATCATTTGGATACTGCTTGTGGGGGAGAACCTTTCAGGGAGCAACAGCAGTAACAGGTTGGTGGCACTGTGACTAAATCTGAGGCTCAGAACATAAAGGTTAGGTAAGGCAGGATGATACTGATAAGAGACTCACTAGTTAGGAAGAAAGACAATAGATTCTGTGGCCACAAGTGAGACTCCAGGATGGTATGTTGCCTCCTGGGTGCCTGATTCAATGATGTCTCAACGGGGAGGGTGACCATCCAGAGGTCATGATGTATGTTGATACCAATAACTTAGGTAGAAAGTGGGATGAGGTCCAGCACAGTGACTATAGGAAGTTAGGAGAGAACCTACAACACAGTACCTCAAGGGCAGTCCCTGGATTACTCCAGGTGCCACGTGCTAGGGAGGGTAGGAATAGAAAGCCAGCTCAGAGACATGTGCGGTTGAGGAGCTGGTGCAGGGGGCAGGTATTCAAGTTGTTGAACTACTGGAATTTAATCCTGGGTGGTGGTGATTTGTACTGGAGCGATGGGTTGCAATTTCACTGGAGTGCGGTAACAAGGCTGGGAGATTCACAAGGGAAGACGTGGCTGCAGCATGGTTACTCATAGTCATAGTCATACTTTATTGATCCCGAGGGAAATTGGTTTTCATTACACTTGCACCATAAATAATTAAATAGTAATAAAACCATAAATAATTAAATAGTAATATGTAAATTATGCCAGGAAATAAGTCTGGGAAAGTACTGTAAAGCTATTACAGTGCCAGACATAAGATCAGGGGTTGATTCCTGCCCCGTCTGTAAGTACAAAGTAGTCTGTGTGTCCTCACCATGACCACGTGGGCTTCCGTTTCCTCACATATTCCAAATACGTACGGCTAGGGTTAACATCAGTGAGTTGTGAGTTGGTACCAGAAGCACGGTGACACCTGATTTAATTTGAGGCAAATGACATCCTGACGAAGGGTCTCGGCCTGAAACGTCGACTGCACCTCTTTCTAGAGATGCTGCCTGGCCTGCTGCGTTCAACAGCAACTTTGATGTGTGTTGCTTGAATTTCCAGCATCTGCAGAATTCCTGTTGTTGACGTATTTCACTGTATGTTTCCATCTATACGTGACAAATAAAACTAATCTTGTTCTCCTGGGTGTGTGTGTGTGTGTGTGTGTGTGTGTGTGTGTGTGTGTGTGTGTCTGTGTGAGTGTGTGTGTGTGTGTGTGTGTGTGTGTGTGTGTGTGTGTGTGTGTGTGTGTGAGTGTGTGTGTGTGTGTGTGTGTGTCTGTGTCTGTGTGTGTGTGTGTGTGTGTGTGAGTGTGAGTGTGTGTGTGTCTGTGTGTGTGTCTGTGTCAGGGGGTAGGGAGTGGAACCCTGAATGGCAGAGTGGCTGATGAGAAATCAGAAGATGATATGATGCCGGTGAGAGCAAGTTCAGTCATAATGATAGACAGGAGCACAGTAAAGGGAGAAGAAACACAGTTGGTTCAAACGGCATTTGTTTCAACGTTGGAGGTAAGGTTGATGAACTCAGATTGGCCAGAATAGAAACATGACTAAAGGAAGGGCAGGACTGTCAGCTCCACGTTCTAAGATACAAATGCTACAGGTGTGACCAAGGTCCAGGTAGCACGGGAGCAGAGAAATCCCTTCTTGGTGAAAGAGGATATAACAATGGCCCTTAGAGAAGATAATTTTTTGGGATCATTCAGTGAGGTCATATGAGTAGAACTTAGAAGACACAGAAACAAGAAGTGGACAGTCCCTGTGATAAGACTGTGTATGGGTCCCACTGCACCACCACCCCTCCCCACCCATCCAATGGTCAGTGGGAAAAATAGTCCGTGTTTTTCCCTGGCAGGCTCCATGAACATACTGCACATAAACTGGTTCCCCCTATGGTCCAGGTCTGGGCTCAAGCAATTCAAGCTTCATCAGGACTCTCAGACTGAGAATATGTTCACTTCCATAGAGTTACAATGGAACTCAAAGAAACCTCTACCTTTGCCTCTCCACTGCCAACCATCTCTCAAGCTTCAGATTCCTTTCTCTGGTGTCCAAGAATCTCAACGTTTACCTTGTAGCTATGATTGAATCCATCCATTCAATGTCACAACCAGGGGTCATTTTAAAAAAAAAGATTTTTTTTCCGTTAGCATGTGGATGGTATTTTCTCCGTGTCACCTCATGGATATTCAGTGTTCCTTGGATTGTTTTTGTCTTTGGACTAGCTCTGTTCTCCCACTTTGTCTGATTTGGTACTTGGGGATTGTTAAGCTCTCTTCGTATTTATCATTTTATTCAATTGGGGGTAATTAAATCGGCACGGGGTTTTCAATGAATTGCATTGTAGTTGCTGCCTTTGGGGGTTATTAGTTTGTCTGGACTCTGGGGCTGTCTGATTGGTCCTGAATTCCTACATGCTCCGGGATGTATTATAGGGGAGCGTGCCAACCCTCTTTGCTTGGTCACCATGGATCCTTGTCTGGTGAAACTCTGACCGAGTTCTTCTGTGTATCATGAGTGATTTCAGTTCTTCACTATTCTGTATAGTTTACCTGAGTTCTCGTGGGTTTTGCTGGTTAACTTCTGTAATAAATCTTTTATTTTGTTTGAATTGCCAAAGTCTCTGTGAGTCCTGCACTGGAGTTCACTGGTGACCCTGACATTCAATGTCTCCATTTCTTATTCCCGACCTTCACCCAGACCTGACTATCGTTGGAATATCAACCAACATATGGAATAGGTGGGAAAATGACCAACAACGGCCATAGTTGACAAACAGTGCCAGTGTGATTAGGCACAGCTCAAACACTATCTATAGATTTGCCAAGGACAACTATTGTTGACAGAGTTTCAGATGGTAATGAGGAGGCATACAGGAGTGAGATCGATGAGCTTGGTGAGTCTTGTTGCAACAAAACATCAGCAAGACCAATTAATTGATAGTGGAGTTCAGGGAGGGGGAGTTGAGGGAACACGTACCGGTCCTCATAGAAGGATCAGCAGTGGAAAGGGTGAGCATTTTCAAGTTCCTGGGAGTCAACATCTCTGAGGATCTACCTGGGCCCAACATACTAATGCAATTACACAAAAGACACAGCAGTGGCTATAGTTTATTAGTAGTTTGAGGAGATTTAGTATGTCATCAAAGACTCTCACAAATTTCTACAGATGTACCTTGGAGAGCATTGTAACTGGTTGCATATATAAAAGAATTATAGTTTTTTTATTTTTACTATGTATTGCAATGTACTGCCACCACAAAACAACAAATTTCATGACATCTGCCAGTGATATTAAACCTGATTCTAATTCTGAATCAGTAGCTATGATTTTCTCTCTCTACATGTGCTAGCTGAATGCTTACATCTCAATTGCATGGTAATCTGTGTTACAACCTCAGAGCTGCACCAAAATATCAATGTCCTGTTGAAAGAAAGAAGAGAATTACGTCTCTGTTTACAGATAACACTAAGTTCAGCGAGGCACAATTTCAATCTTCCTGTGTAAAGGCTTGATATCAGATTTCTATGTTTGAGGTAATGTGCTATTGGGTTTAGTGTGAGATCAAATATTAACATTCTTAGCAAACAATGAAAAACACCCTGGAGAAACTGCTTTCAGCTATGCAGGTACATCTCCAAAACTAGTTCTCCTTAGCTCACAAAAAATATAGGAACAGACATTAGGTATGTTATTTCTGGACTAGCTGATTATGCTCATTTCTGGAGGTTTAATTCATTTGCACAATAAACAAAAATATTCAAATTCTCCTAATTAATAAAGCAGAACTGAATTTTGTCTCGGGAGATTAAGTACACATTATGAGTGTCGTGTTTCTTTACAACATAGACAGAGTTCATTCTGGCTCAAGGAGCAATCACACTCTTCTACAAACTTCTTATAAATGCTTCCCTTTACATCCTGATTGACTTGCCCTCATGTTATCAGTCACTTTTGTGACAGGTGCAATTTGGACAGTCAATTTGGCCACCAACCCACATGTCTTTGGGATCTTTGGTAGGAGAGTGGAAACAGGAACACCCAGAGGAAACCCATATAGTCATTGGAAAAACATGTAAACTCCAATTCAGGAATTAAGTTTCCAAGTAAAAGACCAATTATTGTCACAATACTTGCGGGATTGTGCAGACCTTTATGTGCTCTTCAATATGAAAAAAACATTTCCTGAAATTATTTTTAAGTGCTACTGAAAATAAAGAGTAGGAGTAAGATTATTTCCCTCTTGACTTTGTATTATCAATTAAGTAAATTTTAATTAACTCGACCTTCTCGCTACTAGCACTATGCAGTAGGTGTGGAGCATTAGGGCACACCTTATTAGGTTCACGAACAGTTAATACTCTACAACCATCAGGCTCCTGAACCAGCACAGATAACTTCACTCACTCAACGCTGAACTCATTGCACAACCTGGTTCTGAGCCTGAGTCTGGTTCTGCCATGCAGAAGGGAGGGTGGAAAAAGAGGAGAGCGGTAGTGATAGGGGACTCAATAGTTAAAGGAGGTTCTGTGGTCATGACAGAGAATCCAGGATGGTTTGTTGGCTCCTGGGTGCCAGGGTCAAAGATATCTCTGATCGCTTGCATGACATTCTGAAGTGTGAGGGTGATCAGCCAGATGTCGTGGTGCACATCGGTACCAATGACATAGCAAAGAAGAGTGAGGAGGTCCTGGAGACTGAGTATAGAGAGCTTGGTAGGACGTTGAAAAGCAGGACCTCAAGGGTGGTAATCTCAGGATTGCTACCTGTGCTACGTGCCAGTGAGGGTAAGAATAGGATGCTCTGGAGGATGAACAAGTGGCTGAGGAACTGGTGTAGGGAGCAGGGTTTCAGATTTCAGGATCATTGGGACCTCTCCTGGGGCAGGTGGGACCTGTACAAGAGAGACGCGTTACACTTGAACTACAGGGGGACCAATATCCTTTCAGGGAGGTTTGTTAATGCTATTGGGGAGGCTTTAAACTAGATTTGCAGGGGGATGGGAAACAAAGTGCCAGAGATGACAGTGGGGCTGGGGTGAAAATAAATGATGTTAAAAGTTCAAGCAAAGCCCCAAATAGAAAGATTGTGAGTGGTGGTAAAAATCTTCTGAGGTGTATATATTTCAATGCTAGGAGTATTGCGGGGAAAGCAGACGAGTTGAGGGCGTGGATTGACACGTAGAATTATGACGTTATAGCAATTAGTGAAACTTGGCTACAGGAGGGGCAGGACTGGCAGTTTAATATTCCAGGGTTCCGATGTTTCAGATGTGATCAAGGCAGAGGAATGAAAGGTGGGGGAGTAGCATTGCTTGTCAAGGAAAATGTTACAGCAGTGCTCAGGCAGGACAAATTAGAGGGCTTGTCTACTGAATCCTTATGGGTGGAGTTGAGAAACAGGAAAGGTATGGCCAGTTTAGTGGGGTTGTATTATAGACCACCCAATAGTCAAAGAGAATTGGAAGAGCAAATCTGCAGAGAGATAGCAGGCAACTGCAGGAAACATAAAGTTGTGATAGTAAGGGATTTTAATTTTCCACATATTGATTGGAACTCCCATACTGTTAGGGGTCTAGATGGGTTAGAATTTGTAAAATATGTTCAGGAAAGTTTTCTAAATCAATATATAGAGGTACCAATTAGAGGGGATGCAATATTGGATCTCCTGTTAGGAAACGAGTTAGGACAAGTGACAGAAGTCTGTGTAGGGGAGCACTTTGGTTCCAGTGATCATAACTCCATTAGTTTCAACTTGATCATGGATAAAGATAGATCTGGTCCTATGGTTGAGGTTCCAAACTGGAAGAAGGCCAAATTTGAAGAAATGAGAAAGGATCTAAAAAGCGTGGATTGGGACACATTGTTCTCTGGCAAGGATGTGATCGGTAAGTGGGAAGCCTTCAAAGGAGAAATTTTGAGAGTGCAGAGCTTGTATGTTCCTGTCAGAATTAAAGGCAAAGTGAATAGGAATAAGGAACCTTGGTTCTCAAGGGATATTGCAACTCTGATAAAGAAGAAGAGAGAGTTGTACAACCTGTATAGGAAACGGAGTAAATAAGGTGTTTGAGGAGTATAAAAAGTGCAAGAAAATACTTAAGAAGGAAATCAGTAGGGCGAAATGAAGACATGAGGTTGCCTTGGCAGTCAAAGTGAAGGATAATCCAAAGAGCTTTTACAGGTATATTAAGAGTAAAAAGATTGTAAGGGATAAAATTGGTCCTCTTGAAGATCAGAGTGGTCAGCTATGTGCGGAATCAAAAGGAATGGGGGAGATCTTAAATGGTTTTTTGGCGTCTGTATTTACTAAGGAAACTGGCATGAAGTCTATGGAATTAAGGGAAACAAGTAGTGAGATCATGGAAACTGTACAGATTGAAAAGGAGGAGGTACTTGCTATCTTGAGGCAAATTAAAGCGGATAAATCCCCAGGACCTGACAGGGTATTCCCTCGGACCTTGAAGGAGATTAGTGTTGAAATTGCAGGGGCCCTGGCAGATATATTTAAAATGTTGGTGTCTACGGGTGAGGTGCCAGGGGATTGGAGAATGGCTCATGTTGTTCCATTGTTTAAAAAAGGATCGAAAAGTAATCCGGGAAATTATAGGCCGGTAAATTTGACGTCGGTAGTGGGTAAGTTATTGGAGGGAGTACTAAGAGACAGAATTTACAAGCATTTGTATGGACAGGGACTTATTAGGGGAGTCAACATGGCTTTGTGCGTGGTAGGTCATGTTTGACCAATCTATTGGAGTTTTTCGAGGAGGTTACCAGGAAAGTGGATGAAGGGAAGGCAGTGGATGCTGTCTACATGGACTTCAGTAAGGCCTTTGACGAGGTCCCACATGGGAGGTTAGTTAGGAAAATTCAGTCGCTAGGTACACATGGAGAGGTGGTAAATTGGGTTAGACATTGGCTCAATGGAAGAAGCCAAAGAGTGGTAGTAGAGGATTGCTTCTCTGAGTGGAGGCCTGTGACTAGTGGTGTGTCACAGGGATCAGTGTTGAGTCCATTGTTATTTATCATCTATATCAATGATCCGGATGATAATGTGGTAAATTGGATCAGCAAATTTATTGATGATACAAAGACTGGAGGTGTAGCGGACAGTGAAGAAGGTTTTGATAGCCTGCACAGGGACTTGGACCAGCTGGAAAAATGGGCTGAAAAATGACAGATGGAGTTTAATATAGACAAGTGTGAGGTATTGCACTTTGGAAGGACAAACCAAGGTAGAACATATAGGGTAAATGGTAAGGCACTGAGGAGTGCAGTAGAACAGAGGGATCTGGGAATACAGATAACAAAATTCCCTAAAAGTGGCATCACAGATAGAGAGGGTCGTAAAGAGAGCTTTTGGTACATTGGCCTTTATTAATCAAAGCATTGAGTATAAGAGCTGGAATGTTATGATGAAGTTGTATAAGGCATTGGTGAGGCCGAATCTGGAGTATTGTGTTCAGTTTTGGTCACTAAATTACAGGAAGGATATAAATAAGGTTGAAAGAGTGCAGAGAAGGTTTACAAGGATGTTGCCGGGACTTGAGAAACTTAGTTACAGAGAAAGGTTGAATAGGTTAGAACTTTATTCCCTGGAGCATAGAAGAATGAGGGGAGATTTGATAGAGGTATATAAAATTATGATGGGTATAGATAGAGTGAATGCAAGCAGGCTTTTTCCACTGAGGCAAGGGGAGAAAAAAACCCAGAGGACATGGGTTAAGGGTGAGGGGGGAAAAGTTTAAAGGGAACATTAGCGGGGGCTTCTTCACACAGAGGGTGGTGGGAGTATGGAATGAGCTGCCAGACGAGGTGGTAAATGCGGGTTTTTTTTAACATTTAAGAATAAATTGGACAGATACATGGATGGGAGGTGTATGGAGGGATATGGTCCGTGTGCAGGTCAGTGGGACTAGACAGAAAATGGTTTGGCACAGCCAAGAAGGCCCAAACGGCCTGTTTCTGTGCTGTAGTTTTTCTATGGTTTCTATGGTTTCTAACCTACAGACTCAGCTCCAAGGACTCGACAACTCGTTGTCCCAGCATTATTTATTTCTTTGCACAACTTGTCTTCTTTTGCACATTGATTGCTTGTCGGTCTTTGTTTATGTGTAGTTTTTAAAATTCAATTGTATTTCCTTATTTTCCTAGAAATAAATTTCAAGATCGTGTATGTCAGCATACAGTGTACATCGTTTGATAATAAATTTTCTTTGCCTTTGACCTTAAGTTTACCCAATTACAGCTCCTGGCTGCCTGCATTTAGGAACTGAGGCTGGAGCTGCAGATATGGGCTGACAAATGGTCGATGGAGCTTAAACCAGATTGGACATAGTGTAGGTCGGATGGATTGGTATTTGGTTTGCTCTTTTGATTCGGGTTTTGGTTTGTTCAGCACAGCATTAAGGGCCAAATGGCCTGTTCCTGTACTACACTGTTCTATGTTCTACTTAGAATAATCCAAGATGCTGACTGTACCATAGACAAGCCTTTTAGTTAAGTGGTCACATCTAAGCTGCAGGCTGCATGTATCTGGGCTGGAGTGGGCACCTTAGCAACGTATAAATGCCCTTTAGACAAGCATATGGATGGGAGAGGTTAGAGACATATAAACATGGTTGATAGGAATAACTCTCTTGGCAACAGTCTGCAGTCTGTTGGGCCGAAAAGCCTGTTTCCATGCTGTATGACCCTATGTTTATTGCTGAAAACTGGGAGATTTTCCTGCTTATTGAATATGAATTGTATTAATACAACAACACTGTGACAAGAGACCTAGGCAAGGAAGTAATCGAGATTAGAATTAAAACATGATTTCAAGACTGAGACGAGAACAGGGCTCTTGACTAGAAGCTAGATGGGAACCTGACAGACACAAATTCCAAGTGCGATCGCACAAGTGTACAAAAGTTGAGGTGATGACTGAGCACCGAACCCAAGTTCAGGTGCTCTTTAAATATCCAGATCTTGGTGCCAAAAGATGGCCACCCATTAGCGGAACAGGACAGAATCGTTAAAGTGACTGTGTCAGCCATCCATAATCCAGAGAATCTAAATCACAGAGGCTGGCGCGGTCGGGGGCGTACTGTAACAGGACCCTTACCCTACAGCCGACTCCTAACAGCCCTGGCTGCTCGGGGTGACGTTTACGGTAATTATGGATCAGTGCCGGAGGTAATTCGGTCGACCTCGGAGTCTCCTCCATAAGTTCACTAGAGTCCTTAGTCCAAAGAGTGTCCAGATCGGAGACCTTTAGCTGACTCCAGAGACTTGACCAAATCAGAGTCCAAATCCTCATCCATATCCTCGGACGACAGCAACGAGTAGTCTCTGACCTGGTCTTCTCGCTGTGACTGGCCGCAGCCGACGAGAGATTCCTATACCCTGTCGGGCCCATGTTCGCTAAACCGTACTGTGACGAGAGGCCTAGGCAAGCTTGGTAAAGACCCCTGTTGGAGTGTCTGAGACTATAACTCAAACATGATTTCGAGACTAAAATCTGACTAGAATGCAAATAAGATAAAAATTCTAAACACAGTCGCAGAGTGGACCAAAGTTGAGCTGATGACTCAGCACCGAACCTGAGCTCAGGTGCTCTTTGAATAGCCAAACCTTGGCGCCAAAACATGGCCGCCCATTAGTGGAGTGGACTGGAATCGTTAACAGGACCGAGCCAGCCACCCGTACTCTGGAGAATCAAAGCGCCAAAATCCCGGAGGCTGGCACCTAGGGGTGCGTACCATAACAAGCGTCTTTTAAGTTTGCTTTTCCTGTGTTATTTAGTTGCTTAATAAAATTTCCAATGGTCCAGGAGAGATTAAAGGGAGTCTCGGGGGAAAACAATGTGGGTTTAAAGGAAATGTGGGAAGCAGATGCTGGAATCTGGAGCTACAATCAAGTTGCTGGAGAACTCAGTGCTTTGGTCAGCATTAGCTGGGGGAAAGGTCTTTGCTGGGAATTCGACCCTAAACATTGATAATTCTTCCAGTCTTCACAGATGCTGCTTGTCCCACTGACTTGCTGCAGCAGACTGTCTGTTGTTTTGGGAGCCCCAGTGAGATTCAAGATAGCATGGGAAAAGAGTCTGAGTGACCAGTGGCAATGGGTTTCCTACCAGGAATGATCTGAGATTCATCGGCAGAATGGCTTCCTTCCCTGTTGTAAGAGGGAAAAAACATCTGCAGATAGAGATGTCAAAAAGGGGAGGAGTCAAATATGGACCATAGAAAATTGAAAGCTGAGTGAAAATGACAGGAAATTTAAAAAAAGAGTTCTGTGTGAAAGTAAGAATCAGCTCTGAGGCAGTTATCACTGGAGGAAATAGGTGAGGAAGAGAGACTGAGTAGATCAGGGAGACAGACTGTTCCACATGCTTCACAAAGTGACAGGCAGAGCCTCGCACCGTGCAAATTCTCATGACTGTGGAATTCGAGGAAAGGAGAGGAGTGAAAGGAAGCATTCTTCAAGACAGTTCCTGGAAGACCGTGTTAGGGATCTGGAGCAACAGCTGGATGATCTTCGGCTTGGACGACACAGAGAGGAGATGATCAATCAGAGTTACAGGGAAGTAGTGACTCCTAAGTTGCAGGTGGCGAGTAGCTGTGTGACTGTCAAGAGAAATGAAAACGTGAATAGAACACTCCTGTGGCTAAAACAAAGGAGCTGGTTGTGGATTACAGGAGGAATGGAGATGTGCTAACCCCGAGTGAAATCAATGGATCTGGGGTTGAGAGGGTAAACAGCTTCAAGTTCCTCGGCATCCACATCACCCAGGACCTCACATGGTCTGTACACACCAGCTGTGTGGTGAAAAAGGCACAACAGCACCTCTTTCACCTCAGATGGTTAAGGAAGTTTGGTATGGACCCCCAGATCCTAAGAACTTTCTAGAGGGGCACAATTGAGAGCATCCTGACTGGCTACATTATTGCCTGGTATAGAACTGTATCTCCCTTAATCGTAGGACTCTGTAGAGAGTGGTGTGGACAGCCCAGTGCATCTGTAGTTGTGTATTTCCCATGAATCAGGACATTTACAAGGACAGGTAAGTAAAAAGGGCCCATAGGATCATTGGAGACCCAAGCCATCCCAACCGCAATCTACTTCAGCTACTACCATCCGGGAAGTGGTACCGCAGCATAAAAGCCAGGACCAACAGGCTCCAGAAAGCTTCTTCCACCAGGCCATCAGACTGATGAACTCATGCTGATTTGAGTGTACTGTATATTACATTGTCTGTTCTATTTATTATTAATTATAAATTACTATGATTGCACATTGCACATTTAGATGGAGATGTAACGTAAAGAATTTTACTCATGTATGTGAAGGATGTAAGAAATAAAGGCAATTCAATTCAATTCCTCAACAATAAGTATACCGCTTTGGATACAGTCGTGGGGGATGACCACCCAGGGGAATGCCACGGAGACTGGGTGACTGGCACTGAGCGTAGGTCTGTGGTGAGAAGAGAAAGAGGGAGAAGAGGGGAACAGTAGTGATAGGGATCTCAATAGTCAGGGGAACAAACAGCAGATTCTGTTGTCGTGATCGGGACAGCTGAATGGGATGTTGCCTCCCAGCTGCCAGGGTCGAGGAAGTCCCGGGTCGTGCCAACAACACTTTGGTGAGGGAGGGGGAGCAGCCAGATGTCTTGGTACATATTGGTACCAATGACATGGGAAGGGAAAGAGAGAACTTAGAGAACAAGGCAGAAAGCTGAGAAGCAGGACCTCCAGGGTAGTAATATCTGGATTGTTGCCTGTGCCATGTAACAGTGAGGGTAGAAACAGGATGATTTGGTAATTAATACTTGACTGAGAGGCTGGTGCAGGGGGCAAGGCTTCAGGTTCTTGGATCATTAGGATCCTTTCTGGGAGAGGTATGGCCTGTTCAAAAGGGAGGGGTTGCAACCTAAACCTGAGGAGAACCAATATTCTCATGGGCAGGTTTGTTAGAGCTGTTGGGGAGGGTTTAAACTAATTTGGCAGGGGAGTGGGAACCAGAGTGAAGGAACTCGGGATAGAATGTATGGTAAAAACACAAAGATAGCAAGCAGTCAGACTGTCAGGAAGAGCAGGCAGATAATCGGACATAATTGCAGCCAGCAGGGTGAGTATCAGTGCATTAGGGATGCAGAATCACAAAGAGTAGCAAATACAGTACTCAAAGTGTTATATCTTGATGTACAGTGAATAAGAAATGAGGTGGATGATCTTGTTGCGTTATTACAGATTGTCAAGTATGATGTTGTGGCTATCACTGAACTGTGGCTGAAGGATGGTTGTAGTTGGCAGCTGCACGTCCAAGGTTACATGTTGTATCGGAGGGATAGGAAGGTAGGCAGAGGGGGTGGCATGGCTCTGCTGGTGAAGAATGGCATCAAATCAGTAGAAAGATGTGACATGGGATCAGATGATGTTGAGTGAAGAAACTGCAAGGGTAAAAGGACCCTTATGGCAGTGGTTAGCTGGGACGTGGACCACAGATTACAACAGGAAATAGAAAAGGCATCTCAAAAGGGCAATGTTATGATAGTCATGGGAGATTTCAAGATGCAGGTGGATTGGGAAAATTAGGCTGGCACTGGATCATAAGAGAGTGAGTTTGTTGAATGCCTCTGAGATGGCTTTTTGAAGCAGTTTGTCATTGAGCCTACTAGGGGATCAGCTATACTGGATTCAGGAGCTTAAGGTAAAAGAACCCTCAGGAGACAGTGATTACAATAGGTTTGACTTAAACTTGAAATCTGATAGAGAGAAAGTAAAGTCTGACGTAGCAGTATTTCAGTGGAGTAAAGGAGATTACAGTGGTATGAGAGAGGAGTTGGCCAAAGTAAATTGGAAGAAGAGCAGCAGAGCAGCAATGATGTGAGATGCTGGAAAAAATGAGGAAGGCACAAGATACATGTATTTCAAAATAAAAAAATACTCAAATGGCAAAATAGTATAACTGTGGCTGACAAGGAAAGTCAAAGCTAATGTAAAAGCAAGAGAGGGCATAAAACAAAGCAAAAATTAGTGGAAGACAGAGGACTGTGAAGCTTTAAAAGCCTACAGAGAACAACTAAAAGAATCATTAGGAGAGAAAAAATGAAATATGAAAGCAAGGCAGCAAACAATATCAAAGTGGATAGTTAAAGCTTTCAAGTATGTAAAAAATAAGAGATGCGAGTGGACCTAGGACCACTAGAAAATGAGGCTGAAGAAATAATAATGGGGGCAGATGAACTAAATGAGTATTTTGCATCAGTCTTCACTGTGGGACACTAGCAGTGTGCTAGATGTTGGAGGGTGTGAGGGAAGAGAAGTAAGTGCTGTTACAAGGGAGAAGGTGCTCAAAAAGCTGCAAGACCCAAGGGTACACAAGTCACCCAAGCCAGAAGAACTGCACCTTAGGATTCTGAAAGAGGTAGTGGTAGAGATTGTAGAGGCATCAGTAGCGATATTTCAAAAATCATTGGACACTGGCATAGTGCCAGAGGACTGGAAAATTGCAAATGTCACTCTACTTATTAAGAAAGGAGGAAGGCAGCAAAAAAGGATATTATAGACCAATTAGCCTGACCTCAGTGGTTGGGAAGATGTTGGAGCCAATGATTAAGGATGAAGTTATGGAGTACTTGGTGACACAGGACAAGATAGGACAAAGCCAGCATGATTTCCTTAAAGGGAAATCTTGCCTCATGAGCCTGTTGGAATTCTTTGAAGAGATTACAAAGTAGGATAGATAAAGGGGATGTAGTAGATGTTGTATACTTGGACTTTCAGAAGGCCTTTGACAAGGTGCCACACATGAGACTGCTTACCATGTTAAGATCCCATAGTATTACAGGAAAGTTACTGGCATGGTTAGAACATTGGCTGATTGGTAGGGGGCAGCGAGTGGGAACAAAATGCCCTTTTCTGTTTGGCTGCTAGTGGCTAGTGGTGTTCCACAGGGATTGGTGTTGGGACCACTTCTTTTTATGCTGTATATCAAAGCTTTAGATGATGGAATAGGTGGGTTTGTTGCGAAGTCTGCAGATGATACAAAGAATGGTGAAGGGGTAGGTATTGTTGAGGAAACAGGTAGGCTGCAGAAGGACTTCGACAGATTAGGAGAATGGGCAAGAAAGTGGCAAATGAAATACAATGTTGGAAAATGCTTGGTCATGCACTTTGGTTGTAGAAATAAATGTACGGACTATTTTCTAAACATGGAGAAAATCCAAAAAACTGAGATGCAAAGGGATTTGGGAGTCCTTGTGTAGACACCCTAAAGATTAACTTGGAGATGCAAAGGGATTTGGGAGTCCTTGTGTCGAACACCCTAAATATTAACTTGGAGATGCAAAGGGATTTGTGAGTCCTTGCGTAGACACCCTAAAGATTAACTTGGAGATGCAAAGGGATTTGGGAGTCCTTGTGTCGAACACCCCAAAGATTAACTTGGAGGGGGAGTCAGTGGTGAGGAAGCCAAATGCAACGTTAGCATTCATTTCAAGAGGTTTAGAATACAAGAGCAAGGATGCGATGCTGAGGCTTTATAAGACACAGGTGAGGCCTCACCTTAAGTACTGTGAACAGTTTTGGGCTCCACATCTGAGAAAAGATGAGCTAGCTTTGGAGAGAGTCCAGAGGAGGTCCATAAGGATGATTCCGGGAATGAAAGGATTATCATACTTGTTATGTTTGATGGCTCTGGATCTGTACTCGCTGGAATTCAAAAGGATGAAGGGTGATTTCATTGAAACCTTTTGAATGTTGAAAAGCCTAGACAGAGTCGATGTGGAAAGGCTGTTTTCTATGGTGGGAGAGTTGAGGACAAAAGGGTACAGCATCAGGATAGAGGGGCGTCTATTTAAAACTGTTGCAGAGAAATTTCTTTAGCCAGAGGGTGGTGAATTTGTGGAATTTATTACCACAGGCAGCTGTGGAGGCCAGGTCGTTGGGTGTATTTAAGGCAGAGTTTGATAATTCTTGATTGGACATGGCATCAAAGGTTATGGGAAGAAGGCCAGGGAGAGGGGCTGCGGAGGGTTAAAAAGGATCAGCCATGATCGAATGGCAGAGCGGACTCGATTCGCCAAATGATCAAATTCTGTTCCTGCGTCCTATGGTCTTGTGGTCTTCAATGTGAGAACGTGGGGCACCAGGGGAATGAGGGCCGTGATGGAGGGTAGCTGACTGGGATTCAATTAGAGAAGGGAACAGAAGACATTCAAATCGCTACTTTATCCTGCTCAAGAACATTTTCAATTTAGCTGTGAGCACCAGATTCCCTTTTAACCAGATGTCCATCATGAGTCCTAACCTCAATCCTGCTAACTGGTTCAGGGTCATATCTTTTGAACACATGTACTTCAAAACAGACAGTGAAATGTGTTGCTTGTATTAACAACGAACACAACCTAAGGATGAGTTGGGGCCGGCCCACAAGAGTCGTCACATGTTTCGGCGCCCACATAACATGATCACCATACTCAGCAGAACAACACAGAAGACAACAAGTGACAAAACAATAGCAAAACACCTTCACCCTCGGTTACCTACCACAGGGCACCACTCAATCCAAGACCAAGAAGGCAATACACACTGCAGGACTCTTCTCAAAGGGCTGGAGAGGTTCTATTCAAGTCCCACATTTCTTACAAGCTTGAGGAGATTTAGCTTGGCATCAAATGTCAGATGTGGGAAGTCCTGGAGAATCCCAGCCTCCCGGACGGCCACATCTGCTCCAGGTGTGTCGAGCTGCAGCTCCTTAGGGACCGCATTAGGGAACTGGAAATGCAGCTCGATGACCTTCGTCTGGTCAGGGAGAGTGAGGAGGTGATAGAGAAGAGCTATAGGTGGGTAGTCACACCGGGGCCTCGGGAGACAGATAAGTGGTAACAGTCAGGAGAGGGAAGGACAGGAGTCAGATGCTTGAGTACCCCTGTGGCTGTCCCCCTTAACAATAAGTACTCCTGTTTGAGTACCGTTGGTGGGGGGGGGAAACTGGGGGAAGCAACAGCGGCTGTGCCTCTGGCAAAGAGTCTGGCCCTATGGCTCAGAAGGGTAGGGAAAGGAAGAGGATGGCAGCAGTGATAGGGGACTCTATAATTAGGGGGTCAGACAGGTGATTCTGTGGATGCAGGAAAGAAATGCGGATGGTAGTTTGCCTCCCAGGTGCCAGGGTCTGGGATGTTTCTGATTACGTCCATGATATCCTGAAGTGGGAAGGAGAACAGCCAGAGGTCGTGGTACATATTGGTACCAACAACTTAGGTAGGAAAAGGGAGGAGGACCTGAAAACAGACTACAGGGAGCTAGGAAGGAAGTTGAGAAGCAGGACCTCAAAGGTAGTAATCTCCGGATTACTGCCTGTGCCACGTGACAGTGAGTATAGGAATAGAGTGAGGCGGAGGATAAATACGTGGCTGAGGGATTGCAGCAGGGGGCAGGGATTCAGATTTCTGGATCATTGGGACCTCTCTTGGGGCAGGTGTGACCTGTACAAAAAGGATGGGTTGCACTTGAATCCCGGGGGACCAATATCCCGGTAGGGAGGTTTGCTAAGGCTATTGGGGAGAGTTTAAACTTGAATTGCTGGGGGGTGGGAACTGAACTGAAGAGACGGGGGAAGAGGCAGTTGGCTCACAAATAGAGAAAGGCTGCAGACAGTGCGAGAGGGAGGATAGGCAGGTGATAGAGAAGGGACGCGCTCAGACCGATGGTTTGAGATGTGTCTATTTTAATGCAAGGAGTATTATGAACAAAGCACATGAACTTAGAGTGTGGATCAGTACTTAGAGCTATGAAGTTGTGGCCATTACAGAGACTTGGATGGTTCAGGGACAGGAATGGTTACTTCAAGTGCCAGGCTTTAGATGTTTCAGAAAGGACAAGGAGGGAGGCAAGAGAGGTGAAAACGTGGCACTTCTGATCAGAGATAGTATCACGGCTGGAGAAAAGGAGGAAGTCATGGAGGGATTGTCTACGGAGTCTCTGTGGGTGGAAGTTAGGAACAGGAAGGGGTCAATAACTCTACTGGGTGTTTTTTATAGAGCATCCAGTAGTAACAGGGACATCAAGGAGCAGATTCTGGAGTGGTGTAATAATAACAGCGTTGTCGTGGTTTGAGTTTTTAATTTCCCAAATATCGATTGGCATCTCCCTCGAGCAAGGGGTTTAGGTGGGGTGGAGTTTGTTAGGTGTGTTCAGGAAGATTTCTTGACACAATATCTAGATAAGCCTACAAGAGGAGAGGCTGTACTTGATCTGGTGTTGGGAAATGAACCTGATCAGGTGTCAGATCTCAATGGGAGAGCATTTTTTTTAGATTAGATTATGAGGACATTCAGTCCTCATTTATTGTTATTTAGAAATGCACGCATTAAAAAGTGATACAATGTTCCTCCAGAATGATATCACAAGAAACACAAGACAAACCAAGACTAGAACTGACAAAACCACATAATTATAATATATAGTTACAACAGAGCAAAGCAATACTGTAATTTGATAAAGAGCAGACCATGGGCACGGTAAAAAACAGTCTCAAAGTTCCGATAGGATCATCATCTCACGCAGACGGTAGAAGGGAGAAACTCTTCCTGCCATGAACTTCAAAGTGCCGCAAACTTGCTGATGCTGTACCATTGGAAGCACCTGACTGCAGCCGACTCTGAATTCTTCCAAAAATTTTGAGCCTCCGACACCGAGCACCATCCTCTGCCGAGCGCTTCAACCCTGCTCTGGACGCCGAGCAACAAGCAAAGCCGAGGATTCGGGGCCTATCCCTCCGGAGATTCTGGATCACACAGTAGCAGCAGCAGCAAAGTAGGCATTTCAGAAGTTTCACCAGATGTTCCTCCGTGCTCTCACGTCTGCCTCCATCAAATCAGGATTGTGCACGGCCCCTACTTGACAGATAACAGACATCACCACCGAAGTGACCGCTGCACGCTGCGTCGTGCCGCCATCTTCTCCTCCTCCATTTTGGAGATAGTGATTACAATTCTATCACCTTCACCATACAATTGGAGAGGGATGAGAGCAGGCAAGTTAGGAAAGCGTTTAATTGGAGTAAAGGGAAATATAAGGCTATCAGGCAGGAACTTGGAAGCATAAATTGGGAACAGATGCTGTCAGGGAACTGTATGGAAGAAACGTGGCAAATGTTCAGCAGATATTTGTTGGAGTTCTGCATAGGTACATTCCAATGAGACAGGGAAAGGATGGTAGGGTACAGGAACCGTGGTGTACAAAAGCTGTTGTAAACCTAGCCAAGAAGAAAATAAAAGCTTAGGAAAGGTGTAAAAAAATAGGTAATGATAGAGACCTGGAACATAATGAGGCCAGCAGGAAAGAGCTTTAGAATGAAATTAGGAGAGCCAGAAGGGGCCATGAGAAGGCCTTGGTGAGCAGGATTAAGTAAACCCCAAGGCATTCTACAAGTACGTGAAGAGCAAAAGGATAAGTCATGAGAGAATAGGGCCAATCAAGTATGACAGTGGAAGAGCGTGTATGGAACTGAAAGAGATAGCAGGGGTACTTAATGAATACTTTGCTTCAGTATTCACTACGGAAAAGGATTTTGGCAATTGTAGGGATGACTTACAGTGGACTGAAAAGCTTGAGCATGTAGATATTAAGAAAGAGGATGTGCTGGAGGTTCTGGAAAGTATCAAGTTGGATAAGTCACCAGGACCGGATGAGGTGTACCCCAGGCTACTGTGGGAGGTGAGGGAGGAGATTGCTGAGCCTCTGGCGATGATCTTTGCATCATCAATGGGGACGGGAGAGGTTCCGGAGGATTGAAGTGTTGCAGATGTTGTTCCCTTATTCAAGAAAGGGAGTAGAAATAGCCCCAGAAATTATAGACCAGTGAGTCTTACTTCAGTGCTTGGTAAGTTGTTGGAGAAGATCCTGAGAGGCAGGATTTATGAACACTTGGAGAGGCATAATATGATTAGAAATAGTCAGCATGGCTTTGTGAAAGGCAAATTGTGCCTTACGAGCCTAACTGAATTTTTAAGGATGTGAATAAACATATTGATGAAGGTACAGCAGTAGATATAGTGTATACGGATTTCAGCAAGGAATTTGATAAGGTACCTCATGCAAGGCTTATTGAGAAACTAAGGAGGCATGGGATCCATGGGGTCATTGCTTTGTGGGTCCAGAACTGGCTTGCCCACCGAAGGCAAAGAGTGGTTGTAGAGGGTCATAATCTGCATGGATGTCGGTGACAAGTGATGTGTTTCAGGGATTTGTTCTGGGACCCCTTCTCTTCATAATTTTTATAAATGACCTGCATGAGGAAATGAAGGGATGGGTTAGTAAATTTGCTGATGACACAAAGGTTGGGTGTGTTGTGGATAGTATGGAGGGTTGTCAGAGTTTACAGCGGGACATTGATAGGATGCAAAACTGGGCTGAGAAGTGGCAGATGGCGTTCGACCAGATAAGAGTGAGGTGGTTCATTTTGGTAGGTCAAATATGATGGCAGAATATAATATTAATGGTAAGATTCTTGGCAGTGTGGAAGATCAGAGGGATCTTGGGATCCGAGTCTATAGGACACTCAAAGCTGCTGCTCAGGTTGACTCTGTGGTTATGAAGGCATACAGTACATTGGCCAATCGTGGGATTGAGTTTAGGAGCTGAGAGGTAATGGTACAGCTATATAGGACCCTGGTCAGACCCCACTTGGAGTACTGTGCTCAGTTCTGGTCACTTCACTACAGGAAGGACGTGGAAACCATAGGAAGGGTGCAGAGGAGATTTACAAGGATGTTCTCTTTCAATATTTTTATTGATATTATATAAATTGCATGAATACAAATACAAAATTCATAAGGATACAAGTAAATAATACAAATTACATTACATTTTAATCACAATAATATGATCACAGGATCCCATATTCCAAATCAATCATGTAGAAAAAAAGATTGAGTTATGAAATGAAATAAAATCAAATAATTGTATTTTAGTAAAAAAAAATTCTACCCCCCCCACTACCAAAATGAGCTGCTTGGTAAAAAAAAGAAGAAAAAAGAAAAATACCTTACCAGATGATATTATAATAATAATGGCTCAGATCGATACTTTTATAATGGTTCAAAGATAATGAAAATAATTCAGAAAGGGTCCCCATAACATTAAAAAATCATGTTTAGAATCAGAGATCGAACAGCGAATCTTCTCTAGATCAAGGCATAACATAACATAACATCAGATAGCCATTGAACATGAGTGGGCGGGGCGGCCTCCTTCCACTTGAGCAAGATCGCCCTCCTGGCCATAAGAGACATAAAGGCCAATACCTGCAAATTAGATGGCTTCAATTTTGTAGCACTATCCTCAATAATACCAAACAAGGCAGTCAAAGGATTGGGCTTAAAACTGACATTGAAAAGCACAGAAAAAGTTTGAAATACATCTTTCCAAAATTTTTCAAGGTTCGGACATGTCCAAAACATATGAATTAGTGTGGCCACTCCATTACAGTAAGGGGAAATATCTGCATAGAAACGAGAGAGCTTGTCTTTAGACATATGAACTCTATGTACCACTTTGAATTGTAATAAAGAATGACGAGCACATAATGATAAAGAATTAATCAATTTTAAAATAATTGTCCACCTCTCTTCAGATATGAAAATCTGTAACTCCTTTTCCCAATCTCCTTTAATTTTATCTAAAGAGGCTTTTTTCAGTCCTAACAGTAGACCATAAATGTAAGATATTGAACCATTATCAAAGGGTTTCAGATTAAAAATTGTATCTATTATATTCTTATCTGGACTTGTAGGAAATGTATGTGATTGAGACCTTAAAAAATCTCTGATCTGTAAGTATCGAAAAAGTGAGTATTGGAAAGGTTAAATTTCGTTGAAAGTTGCACAAAAGAAAAGAGATACCCTCCATCAAACAAATCCTGAAATCGTTTGATACCCAATCAATCCCATTCTTTAAAAGAAAAGTCAATTAAAGATGGTTTAAGAAAACAATTAGAAAAGATGGGACTTGAGAGGGAGAATCTCAATAAACCAAAATGTTTTCTAAACTGTAACCAAATCCTCGAAGTATGTTTGACCATCACATTGTCGGTTAGTTTATTTAAAGATAAAGGAAGCGAGGATCCAACTAAAGAAATAATGGAAAATTTCATAACAGAGTTGACTTCCAAAAAAACCCATAAAGGGCAATTCTCATGGTTAATGTAATATATCCAGAAAATAATATTTTGTATATTAACTGCCCAATAATATAACCTAAAATTGGGTAAGGCAAAGCCTCTGTTCTGTTTTGTTTTCTGACGGTGAGCTTTACTTATACGAGACTTTTAAGGAGCCTGATAGAGTTCTTTGAGGAGGTGACCAGGCATATAGATGAGGGTAGTGCAGTGGATGTGATCTATATGGATTTTAGTAAGGCATTTGACAAGGTTCCACACGGTAGGCTTATTCAGAAAGTTAGAAGGCATGGGATCCAGGGAAGTTTGGCCAGGTGGATTCAGAATTGGCTTGCCTGCAGAAGGCAGAGGGTGGTGGTGGAGGGGGTACATTCAGATTGGAGGATTGTGACTAGTGGTGTCCCACAAGGATCTGTTCTGGGACCTCTACTTTTCGTGATTTTTATTAACGACCTGGATGTGGGGGTAGAAGGGTGGGTTGGCAAGTTTGCCGACGACACAAAGGTTGGTGGTGTTGTAGATAGTGTAGAGGATTGTCAAAGATTGCAGAGAAACATTGATAGGACGCAGAAGTGGGTTGAGAAGTGGCAGTTGGAGTTCAACCCGGAGAAGTGTGAGGTGGTACTCTTTGGAAGGACAAACTCCAAGGCAGAGTACAAAGTAAATGGTAGGATACTTGGTAGTGTGGAGGAGCAGAGGGATCTCGGGGTACATGTCCACAGATCCCTGAAAGTTGCCTCACAGGTGGATAGGGTGGTTAAGAAAGCTTATGGGGTGTTAGCTTTCATAAGTCGAGGGATAGAGTTTAAGAGTCACGATGTAATGATGCAGCTCTATAAAATGCTGGTTAGGCTACACTTGGAGTACTGTGTCCAGTTCTGGTCACCTCACTATAGGAAGGATGTGGAAGCATTGGAAAGGGTACAGAGGAGATTTACCAGGATGCTGCCTGGTTTAGAAAGTATACATTATGATCAGAGATTAAGGGAGCTAGGACTTTACTCTTTGGAGAGAAGGAGGATGAGAGGAGACATGATAGAGGTGTAGAAGATAAGAGGAATAGATAGAGTGGATAGCCAGCGCCTCTTCCCCAGGGCACAACTGCTCAATACAAGAGGACATGGCTTTAAGGTAAGGGGTGGGAAGTTCAAGGGGGATATTAGAGGAAGGTTTTTTACTCAGGGAGTGGTTGGTGCGTGGAATGCACTGCCTGAGTCAGTGGTGGAGGCAGATACACTAGTGAAATTTAAGAGACTACTAGACAGGTATATGGAGGAATCTAAGGTGGGGGCTTATATGGGAGGCAGGGTTTGAGGGTCGGCACAACATTGTGGGCCGAAGGGCCTGTACTGTGCTGTACTATTCTATGTTCTACGTTCTATGTTCTTTTTATTCTTCCATACATAGGAAGAAAGAATTGAATCCAAAGAGTCAAAAAAAGATTTAGGAATAAAAACAGGCACAGCTTGAAAAAGGTTTATAAATTTAGGATACTTATTTTAATAGAATTAAATCAGCCAATCAGTGATAAAGAGAGAGGCGACCAATTAGAAAGTGTTTTTTAACATAATTCATTAAACTTAAAAATTTTTCTTAAATAAATCTTTATAATTCTTAGTAATTGTTACTCCTAAATACATATATTGTTTTCTTAAAATTTTAAAAGGAAGGTTAATATCAGTTGGTATTAAATTGTTTAAAGGAAACAGTTCACTCTTATGTAAATTTAATTTATATCCTGAGAACTGACTAAAATTAGTCAGTAAACAGAACACAGTAAGGACGTTGTAACATTAGATATAAAAAGCAATAAGTCATCAGCATAGAGCGACACTTTATGGATAGTACCTCTCCTTAAAATACCAGTAATCTCTTTAGACGCTTGAAAAGCAAATGCTAAGGGTTCTAATACCAAACCAAAAAGCTGAGGGCTCAAAGGGCAACCTTGTCTAGTTCCACGTTGGAGCTTAAAGGGTTTAGAATTCTGAAAATTTAGTAAGAACCCAAGCGGAGGGAGATAGATAAAGTAATTTAATTCAATGAATAAAATTAGTTCCAAAACTAAATTTTTCTAAGGGTGTAAATAGAAAGTTCCATTCAACTCTGTCAAAATCCATCTCCGCATCCAAAGATATCACACATTCCGATATTTCCTTAGATGGAGAGTGCATAACAGTTAACAAACTCCGTATATTAAAATGGGAATATCTTTTTTAAATAAATTCTGTCTGATCATCCAAAACTCTAGAAGATATAATATTTTCAAGTCTGCAAGCTAACACTTTAGATAAAATTTTAGTATCAAAGTTGAGTAAAGAGATAGGTCTATAGGAAGAACATTCAGTAGGATTCTTATTCTTTTTGAGAATGAGCGAAATGGAAGCTTTGTAAAAAGACTGTGGTAATCTTCCAACCTTAAAGAAATCTGTAAGGGTAGAACATAAATGTGGTATAAGCAAGGAGGAAAATGCCTTATAAAACTCTCCAGAGAATCCATCGGGTCCTGGGGATTTCCCAGAATCCAATTCTCGAATAGCCTGAGCAATTTCCTCCTGGGAAATGGGTTGATCCAATTGCCTATGATCATCTATTGAAAGATTAGGAATATTTAATTGATCTATAATTATTCATTGCAATATTATCATTAACAGAGTCAGAACTATACAATTTAGAATAAAATCCCTAAAAGTGTCATTAATTTCAAGGTGGTCAGTTGTCAAGTCCCCATTAAGTTTACATATTTCTTTAAATTGCCACTCGGCTATAAATGGCTTCAGTTGATTAGCCAGTAGCTTACCAGCTTTATCTCCATGAATATAAAATTGACTTCTATCTTTTAAAAGTTGTCTTTCAATTGGATATGTTAAAAGAAGATCATATTTAGTTTTAGTTTCAATACATTTCTTATATGTTTCAGGATCGGGTACCAAAGCATATTTATGGTCCAGTTGTTTTAACTGATTAGTTAGTTCATTTCTCTCTTTGTTAACTGTTTTAATGATGTTTGCCGTATAAGAAATAATTTGACCCCGGATGTATGCTTTAAAAGTATCCCATGTAATAAGACTAGACGTCTCTTCCAACATATTTTCTTCAAAAAAAAAAGAGTAATTTGATACTCCGTAAATTTTAAATGGTCCTCATCGGATAACAGAGTTAAATTAAATTGCCAAAATCTACTCATAGGGATAAGACCAGGAAGATTTAAAGATAGAAGTACATAAGAGTGGTCAGAAATAGCAATCTCTTTATACTCGATTGATTGAACCAATGGAATCATTTGACTGTCAGTTAAAAAAAGAATCAATCCCGGTATAAGAATGATGAACATGAGAGAAAAAAGAATACTCCCTGTCCGTTGAATGAAGAAAATGGCAAGCATCAACTATACCACATTTAGTTAGAAAGGATTGGATAAACAAAGCTGATTTATTAAGTGTGGCTGGTTTGACAGATGAACGATCTAATACTGGATCTAACCAGCAGTTAAAATCTCCTCCCATCACAAGAAAGTAAGTACACAAATCTGGCAAAAATGAAAATAGACGTTCAAAAAATCCTGGATCGTCTACGTTGGTGGCATGTACATTAGCAAAAACAATCAATTTACAGTCTAAACTCCCTGATACAATAACAAATCGACATTTAAGGTCCAAAACAACCTTATGCTGAACAAAGGAAACTGTATTATCTACAAAAATCGAAACTCCACATGATTTTGCATTGAATGAATTGCATTACCCTTCCAACAAGTAAAAAAATGTAAGCTATCACGGCTGCGTATCTGCATTTCTTGTAAGAAATTAATGGGTGCTTTTAATTTTTTAATATAAGCAAATACTTTGTTCCGTTTAATTGGGTGATTCAGCCCTTTCACATTCAAACTAAGTAAGTTAATATTTTGAACCATTTTAAATACCAATCAACATGTAATTAAAAGATCTGGCCATAGGTTAATAAAACTAGAAAGCAAACCATAAGGTAAGGTAATCAAGCAAGCAATCATATAATCAACCCAACACAGCTCCCAGAGAGAAATAGGTCCTACCCCCTCCCCCACCCAATCAAGAAAGCTGACCAATAAGCAGTCCGCGAGCTAAGAACTTAGTTCCCTCCCCAAAGAATCCTGTTGACAAAACTCTGGTCCTACAAGGTCATTATGTCCCCACCAAGACACCAAAATAAAAAGAAAAATAACTCAGTAACAAGGATGTTGCCTGGATTGTGGAGCATGCCTTATGAGAATAGGTTGAGTGAACTCGGCCTTTTTTCCTTGGAAAGATGGAGGATGAGAAGTGACCTGGTAGAGGTGTATAGGATGATGAGAGTCATTGATCGTGTGGATAGTCAGAGTCTTTTTCTCAGGGCTGAAATGGCTAGCATGATAGGGCACAGTCTTAAGGTGCTTGAAAGTAGGTACAGAGGAGATGTCAGGGGTAAGTTTTTAATGCAGAGAGTGGGAGTGCGTGGAATGGGCTGCTGGCAACAGTGGTGGAGTCAGATACAATATGGTCTTTTAAGAGACTCCTGGACAGGTACATAGATCTTAGAAAAATACAGGGTTATGGGTAAGCCTAGGTAATTTCTAAGGTAAGGACATATTCAGCACAGCTTTGTGGGCTGAAAGGCCTGTATTGTGCTGTACATTTTCTATACCACCACTGAAAGTATCCGGATTGATTTTAGCATGGTCTGGTGCAGCAGTTCAATTGTGTACGCTCACAGGAGGGTGTGGAGAGCGATGGACACAGTCCGGTACATCCCAAGCACAGTCCTCTCCACCTTTGACATCTACTGGAGGCACCATCTGGCTCATGCTCGTTCCTATTGCAAGCATCAAGCACAGAATCCTGAAGCCCCACACCTCCAAGTTCAGCAACAAATAGTTTCCAACAACCATCAGGTTGTTGGACAGCTCGAATCCTATCTCAGCTGTGGACTACTTGTGTCTTGTTTCTGATGTGATATTTGCACAAATGTCTGGTTTTGCACAGGGTTTTTCTTCCATGTCTTGTATAATTTATGCCCAATGGCCACTTTATAAGGTACCTGCTGTACCTGGTAAAGTGGCCACTGACTGTATGTTGATGGTCTTTTGCTGCTGTTACCCGCCCACTTCAAGGTTTGCTGTGTTGTGTGTTATGCTCTCCTGTACACCACTGTTTTAACAGTTGGTTATTTGAGGTTCTGCTGCCTTCCTGTCAGCTTGAACCAGTCTGGCAATTCTCCTCCGGCCACTCTCTTTAACAAGGCATGTTTTACCCACAGGACTGCCACTCAGTGGAAGATTTTTTTGTTCCTTGCACCCTCTGTGAACTCTAGAGATTATTGTGTGTGAAAATCCCAGGAGAACAGCAGTTTCTGAGGTACTCTCATCACCCCATCTAGCACCAACAATAATTCCATGCTCAAAGTGACTTGCATCACATTTCCTCTCCAATCTGATATTAGGTATGAACAACAAGTACACCTCTCAACCATGTCTGTATGCTCTTATGCATTGAGCTGCTGCCAAATGAATGGCTGAATTTGCATTAACGAACAGGTGTACAGGTATACCTAATAAAGTGGCCACTATGAGCATGTTCTGTGTATTGTTTGAATCGACATGACTGAGATGCTGCTACAAGCAAGTTTTTCCTTGTACCCTGTATCTCACCATACATGTGCACATGGTAATAAACGTGACTCATGTTATTGAAACCTCAATGACAATAACTTTTCTGTTCTGCTCCAGCCCTATATTCCATGATGAGTCAGCCTTTATATTTTAATATCTTTCTTTTCTTCTTTTCTGAGAGCAATTGTACTACCCATGTTGATCGAACCAGATTCACCACTTCCTCCTTCCCTGCCTCTCCGCAGCTGTCATTTTCTCCTCCGTGCTGTGCCGCTGCTCAAAAAGCTCAAAATAAATCTATTATTAAGGTACAGAAATGTCACCATGTACTTCCCTGAGATTAATCTTCTTGCAGGCCCACTCAGTAAATGCAAGAAACAATGTCAATTGAATCCAAGAGTCAATAAAAGACTGCACCCTACAGGATGGACAAACAACATGTGCAAAAGACAACAAACCGCAAATACAAAAGAAAAAAATAATAATAAATATTGTGAACATGAGATGAGGAACCCTTGAAAGTGAGTCCATAAGTTGTGGGAACGGTTCAGTGATGGGGTGAGTGAAACATAGAAAACCTACAGCACAATACACGCCCTTCGGCCCATAATGCTGTGCCGAACATGTACTTACTTTAGAAATTACCTAAGGTTACCCATAGCCCTCAATTTTTCTAAGCTCCATGAGCCTATCAAGGAGTCTATTAAAAGACCCTATTGTATCCGCCTCCACCACCGTCGCTGCCAGCTTATTCCATTCACTCAGCACTCTGCGTAAAAAAAACTGACCCTGACCCTGACATCTCCTCTGTACCTACTTCCAAGCAGCTTAAAACTATGCCCTCTCGTGAAGTTGAGTGAAGTCATCCACTCTGACTCAAGAGTTTGCTGGTTGAAGGATAATAACTGCTCCTGAACATGGTGGTATTGATCCTGAGTCTCCTGTACATTCTTCCTGATTGTAGTAGCGAGAAGAGAGCATGGCCTGGATAGTGGGAGTACTTGCTGGTGTATACTACCTTCCTGCAACAGCGTTCCATGTAGACGTGCTCAATGGTGGGGAGAGTTTTACCCATGATGGACTGGGCTGTATCCATTACTTTTTGGAAGATTTTTCATTCAAGGGCTTTAGTGTTTCCATACCAGGCTATGATGCAGCCAGTCAAAGAAGTTTGTCAAAGTTTTAGATGTCATACCAAATCTTCACAAACTTCTAAGGAAATAGAGATGCTACCTGCTTTCTTCGTAATTGTACTTGCGTGCTGGGCATAGGACAGATCCTCTGAAATGATAACATTGAGAAATGTGAAGTTTCTGATCCTCTCCATCTCTGACTTCCCAATGAGGACTGGCTCATGGACCTCTGGTTTCCCCCTGCTGAAGTCGACAATCAGTTCCTTGTTCTTCCTAACATTAAACACGAGGTTGTTGCTGTGGCACGACTCAGCCAGATTCTCAATATCCCTCCTATATGCTGGTTCATTAACGTAAATGTCAGCAAACTTAAATATGGCATTGGAACTGTGCTTAGACTGACAGTCATAAGTATAAATTTATAGAGTCATTGAAAGTAAGTCCGTAGACTGTGGAATCATTTTGGTGTTGAGGTGAGTGAAGGTAGCCACACTGGTTCAGGAATCTGATTGTTGAAGGGTAACGACTGTTCCTGAACCTGGTGGTGTAGGACCTAATGTTCCTCAACCTCCTTCCCAATATCAGCAACATGACCAGTCCGTGCTCTGGATGGTGGGGGTCCTTTATGATTGATGCTGCAGTCTTGTTGCAGCTTGTAGCAGCTTGGGCACAATATCACCATTTTACTCCAGTTGTTCCTGTATTTGTTGCCGTAGTATTGTACTAAACTCTATTGTTCCCTAAGATACAGTTGCATTGAGAATATTCCAGGGCTTTCCTATTAAGATTGGTCACTGCATCACACAAGCAATAGCCACAGTACAGCTGACCTGCTGGACAAGGATCAAAGATTAACCTTATTCACCGTATGCATTTATACGTATTAGGAACTTACTGTGGTGTGTTGGTGGGACATGCAACAAAATACAACACTCAACAATTATAAAGAATTATATAAAAAATAAGGTTAGAGGTTAAAGTACAGATATGGAGTAAAATGTCATAGTCATAGTCATAATCATAGACATACTTTATTAATCCCGGGGGAAATTGGTTTTCATTACAGTTGTTCCATAAATAATAAATGGTAATAGAACCATAAATAGTTAAATAGTAATATGTAAATTATGCCAGTAAATTATGAAATAAGTCCAGGACCAGCCTATCGGCTCAGAATGTCTGACCCTCCAAGGGAGGAGTTGTAAAGTTTGATGGCCACAAGCAGGAATGACGCTCTGTGCTGCATCTCGGAGGAATGAGTCTCTGGCTGGATGTACTCCTGTGCCCACCCAGTACATTATGTAGTGGATCATCAAAAGACAGCATCCTCTTTTCAGACACCACTGTCAGAGAGTCCAGTTCCATCCCCACAACATCACTGGCCTTACGAATAAGTTTGTTGATTCTGTTGGTGTCTGCCACCCTCAGCCTGCTGCCCCAGCACACAACAGCAAACATGATAGCACTGGCCACCACAGACTCGTAGAACATCCTCAGCATTGTCCGGCAGATGTTAAAGGACCTCAGTCTCCTCAGGAAATAGAGACAGCTCTGACCCTTCTTGTAGACAGCCTCAGTGTTCTTTGACCAGTCCAGTTTATTGTCAATTCGTATCCCCAGGTATTTGTAATCCTCCACCATGTCCACACTGACCCCCGGATGGAAACAGGGGTCACCGGTACCTTAGCTCTCCTCAGGTCTACCACCAGCTCCTTAGTCTTTTTCACATTAAGCTGCAGATAATTCTGCTCACACCATGTGACAAAGTTTCCTACCGTAGCCCTGTACTCAGCCTCATCTCCCTTGCTGATGCATCCAACTATGGCAGAGTCATCCAAAAACTTCTGAAGATGACAAGACTCTGTGCAGTAGTTGAAGTCCGAGGTGTAAATGGTGAAGAGAAAGGGAGACAAGACAGTCCCCTGTAGAGTCCCAGTGCTGCTGATCACTCTGTCAGACACACAGTGTTGCAAGCACACGTACTGTGGTCTGCCAGTCAGGTAATCAAGAATCCATGATATCAGGGAAGCATCCACCTGCATCACTGTCAGCTTCTCCCCCAGGCAGCTTCTCCCCCAACAGAGCAGGGTAGATGGTATTGAACGCACTGGAGAAGTCAAACAACATGACCCTCACAGGCTTGTCCAGGTGGGCGTAGATATGGTTCAGCAGGAAGACGATGGCATCCTCAACTCCCAGTCGGGGCTGGTAGGCGAACTGGAGGGGATCTAAGTGTGGCCTGACCATAGGCTGGAGCAGCTCCAGAACAAGTCTCTCCAGGGTCTTCATGATGTGGGAGGTCAATCCACCGGTCTGTAGTCATTGTGGCCGCTGGGGCGCGGCGTCTTTGGCACAGGGACGAGGCAGGACATCTTCCACAATACAGGAACCCTCCAGAGCCTCAGGCTCAGGTTGAATACATGGCGAAGTACTCCACATAGCTGAGGGGCACAGGCTTTGAGCACCCTGGTACTGACACCATCCGGTCCTGCAGCCTTGCTTGGGTTGAGACGTTTCAGCTGTCTTCTCACCTGTTCAACTGTGAAGCCCACTGTGGTGGTTTCGTGTGGGGGAGGGGTATAGTCATGAGAGCAGGGTGGGGGACTGTGAGGAGGGGTAGGAGGGAAATGTGCTTTAATACATAAATACCAGCATGTATCTACAAGGCAAGGCAAGGGTTAGCAATGTCCAGGCAAGAATAGATTGCAAATAGATTGCAGACAGCCCAGGCAAGAAAGATCTTGGAAGAACCTAGCTTCCCTTTTCACAGCAGGTTACGGGAGCCATTTTAGCTAACTGCGATCAGATAAGAATAAAACAGAAGAATGCAAGGGGCACGTACACCAACTAAGGGACGATTACTTTTCTAATTTCCAAGTCATTAGTTTGCAGTTTCTATAGACTTTTAACACCTGTACTGTGAATGGTGATTGATTTTGCAAGTAAGGAATTCAAACATGCATAGTTTACCAAGTGATCAATATCTGTCACTGCTGGTCAATTCTGTATAAAAATGGCATTCCTCTGTTGATACTTCACAACAGTGTGGTTGCCATGCTGTTCTCCCTGTGCACAAGTAAAATGAAGTATGATTGAAGAACGTGGGTGAGTTTTCAGGGCCCAGTTGATCTGTGATGACACATGGAGGGATTTGAAAACAAGGCTGAGTTTGTTGTAATGGAGACAATGCTTCTCCAAGAAGCAGCATAAATCAGTGGAACATGGATAACATGTTAAAAGGAATTTGGTGTGATCTAGGTACAAGGCGATAGAGCTATAGTTGACCTTAAGGACATTTAGCATCGAAGAAGAGGAGCTAGCTGGGATTGCACTAGTATAATCAAATCTGGAGGTTACAAAGGCATGAATGAGAAGCTTAGCTGCAGGTGAAGAGAAGAAGGGCTGTGTTATGAAGTTGTGATCTAATGCCCTTAAAAGTGGCATGGATACATTGTCCCGTATGTTGAAACACTACCCTATCCTCTTCAGATCAACACCAGCTCTTTCACCCTGCTGACATCAAGGTTGGTGTCTGTTGTACTGACACAGTAGCGGAAAGTTTGTGATCGCTTTCCCATGCTCCATCTCACCATTGTTGTTGATCTGGCCAGCAACGGTGAACTCGAAGAACAGAAAATGCTGTAAATACTCAGCAGCCCGGGCCATATCTGTGGGAAGAAAAATAGTCAATGTTTCAGGATGCATGAATATAAAGTCTTGTTGCAGTGATGAAGGTGGCAGCTTTTATTTTGTACAGACAGATACGTCAACTTATATAGAACAGTGCAACACAGTACAGGCCCGAGAGCCCATAATATTGTGCTGCCCTTTTAATCTCCTACAAGAGAAATCTAAACCTTTCCTCCCACATGGCCCTCCTTTTCTCTTACATCCTTGTGCCTGTCTAAGAGTCTCTGAATTGTTCCTAATGCATCTGCCTCGACCTCCACCCCCGGCTGTGTAGTCTATGCAACCACAATGCTCTGTGTGTTTTTAAAGAAGCAAAAAACCTATCTCTGATGTCCACCTTAACTTTGCTCTAATCACCTTAAAATTATGCCCTCTCATATGAGCCATTTCTGTCCTGTGAAAAGTCCTGGGTCAATGTTTCATAGAATCTTATTCACCTCTTTCAAGTCACCTCGCTCCAGAGAGAAAAGTCCTAACTCACTCAACCTGTCCTTGTGGCATCAGCTCTCCAATCCACACAGCGTTCTTGTAAATCTCCTTTACCGCCTCTCTAAAGCTTCCACATCCTTCCGATAATAAAGTGAAGAGAACCAAACGTGAACACGAGATCCTGCCGATGCTGGAAGCCCAGAGCAAAGCACAAAAGTGCTGGAGGAACTCAGCAGGTCAGGCAGCGGCTATGGAAATGAACAATGTTTTGGGCTGGAAAGGAGGGGGGAAGATTGCAGAATAAAGAGTTGGTGGTGGGAGGGGAAGGAGTTTAGGCTAGAAGGTGATATGTGAAGTCACGTGGATGAGGGAGGGGGTGAAGTATGAAGTGATGGGTGGAAAAGGCAAATGAATTTCAAATGCCATTTTAGCAAACTCCAAAGACCTTGTTTTAAATCCATGGTGTTTGTTAGCAATTGGGCAACATTGCAAGAAATGCACGTCGCTCCAGGACTGTGCCTGGATTATTTGAGGTGCAATGCCTCACTTCATTTCCACAACGACTTGACAAGCAAATTCTTGACAAACCAAAATGCAGTCTGACAGAAAGTAAATTCCTCAGTCATTCTGCAGTGATGGTCAGGTGGGAGAACTCTTACCCACCTGATCAAGTAAAGCATGTGTAATTAATTAAGATTTACCTTTCTGTGTTGTTCCTTCAGGTTGTTATAGGCGGGGACTGTAATGTGGACAAGCTCCCACTACCTATTAAATGCTCCCAATGGTGTGCACCTCAAACAGCCTCTGACAAGCAAGCCCAGCTCCTGGCCTTCATGTGTGGCTCAGCTACTAAGCCCAGAGGAACCGTTTCTACTGACAGGAGAAGGGGCAAATGGGGGTTACTGGCGCTTTAAAACGAGTCGCTTCGGGCAGATGGAGCTCAGCTGTCATGGTTTGCAGCTCATTAGGAGAAGGAAAACTCTGATCTCAAACCTCTGCTGCCTTGCAGCTGTACCCACTCATGGGGAAGGCTTCAGGAGTAAACCCCAAGGGAAAAATCTGGAGCTGGAGTCCCTAAGGCAGTCCCACATTGAATTCAATGCTGACCGGCAGCTCCTGAGACGCTGCTGGTACCAGACTGTATTGGTCTCTGGTGTTCCTCTGGCAACTGCGTGGACAAGGGGGAGCTTGTTCTCCATATTGTACTGCCCAGGCGTGCTGTCCATATTGTACTGCCCAGGCTTGTTCTCCATATCGTACTGCCCAGGCGTGCTGTCCATATCGTACTGCCCAGGCGTGCTGTCCATATCGTACTGCCCAGGCGTGCTCTCCATATCGTACTGCCCAGGCTTGTTCTCCATATCGTACTGCCCAGGCTTGCTCTCCATATCGTACTGCCCAGGCGTGCTGTCCATATCGTACTGCCCAGGCGTGCTGTCCATATCGTACTGCCCAGGCGTGCTCTCCATATCGTACTGCCCAGGCATGCTCGCCATATCGTACTGCCCAGGCGTGCTCTCCATATCGTACTGCCCAGGCTTGTTCTCCATATCGTACTGCCCAGGCGTGCTCTCCATATCGTACTGCCCAGGCTTGTTCTCCATATCGTACTGCCCAGGCGTGCTCTCCATATCGTACTGCCCAGGCGTGCTGTCCATATCGTACTGCCCAGGCGTGCTGTCCATATCGTACTGCCCAGGCGTGCTCTCTATATCGTACTGCCCAGGCCTGCTCTCCATATCGTACTGCCCAGGCTTGCTCTCCATATCGTACTGCCCAGGCGTGCTCTCCATATCGTACTGCCCAGGCTTGCTGTCCATATCGTACTGCCCAGGCGTGCTCTCCATATCGTACTGCCCAGGCGTGCTCTCCATATCGTACTGCCCAGGCGTGCTGTCCATATTGTACTGCCCAGGCTTGCATAGCTAGACAGCCAGGACACAATATCCATGGTTAACTTTGACCGACGGAGGCCCTCACTCACTCACCTTTCTGTGAGCAGAATCCTTTTCCCAATTGGTTTACGCCAGCTACAAATTGTACACAAATTTCCTTTTCAAGTTGCTGGTTTAAAGTTACAGTTTGTTGTTGAAACTATCTGCTAAACTATCTCAACATGGAGTTGGGGACAGATGCAAATGAAAACTGGTTTGATTATAAAGGCTGAACAGTTGGAAGGGAGTAGTAACAATTACAATTAATAAGCACTTGCAAATCAACTAATTTATTATTTCATTTCCATAGATGCTGCTTGAGATTTCCTGGCTTGCTGAGTTCCTCCAGCAGTTTGTGTGTGTTGCTTTGGATTTCCAGAACCAGCAGACCTTTTCATGTTTTAAATTTAGTACTTGCGTTCACAGAATATTTGCACACAGTTACCAGCTGATTTTTGGTAAAGGAACTTCAGTACTCTGACATTCTCATCTCTCTTTGGAACAAAGCTCAAACCAATCATTCCTCTACAGCCCAGCTGCTTAGCTGGAGGAACTGGTTGGCAAGCTGAACAACTTCCCCCTTAGAATTTCTTTCTTGTTTCAAACGAAAGGGGACCTGTATCTTTTCAACAACAGGATGAAGCAGTGCAGGTGCTGGAAAACTGAGTGAAATGTAAAAATAATGAAAGCAGAGGAGTAGTCAGCAGGTCAGAACACAAAGAGTCAGAGTTATACATCACAGAAACAGGCCCTTTAGTCCTACTTGTCCATATTGACCAAGGTGCCTGTCTGAGCTGGTCCTTTCTGCTTGCATTTAGCCACAACTTTCTATCCATGCAGTTGAGCAAATGGTTTTTAAGTGTAATTGTATCCATTTCTACTGCTTACTTTGGTAGCTTATTCCACATACCCACCACTTTCTGGGAGAAAGGCCCACTCCTGACATCACCTCTAAGTCTTTCTCTTTTCACCTTGATACTTTGCTGTCCACTGTTAGACTCTACTACCCTGGGAGCATTTCTGTGACTATTCACCTTCTTTATGCTCTATATGTGTCATCGATTATAAATCTCCAGGAGGGCATCCCTTGGTCTCCTTCATTCCAGAGAAAACAGTCCCAGCTTATCCAATCTCATCTCACAACTCAAGCTCTCCAGTCCTGCCAAAATCCTTGTGAATCTTTTCTGCATCCTTTCTGTTTGAATTGCCTGCTTCTTGCAGCATGACAATCAAAACTGCATGTAATATTTCAGTGGTAGTCTCACCAAAGTCCCACTTAGCTGCATCATGATGTCCCAACTTTAATACTCAATGCACCATCGGAGGAATGCAAGTATACCAAACACCCTCTTCACATTTTCTACCCTAGTCACACACTCAAGGAACAATGTATTTGTTTCCCACATGTCTCTGTTCTACAATGCTCCCCAGGACCCCACGTTTTACTGTGCAAGTCCTGCCCTGGTTTAACTTTCTAAAGTGCATCACTTTGAACCTGTCTGACTGAGGGTTTGACCAACTTCCCTGTTGATTTAGATCCTGCAGTAACCTTGGGCAACCCGTTTCACAGTCCACCGCATCATAATTTTGGTATCATCTATATACTCACTGATCTCACCACATACAATGTCAGCCAGATTGTTAGTATAAATATATATATATATCAAAGAAAAATTTATTATTAAAGTACACGTATGTTACCATATACTACCTTGGGATTAATTTTCTTGCATGCATTTATAGGGAAATAAAGAAATGCAATAGAATTTATGAAAAACTATATATAAACAAAGAGTGACAACCTTTATAACACAAAATGGGACTCTGCATTGATTCTTGTGACGATCTCTCCCAGCCTGCCCTTATCAAATGATTTCCCACATACAAAGTCGTGCCGACTATCCTCAGTGCAACTTGCCCTCCCAAATACAGGTCGATCTGGTATCTCAGAATACGTACCCATCACTGAGTTGAGGCTCGCCAGCCTATAGTTTCCTTCTTAACGAAAGGCACAGCATTAGCCACCTTGCAGTCCTCCAATACCTCACTGGTAGCTAAGGAGGATACAAGTGTCCTCTGCTGGGCCCCAGAACGTTTCTTTTCCTTTTCCTTGCAGCCAACACCTCCTCCCTTCTAACGCTGATGTGCTGCAAAGCATCACCGTTCTCTGACCTGAATTCCTCACCTTGCTTTAGACTTAGTCCTTCTCCTAAGGCTTCACACATACTCGACCAAACTGATACTTAAGGAAATCAGTCTCTCCCTAGCTACACTTTGGCCTTAAAATATTTATAGGATGTCTTGGGATTCTCCTTAATCATATCTGACAAAGCTACCTCATGTCTCCTTTGTGCCCTCCTGATTTACCTTTTTTGTACTCCTACGTCCCAGATACTCCTCAAGGGATTTGTTAGATCCCAGCTCTCTAGACCTAAAATAAGTTTTCTTGTTCCTGACTGAAGCCTCAATATCCTTCATTAGTGAGGCTTCCCTAATCCTGCCAGCCTTGCCCTTCACTCAAACAGGAACACACTGGCCCTGAACTTTCCCTATCCATATTGACTATAACACACCTTTACAGAATCTTATATTCTCCCATATTCCATCAACTTCCTCAAAACCTTCCACACACCTGCACACTAGGGGTCTTCTGTGGTCTCCTTTTCACTGGAGTAGTTAAAATTACCCAACACATGAGTGATACCAGCATACTCACCATCAAGGATGTATAAACAGAAAGGTCCTCCCCCTCCCCCTCCTCCTTCCCCCGAAGGTGAGAACTGTACATTTAAATGATTCATCCTTCTTTGGGAAGAAACTTGTTTTTTAAAACCTAAGATAAAGGAGCAGAATTAAGCCATTTGGCCCATCGAGACTGCTCCACCATTTCATCATGGCTGATCCATTTTCCCTCTCAGCCCCAATCTCCTGCCTTCCCCACACCCACTGTATCCCTTCATGCCCTGGCCAATCAAAAATCTATCAACCTCTGCCTTAAATATACAGCAACTCACTCTTATTAATTAGACCAATCAACCTTTAAATGTTTCAGTTGGAAACTGTGGTGGCATTGCAGTTAAATTACCAGACTAATAACCCAGGAGTGAAAGAGACCAGAGTTCAGATCCCATCAGAGAGTGGTGGAACTTAAATTCAACTTGGAAAGGAATAAACAAACAAACAAGTAGTCTCAGCCAGTGAACCTGAAAGGGAGAGGCCTAACGGAGCCTGTAGGGTGAGCCAGGGTTAGAGACGTATGGAGCAAAGAGGCAACTAATCCAGGAATACGTGACAGTAGTTGGCTGCAGGGTGAAGGAGGCAAAGCAGGGTGTTTGGAAGTAGAGTCAGTAATGTGAACTGGTGCAGGGTGGTGAGGCAGTGCACCAGCTAAGGGAAGTAGAGACAAACAGAGTAGGCGGTGGTTAGTGAAAGCAGGGCACGCAGGTGGTGGGTGGCAGGAGACCAGCAGCTTCAGATTACACTTGTTCACATTTCAAGAGAAACTGAGAGCTGCCCTGTTACTCATTATCAGATTGCCTATCGCAATAGAGCTACAGGAATCAGTGCAGTAAACATCATGGACCAGCTCTGTTCACTTGATCTTTTATGTCAATTAGCAGCAAAATAAAAACGGCTTTTATTCCAGGATAATTATAAAAGAAGAAGAAAGAGCATAAACGGTAGCTAGCAAATCAGACGAAAACACAAGTACAACCTACAGGCATACTGAAAGGATAGAATTAAAGTTTTGGAATAACCTGAAACTATTTTTCTTTCCACAGACACTATGTGACTTGATGAGGGGGTTCCAGCATCTGCAGATTTCCTTTTCAGTTTGCTTGGAATAAAGGGCTGCCTATTTATACTTCCAAGTTTCTGCCTGATAGCCTCATATTTCCCATTACTCCAATGAAGGTTCATTCACAACTGACAAAGTGTGTGTATTGGGGGTGTCAAGGTGCATGGGGGCATTGCAGGCAAATGACAGAGCAGGCCACAGGGGGGAATGGACAACCTCTGCACCTCACATGGTTTTAAAGATCAGGAGAGTTCCCAGCACTCTGAACAACCAACACGAACAAAGGGGAAAGTATCTGACCTGCTGTCAGGCTGCTGAAAATGAGCTGCGACATGTTCCATGTTATAACACTGACTACACATCAGAAGTGGTTCACTGGATAGAAAGAGATGTTCTATAGTCAGGGGAGGCTCATTTAGAGGAGTTCCGGTATGTGTGGAACCACATGTCAGTAACAGAATGTAAAACGGGAGATCACAGTGACACTGCAGCAAACCTGTTTTCTGAACTGAATTAGATTATGTGCACATGATTAAATCCTCAATGACATTGGATTTGGTCCTTAAATTACCTGCCAGTTGCAGACAACTATAATAAAATTTTTTAAAAAGCTCTAAGACATTCAAAATCCTTATGATCCATATACTTGCTATATATATTTATTGTTCAAAGTCAATTTATTGTCAAAGTACACATATGTCACTCTATACAACACTGAGATTCATTAAACACTCAATAAATACATAAAATAATAACCATACAGAATCAATGAAAGACCGCACCAATCTGGGTGTTTAACCGGTGTACAAACAACAACAAACTGTGCAAACAGAAAAAGAAAGAAATAATAATAATACTTTAATAACTAATAAATGTCAAGAATATGGTCAGCATGTTCTTCTTCGACACAAGTGTAACTGAAAGCTGCTTGAAGCAGATGGGTACGTCAGACGGTAAGCGGAGAGGTTAAGGATATCAGTGAACACTCCAGCCAGTTGATCAGCACAGCAGGTCTTTAGTACTTGGCCAGGTACCCTGTCTGTGCCAAATGCTTTTCATGGGTTCACCCTCCTGAATGCTGCTCCAGCGTCAGCCTCAGAGACTGAAATCTCATTCTTGCTTCAAAATATTTAACTCTCCCTACTCTTTCGGCATTGAAATTCCAGTTGTTGCTGTATATACCAAGCCACGTTTCTTAGTATTTAATCTGAGGTGTCCACTGCTATTTGTTAGTAGGTCTCGTCTAAATATCCTCATTACCAGAAAGCTGGCAACATCATAAACAAATTCAATGGCTCAACTTTTTCTGGAAAACTGCACTTACATCAGGCTGTGTGCTGTATTCCAAATGTTTTCAAACTAATTCTCGATTGAATCCTGTACTGTGGTCATTTGAAAGTGCAGGAAAGCTGTTACAATGGAGCTCCCATCAGTTATCTGTGGACCCATTCAATCCAGACAGGGTTTCTTCAACTTAGTGCAAATGTCTAGTCACGAAGAAATGTCAGGCAAGCAACCCATTTCACCAGAAGAGTTGAAATATGAGAGAGTATCATCAGCCCCTCCTGTCAGTCAGCCAAACTTCTATCTATGCATGTATCTACCTTACATGCAATACCATGGGCTCTTATCTTGTTTAGCAGCCTCATGTGTGGCACCTTGTCACTTTGTTAAAGTATCCACTGACTCTCCTTTGTCTATTCTGCCTGTAATTTCTTCAAATAATTCCAACAGATTTCTCAAGTAAGATTTCCCCTGAAGGAAACCATGCTGACTTTGACCTGTTTTATCATGTGCCTCCAACAGCCTGAAACTCATCCTTAATAATGGACTGCAATCGCTGAAGTCAGGCTAACTGGCCTATAAAAATTTCCTGTCTTTTGCCTCCATCCCTTCTTGAACAGTAGAGTGACATTTGCAATTTTCCAGTTCTCTGGAACTATTCCCAAATCTGGTGATTCTTGAAAGTTAATTACTAATGCCTCCAGAATCTTTTCAGCTATTTCTTTCAGAACCTTGGGATGTAGTCTATCTGGTTCAGGTGACTTATCTACCTTCAGACTTTTCAGCTTCCCAATCATCTTCTCCTTAGTAATAGCAACTACACTCACTCACTTCTGCAGCCGGAACATCTTTGGAATGTGGGAGGAAACTGAAGCACCCATGGGAAACCCATGTGTCCTTGGGGAGAATGTACAAACTCCTTACAAGACATTGTCAGAATTGAACCCGGTTCATTGGTACCACAATCGCGTTACACTAACCGCTAACTACCGTACCTTAAAACGGTGATGTGTTCAGCTGTGTTCTCGTGTTATTGAGAGGACTCAGATTTACTGGAAAAGATGTAAAGAAAATTTACAAGCATTGAAACTAAGTCTCAAGAGTGGTAGGGATTAAAGAGGGATGGGTGGCGTTACTAAACAGGGAAAATGTCATGGCAGTGCTCAGTCTGGACAGACTAGAGAACTTGTCTACTGAGGTGTTATGGGTGGAAAAGAGAAATAAGAAAGGTATGAACATGTTAATGGGGCTATATTACAGACCACCCAAAATTGCCAGGGACTAAAAGGAACAAATTTGTGAGAGATCGCAGACCGTTGCAAGAAACATAAGGTTGTTATAGTAGGTGATTTTAACTTTCCAGTACTGACTGGGACTTAGTAGTGTTTGACCTTAGTTCTATCCTTGCTGCTGTCTGACAAATTGACTCTGCTTCCTTCACCAGACAGCCATTTCTCCCCATTCGCCCTGCAACTAGGTGTTCTAATTTATGGCCTTGCCCTTCAGTTTTGTCTTAGATTATCTCATGATCAGTTCTGCTGTACTTAGCTACATTCCAACATCTATTGTTTATCTCTGCTCCAGTTGGCCATGCCTTGTCATCAAAACACTTCCCCAATTTAAGTACAACACCATTTCTTCTCCTTGACCTTTCAGCCAGGTCCATTAGTGGCACTTAATGACTATATCACAAAACTACCCAATTTTCTTCTAATTCCCTGAGATTTCTTCTTCGGTGAAACCACCCACTGACGTGGACATATGTTCTGGACTAATTGTGTGAGCCACTGTAAATATGACATAGGCGAAATTGTTTCTGGTCTCCAGTGCTAAATGCACAAGAGAATATCAGTCACCAAATACCTAATGCTGAGGGGAGCACAGGGTGCAGCCGGTATTCCGGTGAACAAATGCAACCGGAAAACATCTTGTGCTTTCAGTCATATTAAAGTCCGAACTTTTGGAAACCATATCATTCAGCTGATCAGCTGACATCTGGCAGATGCTTGTATATCGCAATGACCAATCTTTAAGAAAAAGAATTGGGAATATTCTTAATGCAACATTACCATATTGAATCAATAGTATTTATTATTATTTGTTGTTTATTATTGTCATAGTTCAAAGTTCAAAGTAAATTTTATTATCAAAATACATATATGTCACCATACACAACCCTGAGATTCATTTTCCTGTGGGCATACTCAGCAAATCTATAGAACAGTAACTATAACAGTATCAATGAAAGATCATCCAGAGTGCAGACGACAACAAACTGTGCAAATGCAAATATAAATAAATAGCAATAAATAACATGAGATAATGAGATTGGGTGAAGAGCCAATGAGATGGTACTTATTGTGGACCTATTGCTCCGCTAGGCAGATTGAAGTGGATCCCAGTCACCTCTCAGGCAAGAGCTGATATGTTTCATTGCCCAGTTAAACAGCAAGTTCAACTGGGCAATAGTTATTGAGACAAGTCACCATGCTCTTCTTGGGCACTGGTATAACTGAAGCCTGCTTGAAACAGGTGGGGAACACACACTGCCAAAGGGAGAGGTTAAAAATCTCAGCCTGTTGGTTAGCACAGGTCTTCAGTATGTAACCAGGTACCTCATCTAGTCTGGACGATTTCTCTGGATTCACCTTCCTGAAGGCAGTCCTCACGTCAGCTTCAGGTACTGAGATTAAATGAGCATAACGAGATGTCAGGGTTCATGATGGTTCTTCCGTGTTCTGATGGTCAAAGTGAGCATAGACGTCATCGAGCTCATCCAGACGCAAAGCCCTGCTGTCTCTCATGTTGCTTGATTTAACTTTGCAGGAGGTGCTGGCATTCAAGCCCTGCCATAGATGTTGAGCACCCCTCACTGATTCAGTCTGGTCTGGAATCTCCACTTCACCCATGAGATGACTTGCCGGAGATCATACCTGCACCTCTTGTAGCTTTCTTGTTCTCCAGGCTTCAATGCCTCTGATCTGGCCCTCAGGAAAATTCTGATCTCATGTTTCATCCAGGGCTTCTGAATGAGCGGAGAGACGCTCATTTACAGCTGGTTTAATAAATTTGTTATAACCATGGTGTATTCACTGATTCAGATCTCTAGATGAGTGATTGAACACAGCCCAGTCCACTGACTCAAAGCAATTCCATTATCGCTCCAGCAAGCATCTCTTAGTTCCCCAATCTCTGGAGCCTTGCTTTTTAAGCTCTGCCTGTAAACAGGTAGAAGGAGGACAGCCAAGTGATCCAAGTTACAAAATGCCGTCTGAGCAAGGAACAGTTGGCATTCCTTATCTTAGTATAGCAGTGATCTAGTGTGTTGGGACCTCTGGTGCTACAGGTTATACGCTGGTGATAACTGGGCATGGTTTCCTTCAAACAGGCCTGGTTGAAGTCTTTGAATAGAATTTGAAATGTATTGGGATGGGCTGTTTCTTGTCTGCGGATGACATTATGCAGTGTTGTGAGTGCTTGATTATACTCGATCACTGGTGGTATATAAGCTGCCATCACGATCGTGGATGAGAATTCCCAAGGTAAATAGAATGGTCTTCATTTGACCATTAGGTGTTCCAACTCAGGGGAACATGAGCTCAACATAACCATTTTGTCAGACCAACAACGAGAACTGACCAAGATGCAGTGAAAGACATACTTTGCAATCCATCGATACACATAATTTCAAAACACAGGAACATTCGGGTGATTGGTTGTCTGCTGTATCCGACAATGACTTTTGAAATATGTACAGGTTGGTTTTTAAAGTTGAAAAGTCATTCCACTGGGGCTTTTGCATACTCTCGATTTTGGAAGTCTGGGTCCAGCAGTATGAGTAGTCATCACAAATGGGGTCTTCCTTGGCTGCAGTGGATGATCATGACTTCTTCTGTGTCTTGTCGTGTCCTTTGCTCTCCACAAAGGTTTGCAAAACTGCCTTCCTGGAAGTTGGATCTCATTAATGATCTGACCAGAACTGACTTTGCAGGCTGGGACAGGCACATCCCTATCTTAGTTGGGTATGAGGCCTGCTAACTACCCTCACCCGCTTTAGCCTGCCTGTCAAAGAGGTTTGATGGGCTCTGGCCACTGTTGCATGCAAATAGCTATTTGGAACCACAGCTGAGTCACATTGAGGTAGGACAAAGGAAAAGCAATAATGGGATATGAAGTTAATGAGAGGGTGCAGTGTAGGTAGACAATGAGGTTTAATGGCCATGATGAGGTGGAAGAGTTCATTATTAGCGTGGAAGTGGTTTGTCAAGGGTGTTATAACAGAGGGATAATAACTGTCCCTGAGTTTGGTTGTGCACATCTTCAAGCCTCGACCCAATGGACGGGGCTGGGGTGGGGGGAGAAGTGGGAATGTCCAGGGGATGTTGGATGTTGGATGATCAGGTTATAACAGTGGAAAGCAGAAAGGGGAGGTAGTAAAAAAGTGGATTTATGCCTGAACATCTGCACAGCACAGAGGTTTATAATGAGCAGCTTCAGAGAGACAAAGGGAGAAGGAGGCAGCAAATCCAGTCTTGAACACATGATGGTCCAACTGGAAGGTTAAATATTTAGAAACATAGAAAACCTACAGCACAGTACAGCCCTTCAGTCCACAATGCTGTGGCAAACATGTCCTTACCTTAGAAATTACCTAGGGTTACCCATAGTCCTCTATTTTTCTGAGCTCCATGTACCTGTCCAAGAATCTCTTAAAAGATCCTATCATTTCTACCTCCATCACCGTCGCCAGCAGTCCAATCCACACACTCACCATTCTCCGCATAAAAAACTTATCCCTGACATCTTCTCTGTACCTACTTCCAAGTACATTAAAACTGTGCCCTCTCGTGATAGCCATTGCAGCCCTGAGGCTATCCACATGATCAATGCGTCTCATCATCTTATACACCTCTATCAGGTCACCGCTCACCCTCCGTCGCTCCAAGGAAAAAAGGCTGAGTTCACTCAACCTATTCTCATAAGACATGCTCCCTCATCCAGGCAACATCCTCGTAAATCTCCTCTGCACCCTTTCTATGGCTTCCACATCCTTCCTATAGTGAGGCGACCAGAACTGAAGACAGTACTTCAAGTGGACTCTGACCAGGGTCCCATATAGCTGCAAAATTGCCTGTCAGCTCATAAACTCAATCCCACGGTGGATGAATGCTGATGCACCTTATGCTTTCTTAACCACAGAGTCAACCTGCGCAGCAGCTTTGAGTGTCCTATGGACTCGGACCCCAAGATCCCTCTGATCCTCCACACTGCCAAGAGCCTTACCATTAATACTATATTCTGCCATCATATTTGACCTACCTAAATGAAACACCTCACACTTATCTGGGTTGAACTCCATCTGCCACTTCTCAGACCAGTTTTGCATCCTACTAATGTCCCACTGTAACATCTGACAGCCCTCTACACTATCCACAACACCCCCAATCTTTGTGTCATCAGCAAATTTACTAACCCATCCCTCCACTTCTTCATCCAGGTAATTTATAAAAATCACGAAGAGGAGGGGTCCCAGAACCGATCCCTGAGGCACACCACTGGTGACTGACCGCCATGCAGAATATGACCTATCTACAGTCACATCCTCAGAAACTGCAATCAAGCTCGTAAGGCACAACCTGCCTTTGATAAAGCCATGCTGACTATTTCTAATCATATTATACCTCTCCAAATGTTCATAAATCCTGCCTCTCAGGATCTTCTCCATCAACTTACCAACCGCTGAAGTAAGACTCACTAGTCTATAATTTCCTAGGATATCTCTACTCCCTTTCTTGAATAAGGGAACAACATTTGCAACCCTCCAATCCTCCGGAACCTCTCCCGTCCCATTGATGATGCAAAGATCATTGCCAGAGGCTCAGCAATCTCCTCCCTCACCTCCCACAGTAGCCTGGGTACATCTCATCCGGTCCTGATGACTTATCCAACTTGATGCTTTCCAGAACCTCCAGCACATCCTCTTTCTTAATATCTACATGCTCAAGCTTTTCAGTCCGATAGGAGAATATGAGAGCACTCGGAACGTGGTGACACTGTGGACCGAGATGCTAGTGGAAGTGGTGGATAAAGATTCAATGTCAATGTTTAAAAGTAATTTGAATAGGTAGATGGATGGGAAGGGTATGGAGGTTTATGGTCCAGGTGCAGTTGGCCAGGTAGATTAATAGTTGTCATGGACTAGCTGAGCTGAAGGGCTTGCTTCCGTGCTGTCGTGTTCCATGTTCTCTCAGCAAAGACAGAAGAAAGATAGAAAACTATAATGAGCAACTCACCATGGAAAAGGAGGCTGGAGCAGAAATGAATGATTCTTCTCATTGCCGTTTCAATAATTTGAGTTAAGTTTATTATCAAATACACCAATACAGTGAGGTACATGTTCAAGGAAATCGCATGCTTGCTGCAGCATCACAGGCACATAGATTCCGACAACACATAGGACATAAGTTCTAATAAATTATACAGGGCAGTTTAGAAAATGACCTTGCAAAACAAGACATGTGCAAAATCCACGTTTAGAAATGAGTGGCAGGTAGTTTGTCGTGTTCTGTGGCTGAGGTAGGATTAGGGTTGCCCAAGGACCGGATTGTTGTAAGAATCTGGTGATGTGGAGTTCAGGCTTCTATACCGCATGGTAACAGTGAGAAGAGGGCACCACCCAAATGGTGTGGATATCTGTTGACTTATGCCACAGATTATAAAGCTATTGACCGGTCCTGTGGAATCTTGACAGCAGAATCCCCTTCATTATGACCTTGCATCTTACTGTCTGCCTGCCCTGCACTTGCTCTATATATGTAGCACTTTATTCTTCATTCAGTCATTGTTTTCCCTTGAACTGCACAATTCACTGTTGTAAAGAAGCAATCTGTATGAATGATATGCAAGGCAAGTTTTTCACTGCACCTTGGTACAGGTAACAATAATAAACCAATAAACCAATTCAATAAACCAAACTCCTGACTGGAACTCCAAATGAGAGGTGGAAAATCTTTAATTCAAATAAAGGTAACTTAATTTTTCTGATTTTTTTTGCCACTTGGAGAGCTTCAGGTGCTCTTATCCCACCTGACTCATCCTCTCCAGGGACCCTGAGTCATACTGCTCCTCATCCCACTCCAGGATGATCTGAGTGTCCTCTGTTCCCCCCTCTAATTGAAGCCCATCCCCCTGGTTCACCATGTTATCACATTGAACAACGTTTCCTTTCACTCATCTCACTTCCTCTAATTACACAGACGTGAGAATCTGCATATGTGAGACTCTGCCTGTCACTTTGTGGTGCACGGGGAAAAGTCCTTGTCCCTGATCTACTCAGTGTCTCTTCCATACCTGTTCCTCCACAGCAATAGCTGCTGCGTTACGCACCTGGCCACACCAGTCTCCGGGGCTTATATGCTCTGGTTCTCTGGAGTAGGGATAGCTGGTGCAGTCCCTTTAAAGACGCTGTCCCACTCCGCTAATTGGTAGCCATGTTTTGGTGCTAAGATTTAGATATTTTAAGAGCACCTGAACTCAGGTTTGGTGCTCAACTTGGTCCACTCTGCCATCAGAACTTTTATCTCATTTGGATTCTCGTCAGGTTCTCGTCTCAGTCTTGAAATCATGTCTCGATTCCAATCTCCGACACTCCAGCACATGGGTCCTTATCATCCTCGCCTAGGCCTCTCATCACAGCACAATTCAGGCAACATGATCGGTGATAACATCTCCTCCTCGCTGACAATCAACACTGGCGCACCTCAGGAGTGTGGGCTTAGCCCACTGCTCTACTCTCTATATACAGATGACTATGTGGCTAGGCACAACTCAAATACCATCTGTAAATTTGCTGATGATACAACCATTGTTGGTATAATCTCAGGTGGTGATGAGAGGACGTACAGGAGTGAGATATGCCAACTGGTGGAATGGTACCGCAGCAACAACCTGGCACAACATCAGTAAGATGAAGGAGCTGATTGTGGACTTCAGGAAGGACAAGAGAAAGGAACACACACCAATCCTCTTAGAGGGATCAGAAGAGGAGAGAGTGAGCAGTTTCAAGTTCCTGGGTGTCAAGATCTCTGAGGATCTAACCTGGTCCCAACAAATCGATGTAGTTATAAAGAAAGCAAGACAGCAACTATACTTCATTAGGAGTTTGAAGAGACTTGGCATGTCAACAAATACACTCAAAATCTTCTATAGATGTACCATGAAGGACATTCTGACAGTTTGCATCACTGTGTGATATCGCCGGGCGGGGGGGGGGGGGGTGGAGATACTGGACAAGACTGAAAGGAGCTGCAGAGGGTTGTAAGTCTAGTCAGCTCCATCTTGGGTATCAGCCTACAAAGTACCCAAGTCATCTTCAAGGAGCAGTGTCTCAGAAAGGCAACGTCCACTATTGAGGACCTCCAGCACCCAGGGCATGCCCTTTTCTCACTGTTACCATCAGGTAGGAGGTACAGAAGCCTGAAGGCACACCCTCAGTAATTCAGGAACAGCTTCTTCCCCTCTGTCATCCGATTCCTAAATGGATATTGAACACTTGGATACCACCTCACTTTTTTTTAATGTACAGTATTTCTGAGTTTTGCATGTTTTTTAATCTATTCAAAATATGTATACTGCAATTGATTTACTTATTCATTATTACTTTTATTATTTATTTATTTTTTAATTCTCTCTTCTACATTATGTATTGTATTGAACTGCTGCTGCTAAGTTAACAAATTTCACGTCACATGCCGGTGATAATAAACCTGATTCTGATTCTGACATGGACCCAACAGGCTATAGAAAATTCTCGTCAGTCACAGTGAAAGATCTCAAGACAGGGCCTGGAGATACACAACTTCTGGGTCACCATGCATCAACTGTCACTAGGAGGAAGCCAGATTCACTGGGGTGAGACCATTGGTCACACTGCGCAGCCCAATCCCAGGAGGACAAGGACAATTTGTAGTGCCTTGTTGCCATCGTCCAAGGATACGGTTTAAGATTTGGACTGTAATTTGGTCAAGTCTCTGTAGTTCAGATAAGGACCTCATCTAGGACTCTGTTTTGACAAAAGACTCTAGTGAACCTCTGGAGGAGACTCTGAAGTCTGCTGAATTACCCCCTGCACTGATCCATGATTACCGTCAACGTCACCCCAAACAGCAAGAGCCGTTAATTATCAGCTGTAGGTGAGGGGGGCCTTTTACAGTAAACACCCGACCACACTAGTCTCCAGTGTTTAGGTGCTCCAATTCTATGGAGTATGGGTAGTTGGTGCAGTCCCTTTAAAGATTCTGGCCCATTCCTCTAATTGGCGGCCATGTTTTGGTGCCAAGATTCAGTTATTTAAAGAGCACCTGAACTCAGGTCAGTGCTCAATCAAAAGCCTAATTTTGGTTCAGTCTGCTATAATGCTTAGGATTTCTATCCGTTTGGATTCAGTGTAGTCTCATCAGGTTCTCATCTGGCATCTTGCCAAGAACTCTGTTCTCATCTCTGTCTCGAAATTGTGTAAAATATTACAGTACTGATTAACAGAAAGAAAATGTGATTAAAATCTGTCAGTGTATTAACAAGAGTAGTACTCAATAACCTGGAAAATTTGTCAATCTGGGTACCAGATTATCTAAGGTTTACTGTACTCAACCATTAGAAGGGTCACAAGTTGTTGATGAATGAAAGGATTTGTTGAATGGAATTTGAAGACATGATGTATGGTTCTTTCTAACATTTGTTGGACAATTTTTCAGATTTTTTGTGTAAAGGCAAAAAAATGGGTTTAAGGTTGAGTCAGTCAGGACTTAGTTAACTGAAAATACACATTCAAGGAAAATTAACTTACTTGTTCACTTATTTTTAGATTAGATTAGATTATGTGGACACACAGTCCTCTTTTATTGTTATTTAGTAATGCATGGATTAAGAAATGATACAATATTCCTCTGGTGTGATATCACAGAAACACAGGACAGACCAAGACTGAAAAACTAACAAAAGCTGGGGGGACTTCCGGGTCATCAAGGGAATGGCGGCGTAAGGAAAAGGTCTCTCGACAAAAAAGAAGGTAAACTGCCCCAAAATCGAATTTAGACAAATACTTAATATTGCATAACTATACTAATAAAAGGGGCAAGGATGATGTCTAAGAACAAGAATAAAAAGTCCGCTTCGAAGGCTGATAAACATAAAGAGATGCAGCAAGGCGAAGGGCCTAGCTCTCCCACGGCAAGCCAGGACGGAGATAATGAGGGGGAATCGGTGACTCTGTCTTTGATTCTCGGAGAGATTCGCGAGTTCCGACAAGATAACAGCAAACAGCTGGAAGATATTAAAGGAGAAATAGTAAAAACTAACTCGCGGATAGATGAAGCCGAAGCAAGGATTGTTGGAATTGAAGAGAAGCTACAAAATGCAGAGGAGGTGATAGCAGAAATGCTGAAGCTACAAGACCAGCTCCAGTGGAAACTAATAGATCAAGAAGGCCGCTCGAGAAGGGAAAATGTGAGGATCTACGGAGTTCCCGAAGGAACCGAAGGTAAACCCGGATTGATGATTCCCTTCGTGGAGAAGCTGCTTAGAGAGAACCTTGATATACCGGCCGCAAAAGACCTACAGATAGAAAGGGCTCACCGCGCGTTGGCACCACAGCCTCCGGCAGGCGCCCAGCCCAGATCGATTCTGATCAGATTTCTCAGTTACAGAACGAAGGAAGAGGTGCTTAAAAGAGCATGGCAAAAGAAAGGTTTCATGTGGAACAACTGTAAAATCAGTTTAGACCACGACTACGCACCGGGGACTCTTGCCAGACGGAAGGAATATACGGAAACACGGAGAGTCCTGAAGGAAAACAACATCAGATTCCAGACCCTGTATCCAGCTCGGCTGAGAGTCTTTTACGACGAAGGGACAAAAACTTACGCTACGGTGGAGGAGGCAACGTCGGACCTGGCGGACCAGGGACTACCTATTAAAGTTATCACCCAACCGGAGTCGCTACTGGAGAGGATTCGGCAGAAGTCGTGGCAGTTAGTGGGGCGAGGACGCTCCACTCGAACCAGAGTGTCAAACTACAAGGAAAAGCTGCAAATATTCAGACGCGAATGTACAGAGAATACAGATTAATTAAGAGAAATGACTGAAAAGAGTAAATCGGACTTAAAAGTAAAATGAAAACTGGTAATTGAAAATAATCTAGGCGGAATAACTTGAATGATAGCAATATGGTCGAGACATAAATAGGAGAAAATTCTCTATGATTATTCAAACTGCTGAGGGCCCTCTAACACAGGGTGAAGATAGAGGTTATCCCTCTGAACTGAGGCGGGTCGGTGCTCAGGCCTCACTGTGGGAAGTCGGGGAAAATTTTCAAATGTTATACGTTCAGAAATGTCTAGGGTGTGGTTATATGTCTTGGTTTACTGTTGAGAAGGGATTGCTTACTGTTTGGTTAGAAAAGGAGAGTGCTTTTTTTCTACTAGAGAAAAATGCAAACTGAATTGGTAAAAATAATTTCCTATAATGTTAATGGGGTTTTGAAACCAATTAAAAGAAATAAGATTATGTCTAAATTGAAGTGGATGGGCTATAGCAGCAGAAGATCGTGAACATATACTGAGTAGCCACTTTATTAGGTAGAGGAGATACCTCGGTATTAGGTAGAGGAGTGGCCTCAGTGTGTAACTCTTAATTTTGTTTTTGTCAGGAAAACTTAGCTCTAGACATAACTAGCCTAGATGCTGACATAGATAAAGAGTGAATTCCAGAGGCAAGGTAACAGTGACTGCCTTTGACTTCAAGGCCAACACTTGGCCAAGTGTTGAATAATGAAACAAAAAACATTGAAAGTGAATGAACACTGAGTCCAAAACTCTCCACAGTGAGTTTTAGACTTATACGAGGAATACCAATAATGACCTTAGAGAGTTAAATAGCTGCTGGAAGGAGGCAAATCCATGATGCCTCTGTCCCAAAATGTCTTGGAGATCTTGGAGCCCACAGTCCAGCAATCAAGACGTGATCATTTTTAGTCATTCGTGCTGAAGTTATAAACCACTACCTGAGATCCCTTCCATCACAATCACCAGCTTTATTGCCAATTCAATTCACTCCATGGGATAACAGGCAGGACCTTACCTACCTGTTTCCCTCCCTCCCATCAGGCAGAAGATACAATAGTGTAAAAGAATATACTGCCAGGCTCAAGGACGGCTTCTCTCCTACTGCTATAATGTTATTGAACGATTCCCTAGTACAATAAGATGGACTCTTCTCTTCACAATCTCCCTCATTTTGACCTTGCAACTTATTGTCTACCTGCAATTCACTTCCTCTGTAACTATAGCATTTTATTTTGCACTCCATTGTTGTATGATCTTCTATTACGTCAATGCATCATTGTAATAAATTGATCTGTACGAACAGCATGCAAGACAAATTTATCAGTGTACCTCAGGTCATGTGAGAATAATAAACACATTTACAAGTGAAAAAAAAAAGAAAAACTAACAAAAGCTACATGATTATAACACATAGTTACAACAGTGCAACAATACCATAACTTGATGAAGAACAGGCCATGGCACAGTAAAAAAGTTCAAAGTCTCTCGAATGTCCCACATCTCACGCAGACGGGAGAAGGAAGAAAACTCTCCCTGCCATGCCTGACCACAGTCCGGCTCTGAGTCGTCCGAAAACTTCGAGCTCCGATCAGCCCTCCGACACCGAGTACCGAGCACCATCTCTATCCGAACACTTTGACCTCAGCCTCGGTCGCCAGCAGCAGGCAAAGCCGGGGATTTTGGGGCCTTCCCTCTGGAGATTCTCGATCGCGCAGTAGCAGCGGCAGCGAAGTGGCGTTTCAGAAATTTCTCCAGATGTTCCTCTGTGCTTTCACGTCCGTCTCCATCAAATCAGAATTGTCCAGGGCCCCTATTCAGTTACAGTTTTCAAAATATTTCCTGGAAATGTTTTTTTCCAAGTTGAGAAACAAGTGAGGTCGATCCCATTCTGTGTGCAATTCAACAATAATTGGTCCCTTTTGTGGAATTTTCACTGCTGAATTGGAGTTGACATGTGCTCACTGTGAACGTATGGGTTTTGTATGGGTGCACCTGCTTCCTCCCTCAGAGACATGCAGGTTGGTGGCTGAAATGGCCTGTCTGAATTGCACTTAGCCCATGGGCAAATGGTAACTCTGGGAATGCAAAGAGAGTAGCTTGCAAGGAATTGTTTGTAGGCGAGTGCGATTGCTCTTTGAGCCAGCACGAACTCAAGGAATAGAATAGCTTCCATCCATGTTGTAAGGAAATAAGAAACTTCTAGTACCTATTTAACCTTTTAAGATGAAATTCAGTTGTGCTGAATTAGTTAGGACAATTTGAATATTCTTGTTGATTGTCGTAGTGAATTTAACCCAACCCAACAAAAACAGTTTATCAGGAAGTTAACAATCTTCCACTACAGTGCGGTTTTATTTTAAAAGTCTTGACTTTGGATCAGCAGGGCACCTCCGGAAATTAACATTATCAATTAGATCAGATAAAGCAGAACTGACAACTATTTCCAAATTTCTTTCCTGATGTAAGGAGAAATAATTTCAGAGATACTGCTGCTCAGCTGAAAGCATTCTCTCTGGGATAAATATCAATATATTATTATTTTTCATTATTTGTTAAGAATTTTAGTATATAAGTTCAGAATAATCTCATTCATAACTTATGCTGTAACTAGAAGTTTAATGTTGAACATTAAGCCTTTATACAGGAGGACGGAATTACATATTTACACCTCTGATCTTAGTGTTCTTCTTTCTTCAGCAGTCTTTTTATTAATTTTAAAAAAGTACATATATACAAACATGAGGAGAATTTTCTCAAATATCTGTATGGATAATAATACATATAAAAGGTAAAATAAACATTATCAAGATCATACATAGTATATAATAAAAAATAAGATAATCAATTCTCTTATCATTTCATAAAAAGAAAAAAGATAAAGAAAATTTTATAATTTTTAAATATATAAAAACACTATTTTCTATAAACAAAAACAAAAAATAAAAAAGAAGAATAAGGCAAAAAGGGGACTGGGCAGCCCATACTGAGATTAAAAGCAAGAAAAAAAGAGAAACTTTCTGATCAAATCCAAATAACTGGAAGAGCAATAAATCAAACCATATGAAAATGTTGAATAAAAGGTCGCAATCTTAGTGTTATCTGTAAACAAAAACAAACATTCCTTCACACTTTCAACAAGTCATTGATTTTGTGCCCTGAATTTGTAAAGCAGATTTCTTGCAAATGTGGATTTAACTGTGATGTCAAGGTAAATGTTGATCCTTGCATACTGTTGAAAGGATTCAGAGGTTTGCGAGATGGTTGGTGGTGGAGAGGCAGAGGTGAGAGTTTTATGGTGCCTTTATGAAAGTGAATGTATTTCTGGTCTGTCAGCCCTCCTGAACAAGCTTGATATAGTTGAGCCCAGACCTGGTTAAAAGGACAAACAAGTTCCGTGTGAGGCATGTTCCTGAAACAGCTGGGGAAATGTGAAGGTGAAAAAAAATCACTGATGATCAGTAAATGAAGATGCTGCAAGACTGAGATAAAACAGAAATCCACTCCAAGTACCTTTACTTAACACATGTGCTTCCTGTTCCTCTGAGTGTTTACAGCTTTCTCGAATTATATGATTTTTGGAGGCAGAATGTGCCTTACAGGTTACAGCCAGAGTTGGGAAGACAGTAGCAAATGGGGAAATCAACAGTTGTATAAGATGCTGGAGCTCAGAAAGGGTCAAGTTTATTTTAAGAACAGATGTAGAACAAAGAGACATGACAGAGAGGCCCAAGAGCTACCCGAGAAACAGTGTTATTCCTGTTGACAGGTGTAGTAACTTCACAAGTAAAGAAACTGTATGGAATTTCACTTAGAGGTTTAAGTTTGTTGTTAAAAAGCAAAAAATTTTTTTTTAATTTATTAACAGAAATAGCCAGATTTCTGTCTGAAATACCATTACTTTTGTGGTTTGGATAACTTCTACATTTGACATTTGAGTTCACCTGTAATGCACTATGAAGAAATACTTTTTAGTTCCTTCCTGGTTTTGTGCCCCTGTGAGGAGACTCTCAACCACCTCATCTGTGCCTGTCTGTGAAAAGAGGTTCACTCATCTTCGAATCATTTGTTAGTTATTAAATGATGTTCAGTGGTCAGTGCTGATGAGACTATGTCCCTAATGTGTTGGTTTACAAATGGATTTATGTGGGAGTTACTCAATATTCATAACAAATGCCCCAAAGCCATTAATTAGCACTTTCAATTCTTACTTGTAACTCTTTGTGAAGGATGAACTGAACCAGACCATGGTTATGGAAGGGGCTGCAGAGATTTTCCAGGGATCAGTGTCTCCATTTCTGTGGAAGAACAGAATCAGCTTTGCTGTTCTTAGAGTGGACGTTAAATTGGGCAGCTGCTGACTCCATTCCATTGTCACCAGCCCCATCCCTCTCCCTGGCAGCAACCTGAAACTGAGTGAGATATTCTGCAATCTGTTGTCCTGCAATGAAGTTCAAGCTCATCACCAATTCCCCATGTCTCCACCCCGTAAAGTTCCCTGATGTGAGAACACTCTGCTTCTCAACTGATCAAACAGGCTCGAACCATGAAAAGGAAGTCTTGATATATGACGAGGACTCGGGGAAAAAAATCAGAATCACAGTGACTGGAAGTTGAATTCTGATACAGTATATTTCCAATGACAGCCCCTCTGCTGGAAAAGAAATGGAACATTGGGAGCTTCCACAATGGACATTAGGAGATAAGAGATGGTATCCACATAACTAATGAACTGCACAGTCAGATAAAATTGGCAGATCAATTAGTTGCTAGGTTTTCCATTTCAAGACATTTATAGCTTCCCAAGACAACCAAGAGGAAATTTCCTTCAAAGAGATTTAAAAATGAATGTTAGCATTCTGTCATAGTCTGGTCCGTGAAGTCCGCATTCTGGTTCACAGTCCGGTCCCTGGACTCAGGACTCTGGGTCTTCCAGCTGTCCCTTGTTTGAATTAATCATAGGCACCTGATTCCCATCTTCGGGCTTGCAATATAAGTAGCCTTGGGATTGAGTGTGGGCTGCTGGTTTGTCTTGTCAGTCCCCCTTGGAGCAACCTGCTGATGGAAGGCTAGTAAAACCATTCGTGAACTCTGGACGTGGTTGTAGGACCACCGCTTCATGAAGCCTTGTTGCCACTTGTTGGAGTAGTCTTTGAGGCATGGGTTCGGCTGTTTCCTGGGCCAGCTAAGTGGCTGCCAGCCACTCCAAGCTAGATAGGGAGCTGGCTGTTTCCTTAGCCAGCTGAGGTTACTGGCCGAACTGAGACTCGGAGCTTCCCCGGAGAAGAGGTGGAACTGTCTGTCGTTCTTTGGCATTTGTCTCTTCTTGTCCTTGCCTCTGTGGGTTAAGCCAGGCCATTTTGCCTTTGCCCTGCAGGGGGATCTGTCTTGACTTGTCCTCGCCTCCATGGGGTAAGTCAGGCCGTCTTGCTGTTGCCCTGCGGGGGGTCATGTCTTGACTTGCCTTGTCCTTGCCTCCGTGGGGTAAGACAGGCCGTTTTGCCATTGCCCTGCAGGGGGGCATGTCTTGTCTTGTCCTCGCCTCCATGGGGTAAGTCAGGCCGTCTTGCTGTTGCCCTGCGGGGGGCATGTCTTGTCTTGTCTTTGCCTCTGTTGAGTAAGTCTGGCCATCCTGCTGTTACCCAATAGATGGACCTGTCCCACCTTTGTGTGGAGAATTTGAGTCCCGGCTTGTCTTAGGATAAGGCCCGGCTCTATGTTTATGTTCTGTCCTGTCTCATGTTAGTGTCGTGTTAAGGATGAGTTCCGGCTTTTTAAAGGATAAGTCCTGGCTCTATGTTGATGTTCGGTTCCCTGTCTGTCTCTGAGCTCCAAGAACCCAAGCCTCGACGGTCCCGCAGCCAAGCTCCTAGGACCCAAGCCTCGAGGATCCCAAGCAAAGCCAAGCCTCGAGGATCCCAAGCCAAGCCAAGCCTCAGGACCACAAGCCAAGTCAAGCCACAAGACCCAAGCCCCCGGCTTCAAACCAAGCCTCAAGACCCAAGACCCCAGCCTCAAGCCAAGCCTCAAGACCCAAGACCCCAGCCTCAAGCCAAGCCTCAAGACCCAAGACCCCAGCCTCAAGCCAAGCCTCAAGACCCAAGACCCCAGCCTCAAGCCAAGCCTCAAGACCCATCCCCAGCCTCAAGCCAAGCCTCAAGACCCAAGACCCAAGACCCCAGCCTCAAGCCAAGCCTCAAGACCCAAGACCCCAGCCTCAAGCCAAGGCTCAAGACCCAAGACCCGAGCCTCAAGCCAAGGCTCAAGACCCAAGACCCCAGCCTCGCCAAGCCTCAAGAACCAAGACCCGAGCCTCAAGCCAAGGCTCAAGACCCAAGACCCCAGCCTCGCCAAGCCTCAAGACCCAAGACCCCAGCCTCAAGCCAAGCCTCAAGACCCAAGACCCAAGACCCCAGCCTCAAGCCAAGCCTCAAGACCCAAGACCCCAGCCTCAAGCCAAGCCTCAAGACCCAAGACCACAGCCTCAAGCCAGGCCTCAAGACCCAAGACCCCCAGCCTCAAGCCAAGCCTCAAGACCCAAGAACCCAGCCTCAAGCCACGTCATGTCCTTGCCTGGTTCTGGGGTCTGAGCCGGAGGCAAGACCCAGGTTCTGGATCCTTGTCCAGTCTTGGGCTCGGAGTCCAAGCCTTGTCTCCTAGTCCTGTCATAAGATGGGGCTGGGAACGGACCCAAATGCAAGACACAGACACTGAAGTACTAGGGTCAGGACTAGGATACAGGGTGAGGGCAAGGACATGTACAGGAAAACCAGGAACCTGGTACAGGACTGGACAAGAGAGCTAGGAGCCCGGGCTTGGACTTCGAGCCAGAGACAGGACAAGGACCCAGTACCTGGGTCTTGCCTCTGGCTCAGACTCCAGAACTAGGCAAGGACGAGGCTTGGCTGGCAAGCAGGACGAGGCTGGAGTCATCAGGCTTGAGGCTAGGCAGGAGGCTGGAGTCTTCAGGCTTGAGGCTAGGCAGGAGGCTGGAGTCTTCAGGCTTGAGGCTAGGCAGGAGGCTGGAGTCTTCAGGCTTGAGGCTAGGCAGGAGGCTGGAGTCTTCAGGCTTGAGGCTAGGCAGGAGGCTGGAGTCGTCAGGCTTGAGGCTAGGCAGGAGGCTGGAGTCTTCAGGCTTGAGGCTAGGCAGGAGGCTGGAGTCTTCAGGCTTGAGGCTAGGCAGGAGGCTGGAGTCTTCAGGCTTGAGGCTAGGCAGGAGGCTGGAGTCATCAGGCTTGAGGCTAGGCAGGAGGCTGGCGTCGTCAGGCTTGAGCCTAGGCAGGAGGCTGGGGTCTTCAGGCTTGAGGCTAGGCAGGAGGCTGGAGTCTTCAGGCTTGAGGCTAGGCAGGAGGCTGGAGTCTTCAGGCTTGAGGCTAGGCAGGAGGCTGGAGTCTTCAGGCTTGTGGCTAGACAGGCTCCTCCTGAGCAGGGCACGGTTCACCTGGGCAGGACGCGGTACTCCTGGGCAGGACGCAGATCACCACCCGACGGAGGCAAGGGACAGGAAGGGAGCTAGGTACAGGGTGGCTCCAGGACAAGACAGCAAGACAATGCAAGGCAAGACAGAACTTCAGGCAAGGTGAGAATTACCGGCAAGACAAGGCAGGGCTTCAGGCATTGCAAGGCAAAACGAGAACTTCAGGCGAGGCGAGAGTTACCAGCAAGACAAGCCAGGGCTTCAGGCATTGCAAGGCGAAACGAGAACTTCAGGCGAGGTGAGAGTTACTGGTAAGACAATGCAAGGCTTCAGGCATTGCAAGGTGAAACGAGAACTTCAGGCGAGGCAAGAGTTACCGGCAAGGCTTCAGGCAAGGAAATAGAAGGCAGAGGAAGGGATACAAGAAGTAAGGACAAGAATAATCCAGCAGCCACACCCTGGTCTCTGAAGGTATTTATGCAGCCAGCCCCAACGAGCATCAGCTGCCTCAATTAGAGCTCAATAAGAACAGAAACAGGGTAGACAGGAAAACCTGGAGCAAGGGTCGATGGACCAGATTGTGAACTGGAATACAGACTTCACAGACCGGACCATGACAATCCATGGTTCCCAGTCCTGGTCCCGCTTTCCCTAGACCAACTCTGCGTTCTTGTCCCTGCGCCTTGCCTGAATCCTGTCACGTCCCTACTCTAGTCAAGTCCTGTTCCTTGTACTTCAGTGTATGTGTCTCGCATTCGGGTCCGTTCCCAGCACCCCCATGTGACACATTCATTTTGAGAAGACTAGAGTATAAAAGCAAAGATGAAATGCTGAGGCTTTATTGAATATTGAAAGGCCTTGATAGAGAGGGTATGGAGAGGATTTTTCCTATAATGGGGGAGTCTAGGAGCAGAGGGCACAGACTCAGAATAGAAGGATACCCCTTGGGAACAGAGGAGAGGCAGAATTTCTCAAGGTAGGGGGTGGTGAATCTATGTAATTCATTGCCACATACAGCTGTGGAGGCCAAGTCATTGTGTATATTTATAGCTGAGGTAGATAGGTTCTTGATTAGTAATGGCATCAAAAGGTTGCAGGGAGAATGCGAGAGAATGGGTTTGAGAGGAATATTATCAGCTATGATAGAATGGCAGAGCAGACTTGATGGGCCAAAGGCCTAATTCTGCTCCTATGTTTTATGGTTTATGGAAATACAATATAGGAATTTTAAAAATGAATGGAAATATCATGAACTATTCACTGAATATTTGACCTCCATAGCTGGAAGGTGATGCTTGGTTTAGATTTCTTGACCACATGTAATTTGACATTGAAAATACGACTGCTGGGATCCCAGCCAGGGTCTAGTCTCATGCAAAGACATTCCAGAGGGATCCTTTCCTCCATGATGCCCTGCTTGACTTGGCCATGGTCATCAACAGTAAACCACACCTCACCCCTTCCCCGAAAGTTCCATTCTTATGCAGAAGCTGCAACATCTGGGCCTGGGAGTTCATGGGCTAAGCCAGATGCTGGTGCAGGACTTGTTGATCCCTAGGGGACTCAGATGAGGCAGACATCTGCTCCTTCAACCACCACATTTCCTTAATGTTGCCTGGAAGGGAAGACAGAATCACGGTCTCCTGGCTGGGCACCACCCCTGGGAGAAAGTCAGCATGGCCAGCTCTGCCCTCCCTAGCATCTCCTGTAGCAGCTCTGACAGTCTCCAGGTATTTTAGTTGCTTCCACATCTGTTGGTCACCAGATCTCTCCAAACCTAGACCACTGACCAGATTCAACCTGGCAGCTGTAGCTAATTCTCTCTCCCGCCTACCCACAGCCCAGTGTTGCTAGTGTCTCCCCTCTGGAACTGAACCCCTCTGATTTGATCTTCTCCCACCCGGTGCCCCTGTCTGAGCTGGTGCTGTGTGGGGATGGGCTCAGGGGCAGCTCTTTTCCTGCCCCGGGTGGTACTGCCACCTTCAGGTGGTCTGTAGAAGACTCTTCCTCTACGGCATCAAATTCCACTTCAGGACGTTTGTGAGGAAACGTGGAAACAAAAGAAGTAGCAGACAGTGGCCCCAAAGTGTGCTTACCAGCACCTCCCACCACAATGACTGCAGGTTGCTTCAGCAGCACAATGCTCTGCTGATCTGGAATACTGTACCTGATTATGAAGTGCAGACCTTTTTATCAACCTCGAGAGTTTACATGCATCATTGCTGTTGCAGTTTATGTTCCACCGGATGCTAATGCTGAAGTAGCCATGAAAGACCTCAGTGTCACTATTAGCAAGCTGCAGACATTACATCCAGACGGAGCCTTTATTGTCGCTGGGGACTTCAATCATTGTAACCTACGTACCGTGCTTCCAAGATTTTACCAAAATGTGCTATGCACCACAGGGGGTAATAAAAACTTAGATCATGTCTTCACAAATGTGGCTGACACTTACAAAGCCACTACCCTCCCCCACCTGGGACAGTCTGACCATCTTTCATTGTTTCTGCTTCCCAAGTATAGCCCGGTCATTAAACGTGTGAAACCCACAATGAAGACTATTCAGATCTGGCTGGAGGGTGCTGACTGTTCTTCAACACCAATTCCAGCACACAGACTGGAGTGTGTTTGCTGCCCATGCCACCACAGACTCTCAGATTAACATTGATTTATATACCAACTCTGTCCTTGAGCACATCAACAAGTGTGTAGATAGAGTGACATCACGAAAACAAATAAAAGTTTTCCCCAGTCAGAAACCATGGATGAACAGAAAAGTTCACCTCCTGCTCAAAGCCAGAGATTCGGCCTTCAGGTCTGGAGACCGGGAGGCTTACAGCTCAGCCAGGGCCAACCTGAGGAGGGGAATCTCTCAGGCTAAACACATATACAAACAGAGAATCGAGGAGCATTTCAACTCCTTGGACCCCCGGCACATGTGGCATGGCATACAGGTCATTACAGACTTCAAACCTCCTAGTACTGTGCCCCCTTCCAGCTCTGCTTCCCTCCCTGATGAGCTCAATTACTTCTACGCTCGCTTTGACCGAGAGAGCAAGGAGGTCACCCTCAAAGCGGATCTCCCACCTGGTGAACGACCTCTCTCACTTTCCACCTCCGATGTTTGCGCCACCCTGAGCATGGTGTACGTACGGAAGGCCTCTGGTCCGGATGGAATACCTGGCCGTGTGTTCAGAGTCTGTGCAGGGCAGTTGGCCGGGGTCTTCACGGACATTTTTAATCTGTCCCTGGCCTAGGCAGTTGTCCCCACAAGCTTCAAGATCACCACCATCGTATCAGTGCCGAAGCATTCCACTGCCATGGGCCTGAATGACTTCCGTCCAGTTGCACTCACCCCCATCATTGCAAGGTGCTTTGCAAGACTGGTTCTATCACATCTGAAATCCTGTCTGCCTACTACCCTGGACCCCCATCAATTTGCCTATTGCACCAACAGGTCAACAGAGGACACAATCTCCATGGCACTTCACTCTGCCCTGACCCACCTGAACAGCCCCAACTCTTACGTCAGAATGCTGTTCATTGACTTTAGTTTGGCGATCAATACTGTGATCCCCTCCAAGTTGATCAGCAAACTTCTCCAGCTTGGTATCAGCTCATCCCTCTGCAATTGGACCTTAGACTTTCTGACCAACAGACCCCAATCAGTTAAGTTAGACAGCATCTCCTCCTCCACTCTCACCCTGAACACCGGCGTGCCGCAAGGCTGTGTGCTGAGTCCTCAGTCCTCATCTGTACTCCCTTTGCAATAATTACTGAGTTCCTGTACATGGTCAATAATCAAGTTCGCAGATGACACCACATCAGATGGGATGACGAGACGGCCTACAGGGACGGGGTCCAGCACCTGGCCGAGTGATGTTCCGACAACAACCTGGCCCTTAACACCCAGAAGACCAAGGAGATCATTGTGGACTTCAGGCATGCTAGGAGCCACACTCACGTCCCCATCTACATCAACGGCGCTGTAGTGGAGTGTGTATCAAGCTTCAAATTCCTTGGTGTCCACATTTCCGAGGATCTCACCTGGTCCCTGAACTCCTCCATCCTGATCAAAAAGGCGCAACATTGCCTTTATTTCCTGCGGAGCATCAAGAAAGCTCACCTCTGTCCCAGGATACTGACAGACTTTTACCGCTGTACCACTGAGAGCATACTTACCAACTGCATCTCAGTGTGGTATGGCAATTGTCCTGTATCAGACCGTAAAGCACTCCAGTGTGTGGTGAAACTGCCCAGCGGATTATCGGCACCCAATTGCCCACCATTGAGAACATCTACCATAAACGCTGCCTGGGCAGGGTGAAAAGCATTATCAGGGATGCATCTCACCCTAACCATGGACTTTTTACTCTCCTCCCATCCGGCAGGCACTACAGGAGCCTCCACTCCCGCACCAGCAGGCACAGGAAGAGCTTCTTCCCTGAGGCTTTAACCCTGCTGAAGCTCTCATCACAGCGCTAAGCAGTTTTGCACTCATATTGTACTGTCTCAGTACTTTTATATTTGTGTGCTTGTAGCACTTACTTTTTATTCGCAGTTATTTTGTAAATAACACTACTCTTTGCATTTCTGGTCAGATGCTCACTGCATTTCATTGGCTTTGTATCTGTACTCGGCACAATGACAATAAAGTTGAATCTAATCTAATTTAATCTAATCTAATCAATGTTCTGTTGAATTACATATAATTTTTACACACCTAGATCTTTGCACCAACATTCCAGACACCCAAAATGAACGTTAATCACCACTGTCTCTGAGCCCACAGAAAGGCCAAACGATTTAGCCCATGGAAAAAAACTGAGCCCAGGATTACCCTTGTTCTGAACTTCATTTTAAATTACAATCCACATTCAGATCTGAAGACTGGTCATTGTTGAAATTTGCTATTTTTCCATTACGTACTCCAGAATACACCCTAACAGTGGAAGTTGGAGTGCAGTACTTGGTTGACAGAGAAGGGTATGATTCTGAGCAGAGGTCTTGGGCAGTGTTCAGTTACATCTTGCATACATCTATGAGTTCCACCAAACCCATCTGGATCATCCTGGGCCATCGGGAGCTGGCCGTAGGTGGGGATGGTCCTGTCAGGCCTGCTCTTGCTGACACCTCCCTGCATGCACAAGCAGACACTTCCCATCACCACTCGCTCTAGACTGATTACCTTCTTCACTCATCGATCCGTCTGGCCACAAGCAGTTGCTCTTAGGTTTCACTCTCCCTGACTAAAGGTGGCCCCATTGCCTGTTGTGTTTATTTTCTGTTCCCCTTGTCTTGTGGCCCTTGCGGCTTGTTATCTTGTGGTCTATAATTGAAGTTATTATTCCTGCTAAATTGTCTCCATCGCTCTGCTTTTGAGTCAGACCTCTACATTTCCTGACATGAACAGGTAGCAATGGGCACCCAGGATTAAATACCAAATCATGTGGCTTAATTTATGAGCAATAACAGCAATTTCTGTGGCAAAAGTGTACTGTTTCCATTTGAACAAATTCGACAATGACACCCTGTTTGCAGACTCTCAGACAGTGATGAGACGCACAGAAGTGAGAGACATTGGCTGTCTGAGCAGTGTTAGACCTTGCTCTCAATGTCAGCAGGAGCAAATAGTTCATTGTGGACTTCAGGTAGGGGAAATGAGGAAAATCCAGACCGGAGTTTGTTACGGGATCAGCAGCAGAAAAGGTGAGCAGCTTCAAGTTTCTGTGTGTTGCAGAGATACTTTTCTACTGGTGTTTGGCAAAGGTTTCATCCTCCCTCCCCTTAAACAGTTCTGGGGATATTGCACATGCACACTGTTTTCCATTAACCAATATTCTCATTTCATTCCCTTTGTTTCAGTATTCAGGGAGTTAACTGTACCCGGTCCTGGTCCTACAGCTCTTAACATAGTGCCCGTGAAGTATCTCCCACCCCTTCTCATGCACGTTTTAGTGGAGAATACTGCCCCCACCTTTGCCACAGTGGATGGGTAAACGGTGCAGAACTGGTATTTACCTCTGGAATCATTTGCTGCCTCACTTGGCGTTCATGTGGTTCCTATCTTACTTGCCTCGTTTTATTATTTGGAATAAAAATAATCCTTCCGACTCCCACTCTTGGCAAGGTCAGTTTGCATTTTACGACAAAAATCACTGAACTCCAAACACCTTATACAGTTGCATTCCAGATAACAAGAATCCTGGCACAACATACGTCAATAATAATAACCCTGATTCTGATTCTCTTTAAACATGAGAAATGTAGGAAATGCAGAGAATCTCTCCAGCCCATAGTGAAGGGTCTTGCAGATTGTGTTGTCTGTCCGTTCCCAGACTGAATGGTGCCCCTGGTGAGTAAGAATCTGAAGAGAAAGCAACACACACAAAATGCTGGAGGAACTCAGCAGGCCAGGCAGCATCTATGGAAAAGAGTGAACAGACGATGTTTTGGGGCCAAGACCCTTCACCAGGACTTGTCTTCGCTGCCATTCTTTACTCATTTCTGTAGATGCTGCCTGGCCTGCTGAGTTCCTCCAGAATTGTGTGCATGTTGCTTTGGATTTCCAGCATCTGCAAATTTTCTTGTGTAACTGAAGGCAAATTCCCATTCTGATATGTCTATCCACGGCCTCCTCTAATGTCAAGATGAAGCCACACTCAGGTTGGAGGAACAACACCTTATATTCCATCTGGATAGTCTCCAACCTGATGGCATAAATATGCGTTCACCAGCAGTTTTTGTGTGTGTTGCTTGAATTTCCAGCATCTGCAGATTTCCTCGTGTTTCCAAGGATAAGTTTGTAGGGGAGTGGGATTGCTCACTGAGGCAGCACGAACTCAAGGGCCAGAATAGCGTTCTGCCTATGCCGTGAGGAAATTTGACACTTCCAATACTGCTTCAACATTTTGAGATCAAATTCAGTTGTGTTGATTAGTCAGGAGAATTTTAATACTGTATTTTGTTGATAGGTAATTAATTTAACCCAATACATCAGCAGCAGGTTAACAATCTTCCACAATAGTTGGATTTTACTTTGAAAGCCTTGCCTTTGAAGCAGCAGGCCACCTCTGGAAATGAACCAGAGTTAAACTAGAAAAGCAGGTTTCTTCATTTTTTTTTCTGAAGTAAAGAGAACTGGTGGCAGAGATACTCCTGCATAGGTGAAAGCAGTGTCTCCAGGGCAAGTGCTAGTGCATTATTTTTTACTATTTGTTAAGAATTTTAGTGTTTGATCTCAGAGAAATCCCATTAGAAATTTACTTCATAACTAGAAGTCTAATGTTGAACATTGAGCCTTTACACAGGAGAACAGAAATACACATTTACACCTCTGATCTTTGTGTTGTCTGTAAACAAAGACATACATCCCCTCTTGCTTTCGACAAGTCATTAACTTTGTGCCCTGAGATTGTAAAGCAGATTTCCTGCAACTGAGAATTTAACCATGATGTCAAGGTAAACCTTGGACATCGTTGACAGGGATCAGAGGCTTGAGAGATGTTTGGTGGTGGACAGGCAAAGGTGGAGGTTTCTTTTGAGCTCTATGGTGACCCTATGGAAGTGAATGTATTTCTAGTCTGTGAGCCCTGATAAAGCTTCATATGGTTGAACCCAAAACTGGTCTAAAGGGCAAACCTGTTCCATGTGAGGCTATAGTAACTGTGGAAATCAAAAATTGTATAGGAAGCTAGATCTCAGAACACTGCTGTAAATGACTTAGATCAAGTTTATTTTAAGAATAAATGTGGAATAAAGAGTCATGACAAAGACCCAAAAACTACCCACCACCCACGGGTACAGGAACTATATGGAATTTAATTTGGAATTTTAAGTTTTTTGTCAGAAAACCGTACAGAATTAGGCAGGGTTCCATCTGAAATGCCTGACCATTATTGTGGTTTATGTAACTTCTGCATTTGAGTTCACTTGCAATGCATGATTCATCTTAGTTCCTTCCTGGTGTTCTACTCTTGTGAGGAGACTCTCAGCCACCTCGTCTGCATCAGTTTACGAACAGAAGTACACTTACCTTCAAATAATTTGTGAGTAATTCAATAGTATTCAGTGGTCAGGTCCCTAATGTGTTGCTTTACAAAGTGGGAGTTACTCAATATTCATAGTAATTGCCACAAAACCATTAATTAGTATTTTCAATTTTTATTTGCATGTTTTGTGAAAGATCAAATGAATGAGGTTGTGGAGAGGTTGGAGAGATTAACCAGAGATGAGGATCTCCAGTTCTGTGGAAGAACAAAATTAGCTTTGTTTTTCTTAACGGTAGAAGTTAACTCTAGCAGCTACCTGTTGCATTCTGTTGTCACCAACCCCATCGCTCTCCCTGGCAGAAATCTGAGCCTGAAATAGATAGTTTGCATCCTTTAATTCTGTAAAAACTTTAAGCTCAGCACCAGTTCCCAGAGTCTCTTCTCCTGTAATGTTCCCTGATATGAAAGCACATTGATGAAACAGGATCGAAACACGAATAACAAGTCCTTTTCATGAGCATCTGTTACAAGGTGAGTAAGAGATTGGATTCCATGACTTCTTAAAGGATAATGGTGGTGTGTAAAAGGATTTGGTAGTTGGTTTACTATTGTCACAAGTATGGAGATACGGTGAAAAGCTTTGTTTACAGACCATTCTATATATAAATACAACAAGGTAGTACGTGACAATGGGGGAAAAAAAAGAATACAGGATCTAGTGTGATGGTTGCAATGAGGTAATTTGAGAGATCATAAGAGATCTGTTTTTTTTAAGATTATGAGAACACTCAGTCCTCTTTTTATTGTCATTTAGAAATGCATATATGCATTAAGAAATGATACAATGTTTCTCTGGAGTGATGTCACAGAAAACAGAACAGACCAAAGACTAACACTGACAGAACCACATAATTATAACATATAGTTACAGCAGTGCAAAACAATACCATAATTTGATGAAGAACAAACCATGGGCACGATAAATAAAGTCTGAAAAGTCCCCGAGTCGATCAACTCCGGAGTTCCCGATAGCAGGCGGCAAAAGGGAGAAACTCCCTGCCATAAACCTCCAGGCACTGTCAACTTGCCAATGCCTTGGAAGCAGCTGACCACAGCTGACACTGAGTCCATCCGTCCGAAAACTTCAAGCTTTCGACCAGCCTCTCGAGCGCCATGGCTGTTAAATTCCCCTTCCACCGGTTGTGTGTTTTGTTTTGTGGAGGAGATTATCCAATTAAAGGAATTTGTAAGTGGCAAAGATATTTCATCCGCAACAGAGCTTTTATGCTTCCTCAGAGAAAAAAAACTTGCAGGTCATCTTCTCAAATGTAAGTATTGCTTTGAGGCTTTACCTGACTCTCCCTGTCACAGGTGCAAGTGGTGAACGATCTTTCCTCAGACTCAAGCTAGTGAAGAACAGGCTCAGATCCACAATGGGACAGGACAGGCTGAGTCATCTTACTCTGATGTCACTTGAAAGTGACCTTGTTCGGAAACTGGATTTTAGTGATCTGATCAAGGACTTTGCTGCGAAGAAATCTAGAAGAACTAGGCTTTAATTTTAAAAAACAAGCATCTGACTTTGTAAATATCTAGGCTTCTGTGCCAGTGCTGCTCCTGTTTTTGTGGCAATAAGCTAATAGCTGACTTTACAAACTTAGTAAGTAATAAGTGGTCTTTACTCTGCAAGCCACACAGCACAACAATAGGTTAGTATGTGCTAGATCTCATTTTTCAAAAAGATTGTTGGAGTATTGTCAAGTTTCCTAGTTTGCCATAGTGCCATCTCTCTTGGCCTTTTTGCCCCTCATTTCCATTTTACTTTCTCAGAACAGAGGGTTGAGAAAAATACCGAGATAAAAATGCTTTGGTATTGTTTGAGAAATAAGGCCTTTGGTATGTGCAGCAATAGCTAAATAAAGGTTTAAGATTGGGTACATCATACCTTGTCTCCCTCATAACTTTACTAAGCCAACTAAGCCTGGGTCAATTTTTGAGTGCTTTAGATGCTGTCCCTCAAACTCAGAATCTGCATTATTTTCTGTCCTCCCTCTTAAGGCCTGTAAGTTTATAGCCTACGTATTGTACTAAACCAATGTCTTGGTCCACAGCTTTGATATTTTGACCGGTACGACCTTTGCTCTTGTTCTTGTCTTTTTTTGCTTGGTACAGCAGCATTTAACAGTGTCGGTAGGGGCCCATCAGGGCCTCCAGCCCAGGGGCCCATCAGGGCCTCCAGCCCAGGGGCCCCAGCCCCACTAAATCCAGCCCTGGTCTCAAACTTTTGTACCTTCTCTCCCATGTGAGTGTGAAGAAGGGAGAACGACAGAGGTGTGGGAAGGATCAATGGTGAAAATGTATTCAACCTTAGTAGTACTTAACAGTGTCATCTATTACCTTGACTGTCCTAAAGCCTGTTGGAGCAATTCAAAAATCAATGCTGGACTCTGTCCAATAGATGGCCCAATGGATAGATGGCTCATTTCAGAGTTCAACCTACCGATGGATCAGGAGAATGACCCAGAATTCTTTCTGGACTATTCAACCTGACTTACAGATTCAGGCTAATATACAGTATACTGTAACAGAGCTCAGTATACATGTGTGATGTTTCTCCAACAAAACGTTATCAGAAATGAATCCACAGTTTAAGACAGGGTTAGTGCCAGAGCAGCGGGCAGAGGATAGTGTCAGGCACTTAATAAATTTTCAGTGGCAGTTCATTGATCTGCGTCTTCCCTCATTGAAAACTGTCCCGATCCTGTGGCTTCAGGAAAACAACATATTCTGGTTTCAGTTTTAGCCAAGGAATGTTCATTAGTAGCAGAACGTTAATTTTGCACCCGGCATCTGATTTCCTACAAAGCTGCATCTAGCTTAAAAACATTCAAATTGTCATTCAGTGTCACTGACTGAGTTCTGAAGGCATTGATTCACGAGAGCTCAGTGTTTTGAGCAGGGGTCAATCAGCAATCAGGATTGATTGACAAGAACAAATTAAAATAAGGCAGGGGCAAGTGGAGTGGTCATTGCTGGAGTGGCCTTTGTGTGAGTGGGCAGTGTTAGAGTGGGGATTTTTGAGATTTCAGCTCTTTGAGGCTTTAATGAGTGAAGGTAAAAAAACTTGTATGTAGATTTTACCCCCCAGTTTATTTATTGTGTTTATTTTATTATATTTGCACATTTAGAACAGTAGGGATACCAGGCAGGATAGTTGAATGCTCCTCTTGCACAATGTGGGAAGCCAGGGAGACCTCCAGTGTCCTTGACACTACACCTGCAAGAAGTGCACCCAGCTGCAGATTCTAACTGTCCACATTAAGGAATTGGAACTGGATGAATTCTGGATCATTTTTGGAGACTGAGGGGGTGATAGATGGGACATACTCGTAGATCGAGGGACGACTGCGTAAGCAGTGGATGTCAGTGACTTAGTCCGGCGTGAAATTTAAAAGGAGACAGCTTTACAGAGCGGCAGTGAGAGTAGTGGAAGACAGTAGGAGGGCTTTGGTTCAACAGAGCTTCAGCGATAACAGGTTGAAGTGAGGTCAGTTACTTGTGAGGAATAGAAACAGGAAGTACGTCTGTGAGGCCGGTGTTCTGTACTGGGTGTCAGATGTGGGAAGTCCGGGAGACTCCCAGCCTCCCGGACGGCCACATCTGCGCCAGGTGCGTTCAGCTGCAGCTCCTTAGGGACCGGGTGCGGGAACTGGAGATGCAGCTCGATGACCTTCGTCTGGTCAGAGAAAGTGAGGAGGTGATAGAGAGGAGCTGAAGGCAAGTAGACACACCGGGACTTTAGGACACAGATAAGTGGGTAACAGTCAGGAGAGGAAAGGGCAAGAGGCAGAAACTAAAGAGGACCCCAGTGGCTGTCCCCCTTAACAATAAGTACCCCTGTTTGAGTACTGTTGGGGGGACGGCCTACCTTGGGGAAGCAACAGTGGCCACGCCTCTGGCACAGAGTCAACCCTGTGGCTCAGAAGGGTAGGGAAAGGAAGAGAATGGCAACAGTAATAGGGGACTCTATAGTTAGGGGGTCAGACAGGTGATTCTGTGGATGCAGGAAAGAAACACAGATGGTAGTTTGCCTCCCAGGTGTCAGGGTCCGGGATGTTTCCGATCATGTCCACAACATCCTGAAGTGGGAAGGAGAACAGCTAGAGGTCATGGTACATATTGGTACCAACAACATCGGGAGGAAAAGGGAGGAAGTCCTGAAAACAGACTACATGGAGCTGGGAAGGAAGTTGAGAAGCAGGACCTCAAAGGTAGTAATCTCAGGATTACTGCCTGTGCCACGTGACAGTGAGTATAGGAATAGAGTGAGGTGGAGGATAAATGCGTGGCTGAGGGATTGGAGCAGGGGGCAGGGATTCAGATTTCTGAACCCTTGGGACCTCTTTTGGTGCAGGTGTGACCTGTACAAAGAACGAGTTGCACTTGAATCCAAGGGGGACCAATATCCTGTCAGGGAGGTTTGCTAAGGCTATTGGGGAGAGTTTAATCTAGAATTGCCGGGGGGGGGGTGGGAACCAAACTGAAGAGAAGGAAGGAAGGGGCTGTTGGCTCACAAATAGAGAAAGCTTGGAGACAGTGCAAGAGGGAGGATAGGCAGTCAATAGAGACCGATGGTTTGAGATGTGTCTATTTTAATGCAAGAAGCATCATGAACAAAGCCGATGAGCTTAGAGCATGGATCAGTACTTGCAGCTATGATGTTGTGGCCATTACAGACACTTGGATGGTTCAGGGGCAGGAATGGCTACTTAGAGTTCCAGGCTACAGATGTTTCAGAAAGGACAGGGAGGGAGGCAAAAAGAGGTGGGGGCATCGCACTGCTGATCAGAGATGGTGCCACAGCTGTCGAAAAAGAGGAAGTCATGGAGGGGTTGTCTATGGAGTCTCTGTGGGTAGAAGTTAGAAAGAGGAAGGGGTCAATAACTCTACTGAGTGTTTTTATAGACCACCGAATAGTAACAGGGACATAGAGGAGCAGATAAGGAGACAGATTCTGCAAAGGTGTAATAATAACAGGCTGTCATGTTGGGAGATTTTAATTTCCCAAATATTGATTGGCATCTCCCTAGAGCAAGGGGTTTAGATGGGGTGGAGTTTGTTAGGTGCATTCAGGAAGGTTTCCTAACACAATATGTAGATAAGTCTACAAGAGGAGAGGCTGTACTTGATCTGCTATTGGGAAATGAACCTGGTCAGGTGTCAGGCATCTCAGTGGGAGAGCATTTTGGAGATAGTGATCACAATTCTATCTCCTTTACTGTAGCATTGGAGAGGGACAGGAACAGACAAGTTAGTAAAGCATTTAATTGGAGTAATGGGAAATATGATGCTATTGGGCAGGAACTTGGAAGCATAAATTGGGAATAGATGTTCCCAGGGAAATGTATGGAAGAAATGTGGCAAATGTTCAGAGGATATTTGTGTGGAGTTCTGCATAGGTACAATCCAATGAGCCATGGAAAAGATGGTAGGATACAGGAATCATGGTATACAAAGGTTGTTGAAAGAGTTTAGGAACGAAATCAGGAGAGCCAGAAGGGGCCAAGGGAAGGCTTTGATGAGCAGGATTAAAGAAAACCCCAAGGCATTCTACAAGTATGTGAAGAGCAAGAGGATAAGATGTTAGAGAATAGGACCAATCATGTGTGACAGTGGAAAAGTGTGTATGGAACCAGAGGAGATAGCAGAGGTACTTAATGAATACTTTGTTTCAGTATTCACTACGGAAAAGGATCTTGGCGATTGTAGGGATGATTTACAGCAGATTGAAAAGCTTGAGCATATAGACATTAAGAAAAAGTATGGGCTGGAGCTTTTGGAAAGCACAAGTTGGCCAAGTCTCTGGGACCAATGAGATGTACCCCAGCTACTGTGGCAGGTGAGGGAGCAGATTGTTGAGCCCCTGGCAATGATCTTTGCATCATCATTGGGGACAGGAGTGGTTCTGGAGGATTGGAGGGTTGCAGATATTGTTCCCTTATTCAATGAAGGGAGCAAAGATAGCCTAGGAAATTATAGACCAGTGAGTCTTACTTCAGTGGTTGGTAAGCTGATGGAGAAGATCCTGAGGCAGGATTTATGAACATTTGGAGAGGCATAATATGATTAGGAATAATCAGCATGGCTTTGTCAAAGGCAGGTGGTGCCTTACGAGCCTGATTGAATTTTTTGAGGTGACTAAACACATTGATGAAGGTAGAGCTGTAGATGTAGTGTATACGGATTTTAACAAGGCATTTGATAAGGTACCCCATGCAAGACTAATTGGGAAAGTAAGGAGGCATGGGTTCCAAGGGGACATTGCTTTGTGGATCCAGAACTGCCTTGCCCACAGAAGGAAAAGAGTGGTTATAGACAGGTCATATTCTGCATGGAGGCCAGTGACCAGTGGTATGCCTCGGATATCTGTTCTGGGACCCCTTCTCCTCGTGTCTTTTATGAATGATCTGGATGAGGAAGTGGAGGGATGGGTTAGTAAATTTGCTAATGACACAAAGTTGGAAGTGTTGTGGATAGTCTGGAGGGCTGTCAGAAGTTACAGCAGGACATTGATAGAATGCAAAACTGGGCTGAGAAGTGGCAGATGGATTTCAACTCATAAGTATGAGGTGGTTTCATGTTGGTAGGTTAAATATGATAACAGAATATAGTATTAATGGTAAGACTCTTGGCAGTGTGGAGGCTCAGAGGGATCTTAGGGTCCGAGTCTATAGGACAGTCAAAGCTGCTGCGCAGGTTGACTCTTTAGTTAAGAAAGCATACAGCACATTGGCCTTCATCAACCATGGGATTGTGTTTAAGACCCAAGAGGTAATGATACAGCTATATAGGACCCTGGTCAGGCCCCACTTGCAGTACTGTGCTCAGTTATGGTCACCTCACTACAGGAAGGATATGGAAACTATAGAAAGGGTGCAGAGGAGATTTACAAGGACGTAGCCTGGATTGGGGAGCATGCCTTATGAGAATAGGTTGAATGAACTCAGCCTTTTCTCCTTGGAGCAATGGAGAATGAGAGGTGACATGATAGAGATGTATAAGATGAGAGGCATTGATCATGTGGATAGTCAGAGGCTCTTTTCCAGGGCTGAAATGACAGGGTACAGTTTTAAGGTGCTTGGGAGTAGGTACAGAGATGTCAGGTTTAAGTTGTTTTATTTTATTAAAAAACACAGCAGTGAGTGTGTGGAATGAGCTGCCAGAAACAGTGGTGGAGGTGGATATGATAGGGTATTTTAAGAGACTCCTGGATAGGTACACAGAGCTTTGAAAAATAGAGGACTATGGGTAACCTTAGGTAATTTCTAAGTAAGTACATGTTTGGCACAGCATTGTGGGCTGAAGGGCCTGTATTGGGCTGTAGATTTTCTATGTTTCTATGTGTGGAAGTAGTTACACGCAACGTGCAGGACACAGGAAACAAGTTGACAGTCAGGAAGGGGAAAGGGGTTAACAGTCAGTGCGGAGTACACCTGTGGGTGAGAACAAGATGCCCAGATGGTAGGTTGTCTCCTCGCTGCAATGATCCAGGATAACTCAGACCAAGTCCTCAGCATTCTTCATTTGGAGGGAGAACATCCAGAGGTCATGGTCCATGGAGGTACCAATGACAGGAAGGTACCAATGGTAGGAAGAGTGATGAGGGCCAAGTTAAATGGCAGGACCCCCAGGGTTGTGATCTCAGGATTGCTACCCGTGCCAAATGCTAATCAAGCCAGAAATAGGAAGAATATACAGTGGCTAAGGAGTTAATGCAGGAGGGAGGCTATCAGATTTTTAGATCATTGGGCTGTCATCCAGGGAACATAGTAACTGTACAGAAAAGAAGGTTTGCACCTGAACTGGAAGGGACTAATATCTTAGCGGGAAGGTTTGCTAGTGCTGCACGATGGGGTTTAAACTAGAGGTCCAGGCGGATGGGAACCAGAGTGCCAGAACAGATAGTGGAGAGGTCGTGGAGACAGATGCTGGTACGACCTCAGACAAAGCGAGGAATCAAAAATTTGAGCATACTGTTACTAATGTCCTGAGCTGTGTATATTTCAATGCAAGAAGTATCATAGGAGAGGCAGACAAGCCCAAGGAATGGAGTAACACCTGGAATTGTGATGCTGTAGCCATTAGTGAGGCTTGGCTGCAGGAGGGGCAGGACCAGCAGCTCAATATTCTGGTATTCTGGAGCTCTGTTGTTTTGGATGTGACCGAGAGGGAGGGATGAAAGGAGGAGGGGTGGCATTACTAGTCAGCAAAAATATTACCACAGTGCTCAGTCATGACAGACTGTAGAACTTGTCAATTGAGGTGTTATGGGTGGAGATGAGGAATAATAAATGTATAACCACATTAACAGGACTATATTACAGACCACCCACAGTCCATGGGATTTAGAGGAAGAAATTGATAGAGAGATTGCAGTCTGTTACAAGAGATACAAGATTGTTACAGTAGGTGATTTTAATTTTCGAATTGCTGACTGGAACTCCTAAACTGTAAAAGAACTAGATGAGATAGAATTTGTCAAATGTGTCCAAGGCAGGTGTCCAAGATAGGGCAGGTGACAGAAGTTTGTGTAGGGGAACATTTTACAACCAGTGACCACAATGCCATCACTGCTCAAATAGTGGGTATTGGCAGCTAAACTCACCATGGACAATAAAAAGGGAAGTGATCTAGCCTTTGAAGAGAACATGAAATAAGCAGGTCTGCTTTATGGGTTGCGATTCTAAATTGGAGAAAGGGCCAATTTTGATGCAACAGAACGTGTCTGGCAAGCGTGATACGAGATAGGCTGTTTTCTGGCAAGGGTGTAGTTGGTAAGTTGGAAGTCTTCAAAAGTGAAATTTTGAGTACAAAGCTTAAGTGTGCCTGTCAGAATAAAAGGTAAAGATAATGGGTTTAGGGAACCTTGGGTTTCAAAAGATATTGAGGCTCTGGTTAAGAAAAAAAAAGGTGCTTGGCAGGTAGAAACAAATGAGGTACTTATGAAGAAATGCAAAATAACACTTAAGAAAGAAATCAGGAGAGCTAAAATAAGGCATGAGGTTGCGTAGCAGACAAAGTGAAGGAGAATCCTAAGGGACTCTACGGATATGGTAAGAGCAAGATTGCTTTGGACATTCTGCTCTGGAAGATCAGAATGCTTCATATGTGGAGCTAAAAGGGATGAGTTTAGAGCAGGTAAATGCAAGCAGGCTTTCTTTACTCAGAGCATCATAAGAGTATGGAACGAGCTGCCAGTGGAAGTGGTGCACGTGGCCTTGATTTCAACGTTTCAGAGAAGTCTGGATAGGTACATGGATGGTAGGGGTATGGAGGGCTGTTGTCCTGGTGTAGATAGACGAGAGTAGGCAGTTTAAGTGGTTTGACACAGATTAGAAGGGCCAAATGATCTAATGTGTGCTGTATTTTTCTATGCCTATGAGACTATGACTATTAGAAACATCTTCCATGCAATATAATTTGCTGCAATTCATTGTTTTTATTTCTTTAGCATTTTGATACTTTCACAATGGAAAACCCAAGGGCATGTACCTGCAGATGGAAAACAGGAAGCATTATTTTGTTTATCTTCATTATTGGAATGATATCTGGTAAGATACATTATTACTTCATTTGTGTTACATGTTTGATTGCTTTCCTGTTTTTACAATTGGTAGAACTAAGTGAATGACTTGTGCATCTTATATTCAACCTTCCTCAGTCTTAGCTTGAAAAATGTACTTTCAAAACATTCTCAAGTCAACACTTGAGAAATATCCCACAGCATAAAGACAGTTGGAATATCCTAAGGTTATGAAGTGTGCTGAATACAAGGAGAGATTGGATAGGTTGGGGTTCTTGTACTCATTGGAGCAAAGGAGCCTCAGGAGTGACTTTATAGAGCCTTCACATGAAACTCACTAAAAATAAATGAATTGTGTTTAAACTACTTCACTAGCTGGAACTATCTCCTCCTTCATAGTGAGGGGGACTCACTGCTCAAATAGTGGGTATTGGCAGCTAAACTCATCATGGACAATAAAAAGGGAAGTGATCTAGCCTTTGAAGAGCAAGTGGCTACACTATAGCCTCACTTTAGTGAGGGCACTTATATCGGATAGGGCTTAAGTTCTTTGTCTGAGTTCAAAACTTCACAGACAGTAAACCAAATACCATCAGTGATATGTAAATCACTATCAAGGTGGTGGAAGTGGATGCCTTGTGTAGAAAAAGGAAATTGGATTAAATTGAATTTGTTATTTTTTTATTATTAACTGAATGTTAATCCACATCTATGTGGCATTTGTGTGGAATTGGATAGATCAATGGCAGATCCAATTTAATCCAGACAAGTGTGTGGTAATTTGCTTCAGGAAGTCACATGCTGGCAGGAAATATAAAATCAATAGCAGAATCTTTAGGAATATTGATGGAATATTGTGTAAATTTCTGGTCAGCACACTACTGGAAGGATGCACGAGCAATGGAGAGAGTCCAGAGATATTCACAAGGATGTTACCTGGAATGGAGGATTGCAGTTACGTGGAGAGAATGCATAGGCTTGGCTATTTCTCTTTGCCATGTATTACCTCAGGAGTGACCTTATGGAGTTTTCCAGAACTATGAGGGTCTTGGATAAGATGGATGCTCATAGACTTTTTATGAGAACAAGGGACTCTACAACTGAAAGATACAGGCTGTGAGAGGTGAAATTTAAGCTTCTGCAGCAACTCACTAATAGTGGTTCTCTCTTTCTGCCTCTACAGAGATAAGTTGCAGGCGTGGATCTAAAACAGGCAACAAACAAGGTCAGTAACTTAAATGTTAACATGATGAGAAACTTCCAGCTTTATGAATCCTTTCATTTTAACCAAATTAATGATAAATCTCAATAAACCACAAGCTGTCAGTGGAAATGAAATACCTGATAAATAGTGAGGTGAAAATACTGGTTGATACAGAAAAAAAATATTAGAGCTCTTTAATCAATGAGCACAGGTGGACCCAAAAGCAGAACACAAACACATTCTGTAGCATTAGCAAGAATAAAGTTTATTAATTGTTACTAGGAAAGCAGAGAAGCAAGGATTGTTCAGAGGGAGATCAAAGAGTGAGCAAAGCAGAAGCAGGAATAAGTGTGGCTAGACTCGGGATTGGTCTTGGAACTTGGAACTCTGGACCCAGACTTGGAACTCAGAACATCAGAGCCTGGACTTGGGCTCCTTTCTTAGACACAGGTCGCGGGACACCGAGCCGGGGCTCCTTTCTTAGACACAGGTCACGGGACACCGAGCCGGGGCTCCTTTCTTAGACACAGGTCGCGGGACACCGAGCCGGGGCTCCTTTCTTAGACACAGGTCGCAGGATACTTAGAGACAGTTCCCCACTCAGGTTAGCGGCAAATGGCTGGACCTACCAAGCAGAGACGAGGACACGAGGAGATAGTTCCTAACTCAGAGTATAGACAAAACGGCCAACCTACTCAGCAGAGACGAGGACACAAAGAGACGGTACCACACAACGATAGACAGTTCATACCTTGACACAAAATGGCTCCAAGTAGTGGCAAGCCCTTGATGCGGCCCAGGAACTACAGACAGCGGCTCTAGTCTCACTCCAGCGGGTTAACTTGACGGACCCGCTCCGGCTCGATCAGGCAAGGTAACGTAACAGGCTGGCTCCAGTGAGGAGAGGCAGCTTACTAGTACTTGCTTCAGGGAGAAGCCCTGGGCAGCTCCGGCGATGTAAGTTGGCTTGTTATGGCGAGGTGACTTGCTCGCACTTGCTTCGGTGACGTCCGATGACGATCTAGCCCCAAGCAACTGTAAGCCCGATACTATATATTGACCGTTCAGCTGAGCATCAAGTGCCTTTAATTACAGAGCCCAAGAAACACGGGGAAACAATGAATTAAAGGAAAACAAGGAGTCAACAGTCCTGATCGTGAGACAAAGAAAATTTAAAGGGAACCAGGGAATAACTGATCAAGACTGTGACAGTTGTATGGAGAGACTGCATAAGCTTGGCTATTTCTCTTTGCTATGTATTATCTCTGGAGTGACCTTACAGAGTTTTCCAGAACTATGAGGGTCTTGGATAAGATAGATGCTCATAGATTCTTTAGGAGGACAAGGGAGTCTACAGCTGGAAGATACAGGCTGTGAGAGGTGAAATTTAAAAGAGATCTGAGCTTCTGCAGCAACTCACTAATAGTGGTTCTCTCTTTCTGCCTCTACAGAGATAAGTTGCAGGCGTGGATCTAAAACAGGCAACAAACAAGGTCAGTAATTTAAATGTTAACATGATGAGAAACTTCCAGCTTTATGAATCCTTTCATTTTTAACCAAATTAATGACAAATCTCAATAAACCACAAGTTGTGAGTGGAAAGGAAATCCCTGATAAATGGTGAGGTGAAAATACCGGTTGATATAGGAAAAAAATGTTAGAGCTCACTAATCAGGGATAATTTTGGATTTTCAAAACTGATCACTCTGTTTCTTTATCGTTATGGCCCCCATGAAGGGTCAGATAGTCATTGATTACATTTTTATTGACATTCGGGTCCCCTAGCTCCTTGAATCCGCAGGTAACCACAGGTGAAATAAAAAGATGAGAAGTGGTAACTTTTGTTCAGCCTGAGAGTTGCAAAGACTGAGATCTTGCAATTTAATTCCTGCTTCAGGATATCCCAATATTCAGGATATCCCTGAGAGGATGACCCTTGATACACTACTGCTGAAGATGGGAACTGGATTTCCAGAGTAAGTTTCCACAATCTACAATTGGAAGATTTATTTAAAGATCCTTTCTATAGTGTTAGATGTGGGATAAAGTAAAATGTGTAACTGTGGTGATGGGAGACAGGACTGTGCTCATTGTAATAAAGTGACAGACCAGTCTGTGTCTATTGGGTGCATTATTTCAAACTGTTCGTCTATGACTTTGGATGTGGATAAAGGATAAAACAATGTCACACTCATCCTTGAATGGAAGCAGAGGATTACTTCAATGGAGGTGGATACTTGATGTACAATGTAGAAAGGAAAAGATTAAGAATTAGGAGCAGAAGAAGTTTCCTCCTCACTTTGAGACTCTCCTGACAATCAGTGGGGTCATAACTGATTCCTGACCTCAATAGCCTGACTGAATTATGGATAGAGATAACAGTGCTTTGATTATAAACTATTAACTGTAAATAGTGTGAATAGTAAAATATTGTGGAATTGTAATAATGTGATGCTGTAATCAATGATGAAACTTGCTTTGCAAAAGGGAAAAAAAGGGATTCACACTGCTGCAGCAACTCTGAATAGTGGCTGTTTCGTTTTGTCTCTTCAGGGAAGCAGATCAAAGACGAATGTGAAAGGATAAGAGTCAAAGGTCAGGGTCTTAAATTTTAAAATCAAGTGGAAATTCCAGCTATATGAAAATTTTGCTTGTTAACTAAATTCATGGGAATTAATTCACAAATCTTGTAGTTCTTTCCTCTTCTCTAAGCTGCATATTTACCTGAAGTAAATCAGAGTGAAATAATGACGGAACAAGCTGCCAGTGGAAGTGGTGCATGTGGACTTGACTTCAAAGTGTTGAAAGATGGCTGCCATGGTCCCAGAAAACTCTGCACCTCTCTCCTTCTCAACTCTTCAACCCCATGTCCAGATCCACACCAATAATCACACTGCTGCAGATGCTGCAAATCGGAGATAAAACCAGAAAATGCTGGCAATGAGTAGCAGGAGGGGGAACCTTTGTGAATGGCCAGACATAGGGTTATTATTTCTGCTCCGTCATGTTATTTCATGGTAAAAGCAATAGCATTGAGTTATATCTTACTAAATATTATCATCTTCAAATTCCCATTGATTGACTGTTTGTTAATCCAGAGCTGTTATGTGAGAGTTGTATTCAAGTTTGGGTGTTTGGACTGGCAGTCCAGGTCGTTACCATTGATACTAAATGTCTGACACTTCTTTGACTTTCCAAAATAGATCACCTCGCAGTTAACTCTGATGAAATCCATTTGCTACTCGTCGGCCCAATTCCCTGGTGGTTGGGAGAACAAAGGGAATGTCAGTGATGGAGAGGAGGAAGGGATTAGCAAACCTTCACCATCCTCACTCAGCTGTCTCTCTTTATCACCCTTTTATTGACATTCCCGTTGTTTCTCCACCCTGCTTCTTTCACTGAATCCTAAAACATATTTGATGTTCATCAGAACCTCCCAAAACTGTACCTAGTTATATACAGTGATAGTTTGTACACACATTATCAAATGGAACCAGACCCACATTCATCAATACTGTACGTCTGTGTTGTACAGATTCTGAATCACAAAGTGGTTCTTTGTTTTTGTCTCTGCAGAGAAGCAGTGCAATAAGGATTGTACACATTTGAAAGACAAAGGTCAGTTACTTGATTTTTAACATCAAGAAGAAATTCCAGCTATGTGAAAATTTTCTTTTTTAACTAAATTGATGGGAAATACCAATATGTACATTGAGAAAATGTGCACAGTTCACAATTCTTGCAAATCTTTACCTCTTTTCTAAGCTACATATTTACCTAAAGTAAATCAGAGTGAAATGATTTGTAAGTGATTGCAATGTGGATAAAGATGACATCTGTATCTGTGCAGTAAGATCCCATCTCAGACATTATGGTGCATAGTCCAGACACAGCGTGAGGCCAGTGGTTCTCTGGTTGGCAGGTGGGATTCTACAAATTGCTCGCCAACTGTGACCATGTGTGTGAGGTGACCAAATCTTTCCCGCAATGCACCGTGTCCTCAGTGCTTCACTCCACCACTGATCTCATGAGCAATCTTCTCCCACTGTCTCTCACCATGACCAAGGATGGCTGCCACAGACCCTGCAAACTCTGAGCCCCTCTCCTACCCAACTCCATGACCAGGTTGTCCAGATCCACACCAAATTTCACACTGCTGCAGATGCTGCAAATCTGAAATAAAACCAGAAAATGCTGGTAATGAGAGGCAGGAGGTGGAATGTTTGTGAAGGAAGAGACATAGGATTAGTATTTCAGCTCATTCATGTTCTTTCTTGGTAAAAACAGTAGCATTCTGTTACATCTTACTAAATTTTGATATCATCTTAGATATTGACTGCATGTTAATTCACAGCTGTTATGTGAGAGTTGTATTCAAGTTTGGGTGTTTGGACTGGCAGTCCAGATCATTACCCTTGATACTAAATGTCCGACACCTCTTTGACTTTCCAAAATAGATCACCACGCAGTTAACCGTGATGAAATCCATTTGCCACTCGTCAGCCCAATTCCTTGGTGGTTGGGAGAACAAAGGGAATGTCAGTGATAGAGAGGAGGAAGGGATTAGCAAACCTTCACCATCCTCACTCAGCAAACTCTCTTTATCACCCTTTTATTGTCATTCCCGTTGCTTTTCAGAATTGGCTTGCCCACAGAAGGCAAAGAGTGGTTGTAGACAGGTCAAATTGTACATAGAGGACGTTGACCAGTGGTGTGCCTCAGGGATCTGTCCTGGGACCCCTTCTCTTCATGATTTTTATAAATGACCTGAATGAAGAAGTGGAGGGATGATTTTGTAAATTTTCTGATGACACAAAAGTTGGGGGTGTTGTGGATAGTGTGGAGGGAGCCAATCTTGTTTCTATCTCCTTCTCACATACTCTCTGGCTCTGCTGTCATATAAACTCTTAGAAAACATATAAACATCGAAAACCAACAGCACAATACAGTCCCTTCAGCCCACAAAGTTGTGCTGAACATGTCCCTACATTAGAAATTACCAGGATTACCCATAGCCCTCTATTTTTCTGAGCTCCATGTACCTATCCAAAAGTCTCTTAAAAGACCATATCGTGTCCGCCTCCACCACCGTTATCGGCTGCCCATTCCACGCACTCACCACTCTCAACGTAAAAAACTTACCCCTGACATATCCTCTATACCTGCTCCCAAGCACCTTAAACCTGTGTCCTCTTGTGGTAGCCATTTCAGCCCTGAGAAAAAGCCTCTGACTGTCCACGTGATCAATGCCTCTCATCATCTTCATACACCTCTATCAGGTCTCCTCTCATCCTCCGACACTCCAAGGAGAAAACGCTGAGTTCACTCAACCTGTTTTCATAAGGCATGCTCCCCAATCCAGGCAACATCCTTGTAAATCTCCTGTGCACCCTTTCTATGGCTTCCACATCCTTCCTGTAGTGAGGCAACCAGAACTGAGCACAGTACTCCAAGTGGGGTCTGACCAAGGTCCGATATAGCTCTCGGCTCCTAAATTCAGTTCCACGATTGATGAAGGCCAATACACCGTACACCTTCTTAACCACAGAGTCAACTTGCACAGCTGCATTGAGCGTCCTATGGACTCGGACCCCAAGATCCCTCTGATCCTCCACACTGCCAAGAGTCTTACTATTAATACTATATCCTGCCATCATATTTGACCTACCAAAATGAGCCACTTCACACTTATCTGGGTTGAACTCCATCTGCCACTTCTCAGCCCAGTTTTGCATCCTATCAGTGTCCTGCTGTGACCTCTGACAGACCTCCACACTATCCACAACACCCCCAACCTTTGGGTCATCAGCAAACTTACTAACCCATCCCTCCACTTCCTTATCCAGGTCATTTATAAAAATCACTAAGAGTAAGGGTCCCAGAACAGATCCCTGAGGCACACCACTGGTCACCGACCTCCATGCAGAATACGACCAGTCTACAACCGCTTTTTGCCTTCTGTAGGCAAGCCAGTTCTGGATCCACAAAGCAATGTCCCCTTGGATCCCATGCCTCCTTACTTTCTCAACAAGCCTTGCATGGTGCAGCTTACCAAATGCCTTGTTGAAATCCATGTACACTACATCCACTGCTTTACCTTCATCAATGTGTTTAGTCATATCCTCAAAAAATTCAATCAGGCTCATAAGGCATGACCTGCCCTTGACAAAGCCATGCTGACTATTCCTAATCATATTATACCTCTCCAAATGTTCATAAATCCTGCCTCTCTTATTGATTTGTACATTGAATATATCAGTGACTGAACTCCCACAGTGCAATGAGACTCAGGAGTTCACCCAGGAGTCAAGGTGGCCATTCACAGATCAGGCAGTGGCCAGTTGAGGGTTGTCCCTGAGCTGATTGCCTGCTAATTTTCCACGCCTACGTCCATGTACGTGTGCCCCTGGGAAAAGAATAACGTGACAACTATGTCTACACTGGGCACTTTCTGGGGCTGATGGGTGTCACAGGGGCCCAACTGAATTCTGGATAGAGATAACAGTGCTTTAATTATAAACTATTAACTGTAAATAGTATGAATTGTGAAATATTGTAGAATTATAATAACGTGAAGCTGTAATCATTGAGTAAACCTGCTTTGCAAAAGGGGAAAAAATGCATTGACAATGTTGCAATGACTCTGAACTGTGGTTCTTTCTTTTTTGTCTCTGCAGAGGAACATTGCAAATCGAATAATTGCAGGAAATACAAAGGTCAGAAACTTAAATTTTAACAGCAAAGAAGAGATTCCAGCTATTCAAACATTTTCCTTTTTATCAAAATTTATGGGAAATACCAATATGCTCATAGAGAAAATGTGCACAATTGACAGATCTTGCAAATATTAATCTCTTTTAAAAGCTATATGTTTACCTAAAGTAAATCAGAGTGAAATAGTTTGTAAGTGATTGCAATGTGAGTAAATGACATCTATATTTGTGCAGTAAGTTCCTTTATCAGACATTATGGTACATGGCCCAGCGACAGTGTGACGCCAGTGGTGCTCTTTTGGCAGGTGGGATCCTACGATCTGCACACCAACCGTGACCGTACGTGTGAGGTGACTGACTCTTCTCCACACTGCGCCATGTCCTCAGTGCTTTACTCCACCACTGATCCCATGAGCGATCTACTCCCACTGTAACTCAACTAATAAAGTGGCAACTAATTGTAGGTTCATGGTCTTCTGTTGCTGCAGCATATCCACTTCACATTCAACATGTTCTGTGTTCAGCAATGATCTTCTGCACACTAATACGTGTTTATGCGAGTTACACACATCAAAGTTGCTGGTGAACACAGCAGGCCAGGCAGCATCTCTAGGAAGAGGCACAGTCGACGTTTCAGGCTGAGTCCTGACGAAAGGTCTCGGTCTGAAATGTCGACTGTACCTCTTCCTAGAGATGCTGCCTGGCCTTCTGTGTTCACCAGCAACTTTGATGTGTGTAACTCGCATAAACACGTATTAGTGTGCAGAAGATCATTGCTGAACACAGAACATGTTGAATGTGAAGTGGATATGCTGCAGCAACAGAAGACCATGAACCTACAATTAGTTGCCACTTTATTAGTTACAGGAAGTACCTAATAAAGAGGTCACTGAGTGTAGGTTATCATATGGAGCCAGACTTGTTTCCGTCAATACTTTTCATGTGTTTTACAAACTCTGATCTGTGGCAACAACCCAAGTCTATCAGTAGTGCATCGCAGTTTAGAGATTAACTTGTTTCCACCAGCCCGGTGACCAAGTGACGTACAACAGACTGTCCTCTGGTACTGTGCTCAGTATTGTTCAGTGACAGACCTGTCTATGCCACATTCTCTGTGATGCTGGATGTGGATAAAGGATAAAATGCTGCCACACTCATCCTTGGGTGGAAGCACAGGATTACTTCAGTGTAGGTGGTTACTTGATGTACAGCATGGAAAAGAAAAAGAGTTAGGAGAAGGAGAGCCTAAAGTTCTCTTTGGTCTTCTCCTAACAATCAGTGAGACCTAGCTGATGTTTGATCTCAATACTAGGTTCACCTACTACCCATATATCCTCCAGCTTTGCTAAGATCTAATCTCACATTTATATTGTACATTGAATATTTGGAGGAAGTGAGCTCCCACAATCTCCTGCTGTGCCAAATGATTCCAAAAAGTTGCTGGCTTTTTAAAACTGTGCATTGTGCTCTGGAATTTCAAGAATTGCATTTAAATAGAACCAAATACAAGTTCAGTCCCAGGACACCTGCTCACCTGACAGCACACGTGGACACATGCTGTACAACATAGAATGTATGGAAAAAGGAGTGTGAGCAACAGGGGACGTCTACTCCCCTCCTAGACCACGTTCTGCCAATTATTGAGATCATCATTGACCATCCAGCTCAATGTCAGTTTTCCTTGGTCATCCCCATATCTCCTGGTACTGTCCAGATATAAATCCTATGGGTTTGTGAACCTAGCCCACGTAGCAACTGGACATGCATGACTTTCCCAAGGAATCACAGTGCTGCTGTCACAATTACAGACACTGCCATAGGGTCTATGTGTTCTCGCTGGTGGGCCGCAGACTGAGCTCGGCAATCACGCTCATGAGTATACACATTCAACCAACTGGTGTTCCCTGCAAGCATCTTCCCCTAATCATATAATGCTCCCTGCTGGTGCTTAGCCTTCCTTAGCTATCTCGACACCACAACAGATAGACAGAACGGTGCTCCAAGAGTGGGGATCGGCATGTCTATATGTCTAGGTCCAGCTCAAGCCCCTGCCAACGTATCCCCTTCTGTGTCAACTGGTAGCGTAGACCTGTCTGTTGTTCTGGCTGAATATGTTGACCTTCTTGAAATCTTCAGTAAGAAGGCACCTTCCTGTCAACACATCAGCCATACAACTACGGCATTGCCAACCCAGGTGGGGAATTTTCCAAATGGCTGCTTGTCTCTGCCAGGATCTGCCCCAGAGAGTTGGAATGGGGTCACCTCTCCCATCTAGCTGGTTATCCAAAAATTCAATGGACCCTGGAATTTATCAAGAGATGATTTTGGCGACCATCTATATCCCAGGATGTCCTGACTTTGTCTCAGCCTGTCCCACTTGTGCCCAGAACAGGACATCACACCAGCACACTGCAGATCTGTTATGTCCACTGTCTGTGTCTCACGGCCTGAGTCTCAGTGCCACTGGTCCCACCTCTCCTTGGATTTCATCGCTGGTCTGCTCCCATTTGATGGAAACATTACCATTCTGGTGATTGTGAAAGAGCTCTCCAAGGCTGTCCACTTCATCGCTCTCCCTAAGCCCCTGTTGGCATGTGAGACTGCCACCCATATGGTTCAGCATGTGTTCAGGCTGCACAGCTTCCCTCAGGGTATAGTGTCTAATCAGGACTGAGAGAGAGAATCAGAAGCTGGAGACAACCCTGCACTGCCTTGTCTCTTCTAGCCCCACATCCTGGGAGCTCCCAATTGGTTGGGGAATGATTGCCCAAAATAGCCTCCAGTTATCCTCCACTGGCATGTCCCCTTGAAATGCCAGGAGGAATTCGAGGCACCACTTTTTCCTGATCAAGAGACTGACATGGGAGTTCCTGCTGCTGAACACTATAAGCACACGTGGAGTTGGCTGATGGATTCTCTGCAGCACACTCAGAAACAATGTGCCCAGCACACTGATCAGCTCTGCCGAAAGGTGAGGCCTGTCAAGTCAGGAGAGAAAGTCTGGCTGATATCTAGAGATCTTCCCTCGGAAGTTGAGAGCCGCAGGTTGGCCCCATTCTATGTAGGACCATGCATGATGGAGAACGCTGTCAACAAGGTCTCATATACATGGCACCTATCTTCGTCAATGAAGATCCACCCATCATTGCATGTTTCCCAACTCAAGCCGATGACTACCTCCCTCCCCATCCCCAGCTCCAATTATCCCTCCTTCCTCTTCTTCCCATTCCTTTGTCTATTCTATATTGTGACTCCTGGCATGTTGCTGGATGCATGGCTTGTAAGGGGTTTGGCCCTCAGGAATGTTGTTTGGTTCTGATCCATGTCATCCTGGACAAGTCTCTCATGCCGGAATTTCAGCAGGCACCAGTCTCTAGCACCTTGGGAGCTGCACCTAGGGAGGGGAACCCTGTCACAACCACAGACTCTCCTACAGGGTCTATGTGCCCAAACAGGCAGACTGTGGAATGGGTTCAGCAATCACACTCGTGAGTATGCACGTTCCAGCCAATTGAGTTTCATTGTGGTGGTATTTAACTCCCTGCCTCTCATTCCAGTTTTGTTGAGACTTTACCAAAAGCACAGCAAAATCTATGCTCCCTGCTTGCCTCCGTCCTTGTTCTGGAAAAGAAGTCTGCTGCTTAACTGACGCTGTAAAGGAGCAGTATTCATTTATTATTAAGATATTGATTCTTCGTTGCAACGTCAGCATTAACTTTCAGTTTGAAAGTTTTGGTTAATGGACCTATTGGCCAAGTGTTTATTGTTTTTCCTTTAATTCTGCACAGTCTTATTATGTCAGTGAACTGTTCATCGGCTCCAGTGTCTCTCCCTCTGCACCTGGGCTGTAACCTCTGCAGTAACTCCATAACAGTGGCTCTTTAATTCTGTCTCTCCAGGTACTTGTTGCATATATCAATGTATGGAGGAGGAGTGCCAAGGTCAGTAACTTAAATTTTTAACATCATGAGAAACTTTCAGCACTTTGAGTCCTTTCAGTTACATTTCCCTTTTAACCAAATTAATGATGAATACCAAATCACAGATTCAGGAAAGTTCAGCTATCTTGCCATTATGAATCCCTTTTCTCAGCCACAGATTTTTATCAAAGTTAATCAGAATGAAATACTTTTGGAAGTGATTGCAGTCTGAGGAAAATGACCTCTATATTTGTGCAGTAAGATCCCACCTCAGGCATTTTGGTGTATGGTGCAGAACATGTGAGGTCAGTGGTGTTCTGGTTGGCAGGTGGGATCCATCTACTCACCAACTGTGACCATGTACGTAAGGTGACTGAATCTTTCCTACAATGCAGCATATCGTCAGTGCTTTTTCACACACTAATCTCCTGAGTGATCCCCTCCCACTGTCACTCAACACGACCAAAGATTGCTGCTACAGTCCCTGCAGATTCTGGGCCTCTCTCCTTCTTCCCAAATCCTTAACCAGAGTGTCTGGATCTGCACCAAAAAATCACAATGCTGCAGATGGTGAAAAGCCAAAATAAAAACAGAAAATACTGGCCAACAGGAGGGACACTTCCTGTGAAGAGATCCATGAAATTAATGTTTCTGCTCAATCATTTTCTTTGGAAACAGGAAAGTTGCCAGTTTTTAATTTGCAATTAGCCCACATGTGTAAGTCCACCATTTATTAGCCCAGTGTCCACTGTTGACTTCTTGAGCAGTAGTATTTACCCAATGGGCCAAATGTCCTCCTTTTGTGCAAGAGTAAATCATTATGTTCACAAAACATTGGAGTTTTGAGGAATGTGTTAGGTAACATTTACTGCTGTGTTTGAGAGCTGTAGTTCTGATCAGTAGGATATTCATTTTTTATAGACATCTGTTAGTCTCATGAGACCATGGATTTGGGCCTTGGAAGCTTTCCAGGGCGCAGGCCTGGGCAAGGTTGTATGGAAGACCAGCAGTTGCCCATGCTGCAAGTCTCCCCTCTCCATGCCACCGACGTTGTCCAAGGGAAGGGCATTAGGACCCATACAGCTTGTCACCGGTGTCGTCGCCGAGCAATGTGTGGTTAAGTGCCTTGCTCAAGGACACAACACACTGCTTCAGCCAAGGCTTGAACTAGCAACCTTCAAATCACTAGACGAACAGCTTAAGCACTTGGCCACGCGCCAACGCAATATTCATTTTAACAAATCAAATAAGCCCGTGGAATACCTTCCAGGATTGCTCCAAATGCAACTTCCAGCAGTTACTCCTGCTGTCAATAAAAATAAAAAAATAGAGTGCTGATGCTTCTCTGAAAACTGAGAGAATAACAGAAAATGCTGGAAATTTACTTTTATTCTACAAATACCTAACCTAACCACCTTTCTCCTTTCACCTTGTTTCTTTCCTCTTCTCCGCACATCATGTTCACACTCCTCCCACTGGTTCTCCACCCCCCACTGTTCCCATCTCCCCTCCCTGCCTTCCTCATTGGGTTTTATGCTCCACCTGCCTCTCCTGACAGATTCCATCACCTGTTCCCTTCAAGCCTCTGTCGCTCTTTGTACACTTGCCTCCTCCATGTGCTCATTACTCCATCTCAATTGGACCCACCTATCCCTTGCCACCTTTTGCTCTGCCCTTTCCCCTCACCCCTCTATATCAACTATCTCCCCTGTACCTTTTCAGTTCCAGAGGATCTCAACCCAAAATTTCAACCATTCATTTCCCTCCACAGATACTGCCTGATCTGCTGAGTTCCGCTTACACAGGAGTTCCCAAACTGGGGTCCATGGTCTCCTCGGTTAATGATAAGGTGTTGATGCCGTAAAAATGTAGGAACCCCTGCTGTAGCAGTTTGTTTTCTTTTGCTCTACAATGGCATGTCATTCAAGAACTTCACACATCCCAAAGAGATCATCTCTCAAGTTTTGAATTTGTGGAGAGTGTAGATCTTGCACAGAGTACCTTAGCATCGGAGAATCTTCCTTCCCAGGAATCATTTTCTCTTCTCAGATAAAGTTAATGGCTGCATCAGTCCTTTGTCCCAACAGAAGCTACTCCACTCAGTGAATTTCTTCCTGGAGATTATTTGTCGGGGCTGTTTCTCTGCTGTCTATCACAGCAGACTGTTCGGCCATACACTGGAGTGAGCTGATTTAATAATCTATAATCGACTATCGCTCTCCATTCTCCATCCTGTTACTTTACCAGCCAGCCCAGTGAAATATGTTCCTGAGGCAATGCTACCCTGCTTGGTGGTTTGACCATAAGAAATGTTCTGGGTTTATTGGGATTGTAAAAGGCTGATGAATAGTTTCACTGCAGCAAAGGTCTGAGAATTGAGGGATGAATGCAAACTCAGTAGAACCATGTGGCTGGTTCTCTGTGGATTTGTACACTTTGTGGGCAGGTCATACTGCAGGGGCTCATTGAACGATACAGATGATTTGAGCAACCACTGTATGTAGTAAGGCTATTTTTCACTACAACTGTCCGACACTTTACATACGTTTGTTTTTTTTAGTTAAATTAATTCTCACTGCATTTCTGCATACAGCTGCAGCTGTACCCTTTGTGGTGCTCCCCGTGTAGTTTCACTGTCCACGGTGCCATGATCTGCACTGCACTCCACTCTGCACTCATCTCCATCAGTCTCTAATGTTGGGTACTGAATTGAGAATGTTTGCTGCTGTTTTACCCACCTCTCCCTACCCTTCAAACCACCACTGATCTATCATTTAGTCAACGTCCTGGAATATACGATCCGGGAATTTCAATCTCCCTCATCCTCCACGGGGATTCTGAAATCTTAAACCTGAGTGTGATCAATCAGAGGCACTGCCTGTGCAGTATGGCATCCGGAGACACAAGGAGCAGAAATTCCCATATCTTCAGGAATAGTTCCCAGTTACCCAGCCATGATCTAAGAAATATTTTACTCTCCTTTCTCTTTCATAAAGATGCTGATCTTTCATTTGTATCCTTAACTGAACCACTCTTTCCTTGTCATGGTTGTGTTCGATTCTGGGTTAGTGATTAAATACTTGATCATTTCTCCTCAATTTTGTAATTTTGTAACTGTAATTTTGGTGAAACACTTACCTGTCTTTCAGTAACTTAACTCTCTTGCTCTTTTGTCCAACAAATTCCAATTCCTTGCAGTTGGCACAGATTGCACTCTATGTAAACCTGGCCTCAATGCTAAGTACAAAACATATAGAACTGATGGCCTGTTTAATCACTGGCTAACAAAGGAGAAAAGTGTGGGTAGGAAAAGCAACAGGAACACAAATTATTTCTGAAATACTTACAACAAATTTTTCTACCATTTCATTTCAGGTATTCTAAATGTGACCAATCAACGAACAAATTCGAAAAAGAAATGGCCCAGGAAGTATGTTTTAATTGAACTATCTTTTCTACTGATGTTAGAAGTGAATTATAAAGATTTGCAGCTGAAGAATTGTGATCAGGAGAGATGAATTTCAGAATTGTGTTCTCATCATGTGTGATGTATTTTGTACCTTGTTTACAACAGTCTGAAGTGTAGATTACTCATCACCCAAATGACCAATACACTGGGGATGAGTCTGTTGATGATACATTACAAGAAGGATCCTTGGTTCAGCCTGGGTTGCTCAGATACTCCAGTGCTCTGGGTGGGGGTGGATAAGATCATTCATCAGCTTCCTCATAGCCGCTCACTGAACCTTAATAGAGATTGCACATACGAGAGAATCCAGCACAATTAGCCTCACCTTCAAACGACCTCTTGACACTGGCCTCAGTTTACACAGCATGGCAGAATATGGGGGTAGGAGCTTGCTAGAAATCATAGATATGGAGACTCTTTCAATGTTAAGCAGTAGGTTAAATTATTGTGGGGTCCTGCTCCACACATATCCAAATTGATGGCCAGTGGAAGAGGACATTTGACCAAACCCTAGGTACCCATGTCACCAGTGGTTGGTATAAATTTTCTCACAGAACAACAGAGAGGAGGGAATTGCGTTTGGTAGGCACAGAAATGCAATTGTGTCATCGCAGAGAATACAAATGCTCTTACTTTGATCATAAGGGACACAATAGGATATTCAGTCCCACAGGATGGCCCCACCATTCGATATGAACATGGTTAATCTGCCTCTTCTCAGCTAGTTCCCCACAGTTTCCCATTCTCTCAAAAATGTATCTACATCCTCTTTAAGTATCCCCTGGGATCCAGTCTCTACCAACCTCCAGGATAGAGTATTCCAGAGATTTACATCTTCTGCAAGAAAACGTTGCTATGTAATTCCGTTTCAAATAACCATTCACAAATCTGATATATCCCCTTGCTGCAGTTTCTCCCACCAGTGGAAACATCTCAACATCTTCTATTTCTGTTGGATCTTTAATCATTTCCATAACATCAGTCTACGTTATCCAAAGTGTATAGATCTAATTTCTTCAAGCACACATGATAGAACCAGTGACTCACCTGCGGAATAGTGATGGTGATGTTGGAAGTAACTCACCTGATCTGACAAGGCATTTGTGGATCTATATTTCTGTGTGAAGGTTCTGTCAAGGTATCAATGTGGGAGTGTAAACACTCATCCTTAGAGATGGGAGGAGTTTTGTTCGGTCCACAGATCTACTGGTCCTTGTCCAGATGAGGGCATCTGGTAATTGTGCCGTATAGTCATGTTACGTTAAGATCCATGACAATTATTGATCTATCCCAATGATGGGTGCGTTGTGTGTGTGTGTGTGTGTGTGTGTGTGTGTGTGTATGTGCTTATAAATGTATATACATTTATGTATGTGCATGTATGTACTTGATATGTTCATGTATATGAAATAGTAAGGGACAGAGGGTCCAGTGAGATGGAGGAACTGAGCGAAATACATGTTAGTAGGGAAGTGGTGTTAGGTAAATTGAAGGGATTGAAGGCAGATAAATCCCCAGGGCCAGATGGTCTGCATCCCAGAGTGCTTAAGGAAGTGGCCCAAGAAATAGTGGATGCATTAGTGATAATTTTTCAAAACTCGTTAGATTCTGGACTAGTTCCTGAGGATTGGAGGGTGGCTAATGTAACCCCACTTTTTAAAAAAAGGAGGGAGAGAGAAACCGGGGAATTATAGGCCAGTTAGCCTAACGTCGGTGGTGGGGAAACTGCTGGAGTCAGTTATCAAGGATGTGATAACAGCACATTTGGAAAGCGGTGAAATGATCGGACAAAGTCAGCATGGATTTGTGAAAGGAAAATCATGTCTGACGAATCTCATAGAATTTTTTGAGGATGTAACTAGTAGAGTGGATAGGGGAGAACCAGTGGATGTGGTATATTTGGATTTTCAAAAGGCTTTTGACAAGGTCCCACATAGGAGATTAGTGTGCAAACTTAAAGCACACGGTATTGGGGGTAAGGTATTGGTGTGGGTGGAGAATTGGTTAGCAGACAGGATGCAAAGAGTGGGAATAAACGGGACCTTTTCAGAATGGCAGGCGGTGACTAGTGGGGTACCGCAAGGCTCAGTGCTGGGACCCCAGTTGTTTACAATATATATTAATGACTTGGATGAGGGAATTAAATGCAGCATCTCCAAGTTTGCGGATGACACGAAGCTGGGTGGCAGTGTTAGCAGTGAGGAGGATGCTAAGAGGATGCAGGGTGACTTGGATAGGTTGGGTGAGTGGGCAAACTCATGGCAGATGCAATTTAATGTGGATAAATGTGAAGTTATCCACTTTGGTGGCAAAAATAGGAAAACAGATTATTATCTGAATGGTGGCCGATTAGGAAAAGGGGAGGTGCAACGAGACCTGGGTGTCATTATACACCAGTCATTGAAAGTGGGCATGCAGGTACAGCAGGCGGTGAAAAAGGCGAACGGTATGCTGGCATTTATAGCGAGAGGATTCGAGTACAGGAGCAGGGAGGTACTACTGCAGTTGTACAAGGCCTTGGTGAGACCACACCTGGAGTATTGTGTGCAGTTTTGGTCCCCTAATCTGAGGAAAGACATCTTTGCCATAGAGGGAGTACAAAGAAGGTTCACCAGATTGATTCCTGGGATGGCAGGTCTTTCATATGAAGAAAGACTGGATGAACTGGGCTTGTACTCGTTGGAATTTAGAAGATTGAGGGGGGATCTGATTGAAACGTATAAGATCCTAAAGGGATTGGACAGGCTAGATGCAGGAAGATTGTTCCCGATGTTGGGGAGGTCTAGAACGAGGGGTCACAGTTTGAGGATAGAGGGGAAGCCTTTTAGGACCGAGGTTAGGAAAAACTTCTTCACACAGAGAGTGGTGAATCTGTGGAATTCTCTGCCACAGCAAACTGTTGAGGCCAGTTCATTAGCTATGTTTAAAAGGAAGTTAGATATGGCCCTTGTGGCTACAGGGGTCAGGGGGTATGGAGGGAAGGCTGGGTTCTGAGTTGGATGATCAGCCATGATCATAATAAATGGCGGTGCAGGCTCGAAGGGCCGAATGGCCTACTCCTGCACCTATTTTCTATGTTTCTATGTTTCTATGTAGTGTGTGTATCTGTATGTAGTGTATGCTTGCGTGTGTTATGTCTGCTGCGTGTGTGTGTGTGTGTGTGTGTGAATCTAGCAGCATCAGTGATGAGGATGGGCTGTTAAACTTTACTCTGTTCATTATGCACTGATCACTGGAATCCACCTGCCCTTTCAATCACATGATTGTAGCTGCTTTCATCAATATGACTGAAGAGCTTTGGGAGAGGTAGAGAGAATAGTGAAAGGGATTAAAGAGGAAAAGACTGAATTGAGATGCCGTAAATTACTCTCCCATCCGCTGAGACAGCCGTAATTTCAAATGTTACATTACTGTTTATACATTTTCATGTCTTCTGGTTTCACAGACTCAGAAGAAAATGCTTCAAAATGTTATTTTTATGTGAGGAATTAAAGAAAGATGCCATAGAAATACACACAAAATATAAAGTTTTGAGAAAAAAGGGAATCCCCAGAAAACAACGAATAAGACTGATTGCCAATTCACTGTGGGTAAGTACAAGGAACTCACAAGCTGTCCACCTATGCTGGAGTTACATATACAACCAATCTTTAGATCACTCATTGAACGTCCCTTGGGTTAACAAAACAGAAAGGAAATTTGCCTAAAAGAAGCAACATATGATATTTATGTGTCATTTTAAATGTTTCTATCAAGATAAATCAGTGTGTTTTTCTTTGTGATAGAGGGCCTGAGAGAGACTGGACAGGCTAGGACTTTATTCCTTTGGAATGAAGGAGATTGATGAGTGACTTTATGGAGATACATAAAATCATGATGTGTTTTCATAGGGTGAACACAGTCTTTGTCCCAGGAAAGGGAAGTAAAAATCAGAGGGCATGGGATTAAGTTGAGAGTTGAAATATTTAATAGGGACCTGAGGGACAATTTTTTTCATACAGAAGGTGATACATTTATGGACTAAGCCACCAAAGAAAGTGGTTGAGACAAGTATAATAACAACATCGAAAAGACATTTGGATAAGTATGTGGATAAGGGGGTTCAGAGGGATATCGGACCATTGTGAGAAATTGAGACAAATTAGTGGGCACCATGGTCGGCTTGGACAAGTTGAGTCAAAGTTCCTGTTTGCATGCAGTATTACTCCATAATTATAAGTCTTTCCTACTTTACAATCAGATCAAGTGATGTTAAATCTGTACCTATTATCAACAGAACACAGAGTGAATGGTGAAATGGTTTCCCTTTGACTTGTATAGGTGGGTGAACGAACCACCGATAATCAGGATGCTGATGTCGAGGTGATCCTTCCAGCTGAGCTATCTGAGAGAGCTGAAGAGCAACAGAATGACCTTTCAAGGCTCATTTTCACTGTATTTAATGACAGCGAACTGTTTGAGGTAAATTGTTCAAAAGTGTCATTGTAGTCTGTATAAATTTACACTTGAAATGAAATGAGATTGTTGTCAGCCTACATTGCTACCATTCAGTTGAAAAGGGCCAGGTGCCTGTGGTGGTCAGTCCTCAGTTTGAATGATTTTCTCCCGTGACCTCACCACCTCCCATGTTAATGCCTTTCCTTGTGGTTCCTGGTTGGGCTGAGAGGAAGTAAACTCTGAAACAATGTGAATCTGGATCTCAGTCTAATTTGTGATGGTCCACCAGAGTCAGAGGAGAAAATTTGGCCAGATGTTTTGGGCAAAATATAGTCCAAAGTTAAAAATCTCTAAAAATAGTGAAAATTCTGAAAAATATCTGATGCTTTGTTCTTCAACACTGCACCTTGCTGAAAGGACTCTTGGTTTATTTCGCTGTAGGACGAAAATAATAACACACTATTAAATGACCAAGTGTTTGGAATTACTGTGGGAAACACAAGCATTCAGAATTTAACAGAAGGTGTGATGATTAAGATTAATCATGGCAAAAACATGAAAGTAAGTATTTTGACAATAACTCAGAAAAAATCTTTCTAGAATGGTGAAAGGTCTTATGGTCAATTAAAGTTTATCTTTTTATTACCCAGACACAAATTGTAACAACTCATTTGGTGTAGTAAAGTATTTCTACTCGGAATTGTCAGCTAAGTCAAAACACTAACCACCCTGGCTAACATTTAATTTACACATTAGTTCATTCTATCAAAACAACCTGTAAACAGCTCCTTTGTATCAATAAACCACCCTATAAAAGTCTTGTAATATGATAGTATTCATCCTGCAGTTTGAGAGGGAGAAGATAAAGCCAGATGTATCAGTATTACAGTGGAATAAGGGGAATTACAGAGGCATGAGAAACCAGCTGGCCAAAGTTGATTGAAAGGGGTCACTAGCAGGGATGACAGCAGAACAGCAGTGACTGGAGTTTCTGGGGGCAATTCAGAAGGCACAGGAAAGATACATCTCAAAGATGAAGAAGTACTGTAAAGAGAGAATGACACAACCCTGGCTGACAAGGGAAGTCAAAGACAGCATAAAGAAAAGGAGAGGATATATAATACAGCAAAAAATTGGTAGGAAGTTAGAGGATTGGAAAGCTTATAAAAATCAAGAAAAGGCAACTTAAAAAGCCATAAGTAGAGAAAAAAATGGAATATGAAGGAAAACTAGCTAATAAGATAAGAGAACTCCAAAAGCTTCTTCAAATATATAAAGTGTAAAAGAGAGGCAAGAGTAGATATAAGACTGCTGGAAACTGATGCTAGAGAGGAAGGAATGAGGGACAAAGAAATAGCAGACAAACTTAACAAGTATTTTGCATCAGTCTTCACTGCTGAAAATGTTAGCAGAATGCTTTAAGTTCAAAAGTGTCTGGGCATAAGTGAGTGTAGTTGTTACTAGTCAGACGAAAGTGCTTGGGAATCTGCAAGGACTGAAGGTAGACAAGTCACCTGGACTAGGTGGACTACACCCCAGGGTTATGAAAGAGGTTGATCTTTTAAGAATCACTAAATTCTGGAATCATTCCGGGGGACTGGAAAATTGCAAATGCCACTCTATTTTTCAAAAAGGGAGGGAGGCAGAAGAAAGGAAATCATAGGCCAATTAGCCTGACTTCAGTGGTTGGGAAGATGATGGAATCTATTGTTAAGAATGAGGTTTGGGGATACTTGGAGGCACATAATAAAATACCCCAAAGTTAGCATGGTTTACTTAAGGGGAAATCTTGCCTGATAAATCTGCTGGAATTCTTTGAGAAAATAACAAGCAGGGTAGAAAAAGGAGAGTCAGTGGATGTTGTCTTCCTGGACTTTCAAATGGTCTCTGACAAGCCACTGCACATAAGGCTGGTTAACAGGATAGTAGTCCATGGTATTGCAGGAAAGATATGAGCATGGATAGAAGATTGACTGACTGGAAGGAAGCAAAGCATGGAAATAAAGGAGACCTTTTCTGGTTGGCTCCTGATGACTAATGGTTTTTTACAGGGGTCAGTGTTGGAACTGCTTCATTTCCTACTACATGTCAGTGATTTGGATGATGGAATTGATGGTTTGTGGCCATGTTTGCAAATGATACAAAGATAGGTGGAGGGATGCAATGTTAGCATTCATTTTGAGAGGACCAGAATAGAAGAGCAAGGATGTAATGCAGAGGGTTTACAAGGCATTGGTTGACTGCACTTGGAGTACTGTGAGCAGTTTTGAGCCCCTTATCTAAGAAAAGATCTGCTGGCATTGAAAGGGTTCAAAGAAGGTTCACGATAATGATTCGGGGAATGAAAGTTTACACACATAAGCAGTGTTGCTGGAGCAGGGCCTGTACTGGCTGGAAGTTAGAAGAATGAGGGAGGATCACATTGAAACCGATTGAATATTGAAAAACCTAAACAGGATATGGAGAGGATGTTTCCTACAGAGAGTGAATCTGAAACCAGAGGGCACAGCCACAGAATAGAGGGATGGCGATTTAGAACAGGGATTAGGAGGAACTTCTTTAGCCAGACGCTCGTGAATTTGTGGAATTCATTGTCACAGATGGCCATGGAGGCCAAGTAATTGAGTATATTTAAACCAGAGGTTGTTAGGTTGCTAATTAGCCAAGGTGTCAAAGGTCACAGGGAGAAGGCAAAAGAATGGGATTGAGAGGGATCATAAATCAACCATGATGGAATGGTGGAACAGACCTGATGGGCCAAATGGCCTCATTCTGCTTCAATGTCTTATGGTCTGATGGTTTTATTTAATTCCCATACATTGAGCTGTTAAGTTCATTTCTATCCGTGCACATTATTGTTGATGCATTGTTAACACTAACATAATCAAATTGATATGAATCAGTTTGGGTGCAGTTGGAGGCTTCAATTCTCAGACTTCAGTGCAGTAAAGCAGGAACAATATGACAGCACAGAACAAGACATCTAATTCCACTTTATAATTGCATTGGGTGGAATGAAGTTAAGGAGATACATCAAAGAAACAAGCCTTTTGCCCAACAATGTCTGCACCAATCATCAATTATTCCACATTTCTCCTATATTTTGTCCTTCCCACATTCTCAGTAGCTCACCCCCATCTGGCCTGCACAGACAGGAACCTCCAGTCTCCAACCAGCTAACAGGACTTACCTGTCACTCGTTTCCAACTCATAACCTGCAGCCTATTTAAACCCAGCACTCATCCCCTGTCCTTGTTCACCCATCAAACTAGCCAGCCTCATCCTGTTTCTCCCAAACTTCTGTTACCTTTGTGCGTTAGGTATCAGTTCTCTCTGGTTTTGTGGCCCCTCGTGGCTTGTTATTTAAAAGTATATTAGTAAAGTGTCATTCACTACTACATTGTCTCCACCGCTCTGCTTTTGGGTCAAGCCTCCTCTGCATTTCCTGACCACTTCGAGATTCTTCAACATATGTGAAGACATAGTAAATTTACAAAGACCAATTAATCTGCCAACCAGCACATGATTGGAATGTAGGAGGACACCTGAGCACCTGGTGGAAACATACATGGTGATAGAGAGAACCTGCAAACTCCACACAGAGAGTACCTGGGGCCAGATTCAAACCCAGGTATCTGGAGCTGTGGGGCAGCAGCTCTACTGTGCCACCCCTGATAGAACTCCAGGTCTGAGATTCACCATCAATATTTTGAGAGCATCTCTCAATTTCTTGAGACTTTTCTGAATTTGTTTTCTGTCTTTTAACAACATCAGAAAGTAACATTATTGCTGATCTTTACATCACAGTAAAAACAGTTAAGCAGACAAGTGGGACAGGTCAGTTGTACAGTCTTATCAATCAGCAGTTTAGTTCTATAGTAGCACTAGGACTCTTTTGTACAGACCCTGGTGCCCACAATGGTACATACATTGCTGAACAGTCATTGCAACAGGTTTCTGGTAACACACAAACTAACTAAACAAATACATATCTTTCAGAATGGATCACATCGATGTGTATTCTTGTTTGAAAATGACGACGGTAAGCTGAAAACCAGTTCAAATATTTCAGTCAGTGTTGGAAACCCCAGTTACAGTGTAATCTTTAAACCCTGAATTAACGTTACAGAAAACATCTCAGACTCCTGGAATTCCACGGGCTGTAAGACAACAGTTGAAGCTAATCAAACCATTTGTGTGTGTGACCACCTCACCTTCTTTGCTGTGCTGCTGGTAGGTTTCACATTTTGTTCCATCCCCCGCCCCCCCCCCCAAATAAAGATATGTCGGTCACCTGTAGAAGGCATAGCTGTCTGTCCCTTTCACTGAGTTATATCGTTGATTTCTCCAGCACACAACAGGCTATTCAGCGAAAGTCTGATTTGACCACCCAGAACTCATTTACACCAACCTATAATAATCTCATAATATTCTCCCCCTAACCCCCTCATCCCCCCAGATTCTCCTGCTGCAATTCCCCCCTCCAGTTCCTCCATACTCACCCAAAGATTGGGGAAATTTACAGTGGCCAAATAACCTACCACCTGCAGGACTTTGGGACATGAGGGGAACCAACGGAAATCCATGTGGCCTCGGGGGGGGAGCATGTAAACTTGGCACAGACGGTTCCCAAGGTCAGGATTTCACCTGCGTCACTGGAGCTACGAGACAGGGGATCTACTAGCTCTGCCACTGAACTCCCCACTTTCCTCTTTCCTTTTTTCAACTCTTCATCTTCTTCAGCCAGCCCTGCTCACCCCTCGAGGTCCTCAAGGTCAGCTGCTTCACCAAATCACGCTGTGGAAATATGCTGACCTGAATATGTCTACCCACACAGTACTCAGCCATCCAATCTCCCATCCCTTGTCAGGATGCAGTCATTCCAGTACTGAGAATTGGTTAATGATACAGCAAATGTCCGCACTTGGCCAAAAACATGAGCAGCTCTGTGCCACTCCAAGAGAAGACATGAATACCAACAAGGTCCAGCCCAAGACAGAATTTTATCGATGGTGACCTTCAATGAGGTCAGGGAGAATAGCCACTGGAATTTGTGTTGCCTTTGGAACTTGCAGCTGCTGTTCAGTGATGGGCACAGCAGTGACCATGGGGTCACACAGCAAGGAAACAGGTCAGTGGGTGCACTGTCCATGCTGACCATCCAGCACCCATTCACACTGATCCCATTCACATCTGGCCCACTGGGAAGTGTGGGTACATCTGTGGGGAATTTGAGAGGGAGACGCTAAAATCAGATGCATCAGTAAAGATAACTACAGGGGTGTGAGAGGGGAGCTGGCCAAACTTGATTGGAAGGGGGCACTAGTAGGGATGATGGTAGAGGAGCAAAGTGAAGAGTTTCAAAATATACAGGATCATATCATCTGGATAAAGAAGAATTCTAAAAGTAGAATAAGACAATTGTGGCTGACATGGGAAGTCAAAGCCAATATTAGTGAGAATCTAGAGATCTTAAAAATCTGCAGAAGGCAACTAAAACGCAATAAGGGAGAAAATATGAAATATGAAGATAACTTAGCCAATAATAAAAGCAAATACCAAAAGTTTTTGCAGATATATAGTATGCCAATAATATAAAAAGCGATACCAAAAGATTTTTCAGATTTATAGTAAGTAAAAGTGAGGCGAGTAGACACTGGATAATGACATTAGGGAAGTAGTAATGAGCAAAAGCAATTAATGTTCTTTACTTGGATTTTCTGAAGGTCTTTGACAAGGTGCCACAGAGGAGGCTGCTAAACAAGAAACTAGCATATAGTATTTCAGGAAAAGTATTTGCATGAATATTACACTGAGTGGCAGAAGACAGCGTGAATAAAGGGAGCTTTTTTGATTAGCCACTGTAGGCTAGTGGTGTTCTGCAAGGGTTGGTGTTGGGTGCGTAATTTTCATGTTATATGTGGCGATCTGGATGAAGCATCTGATGCTTTTGTGACCAAACTATTCACTGAGAGATGTGGTCTCATTTCAGCATGAACAGCAGATGTGTTCAGATCCGCTGTCTGGGACGCCTATTTCCTGAGAATAGTTCATGTTTACATCAGACGCATTTCAGGCATTGTTAATTTTCAACCAAATTTATTTTCAAAAATTTAAATTACCTCCAGGAATAGACAAATTAGACTGAGAACAGGTTTAATCATTGCTCACAATCACCATTATTTCTCAAAGGATTTACGCCTGGACAACAACACGTTGGATGAAAAAGATGTGATATCATTAACGTACATCACAGTGACTGGCTGTGCAATCTCTGCTGTCTTCTCAGCCATCACAGTATTCCTTTACTGTGTGATGAGGTGAGTGACCCCATCCAGTGAGTTCTGTGGGAGTATCACTGATCAGACTGCACCCTGTCGTAACCTCAGTCCACACAGCAGCTTGTGTGTTTCACAGATCAGTCTCTTCTGTGAACCTTCTAATTATCTCTGCGTGGAGCAGTAAAGAAATGAACACTGATTATTCATCACTCATACTGTTACTAACTATCTCTACAAGTTACCCAACAATGACCCTGACACTAACTACAGATTACCCAGCTCCAACACTACTTTACCAACCAGTTGACAGCTAAGCTGATTCCTTTACAACACAGGGGTGTTGACAGTGGTGTCCTCAGTGTTAAAAGCTGAATGCTCATTACTTACTGGATGCACGACGTTAATTGAGGTAATTTGCATCGGAATAAGGTTACTTCCGATGGCATACTCCTTGTGTTCCATTGCCTGTAACCCAGCTGTGCCCCCCTTTCCTGGGTCACTGTTAAACCAAAGGGGTGATCGATTCCCTTACCACCTGGCTCCTGATTCCAGTGTGGATCCACAAAGCACAACAAAAGCCTCGGTGATAGCTCCAGGCGTGCTGATGAAGCGTTTCAGTGTGTGAAGCAGTCTGGAGGAGCTCGGCACCACAGTGGCTCGTGGTCACTGCACTCTACAGAATGCAGCTCAGCCTCTCAAATCAGAGAGTCTCAAAGGGCTGGGGACCACGAGCAGAGGGAGCAAGGAGAAAAGAGAGGAGAAAAGGGGGAGAAGCAGGGGAGGAGAGGAAGCAATGGCAGGAGAAGGAGAAGGGAAGAGTGGCAGGAAAAGGACATTCAGAGTCAATGTTGAAAGACGTTTCTGCCTGGAATTTAGACTGTCCCTTCTGTAAACACAGTTCTGAATCCTGGTTCTCCATTCCACCACCATTCCCACAGTAATTTCCCTCTTGTTCTGACAATCGCCAAGCCCTTTGAAAATGACTAAAATGGTTGTGTAAAGCTGAATTGTCTGTTTCCATGTGATATTATCTCTGTAGGATCAGAAAGGTTCTTGAAGTATGACTGTAGTTCACAATGTTGGTACCTGGTTGTCTCTTTGTTTTAGGAAGAATAAAGGTGATCACACCACCCAGATCCACATTAACCTCTGCATTGCTTGCTTTCTACTGAATATGAATTTCCTGACCAATGAGTGGATTAGTAAGTTGATGGTTGATGGTCTCTGTAAGACGATCGCTGTGTTCCTTCACTATTCATTACTGTGCACTATAACATGGATGGTAATTGAAGGACTTCATCTCTACTTGATGCTGATCAAAGTGTTCAACATCTATGTCAAACGCTACATACAAAAGCTCGCTTTGATGGGTTGGGGTGAGTGTCAGGTCATTTATTTCACTTTCTCTTGAACACTCGGTGCTTTACACATTGGACATTAGTTGATCCAGTAGAATATTTTTTCCTAAATATTACCAGATGGACAGGTGCCTGATGCCAATTGGGCATTGGTACTCCTAAACACAGCACCATCATGAGACCTACATATCTCCCATTTCTGGAGCTGGTGTCAGTTATAAAATTATAAGCCCTAACTAACTTCATTTCATGAAAGGTGCTACTTGCTACTGAGTTGCTCCAAACATTAGTCCTTCATTCTCTTGTTCTGCATTTTGTTTCCTATCATTGTATCATTACTGGTAATAGTGCAATGTTCAGAGAGGAAAGCTGATTGACATCATTGCCTGCTGTCATCCGACCATATTCTTGCCTTGGGTTCTGTGTTTCAGTTGCTTCCCACTCATGTCAATATTTTTTCTCTCCCTCCTGAGATTCTGAAACTGCTTTGTGGAGATTCTTATTTATCTAACTCTCCACCTCTCCCCTCCCCACTCTCCCTCCTCCCCTCGCACCCTCCCTCGCCCCCTGCCTCCCTCTCCCGCCCTACAGTTTTTCCCTAACATCTTCACTGCAGGTTCTAACATTTTTCTATTTACCCTACTGCAAAGATAGTGAAGGGAGAGATGTCTATTTGGTGCACATTCCCATTACAACAGAGGCAGAACTGAAGAAGATCTTCAGTTCATCAGCCTTCTTCCAGGATATAAATCTTCTACCATAGGAATTCCATGATCTTGGCTCAGTAATTGTGTGATCAGACACGTCATCACCCATTTCTATATTAATGACCCTGCTTCCAGGTATTTGAAATTGATCCAAGATTGGACAAGAACTTTTGGGCACATCTAATCCATTTTTGTTGAGATTGTGGTCTGCATCACGTAACAGCCCATGATTCAACAGTAACCAGGGCTGAATTATGACTCTCACTGGGGAATCTGCAAGAATAATCCAATTGCAAAGTTTGGTGCAGAATCAACAATACATTTAAAGTATGATTTTTAAAACTCATTCTTCTTCATCTTTCATCTGCTATTCCTGGACATGGATTGAATGCAATAATTGGAAAATAATTCATCACAATGCCAAACCTCCAATCGATAAAGCAATTACAGCTTAATATTCTCAACAGCATACATAGTGAATTATAAGTGACGACAACAGGATGAATATGTGTCATTTTCTTCTATTGACAGGCATCCCTGCTGTGGTGGTGTCTTTGTGCATTGCAGTGGACAAGAACAATTATGGATGGTTTCAAATCAAAACGCAGGACATTCACAGCTCTGTTTCCATGTAGGTCTTGTTAACCATGCCAACAGCAATAATGTTGATATTTATCTCCATTGCTCAGTCTGTGACTAGAATTTCAGCTGAGCTAGATGTGCATCGAGCCAAACAGGCAAGGGTGCTCTGAGGTTCTGAGCCAGCTGACATTGGGCATTAGATGGTGGGAAACAGGTTCAGATTAGCTATTCAGATTTGGCCTCCTCTACTGTAAAGATGAAGCCACACTCAGGTTGGAGGAACAACACCTTATATTCCGTCTGGGTAGCCTCCAACCTGATGGCATGAACATTGACTTCTCTAACTTCCGCTAGGCCCCACCTCCCCCTCGTAACCCATCTGGTACTCATTTTTAAGCACACATTCTTTCTCTCACTCTCCTTTTTCTCCCTCTGTCCCTCTGAATATACCTCTTGCCCATCCTCTGGGTCACCCCCGCCCCCCCGTCTTTCTTACCGGACCTCCTGTCCCATGATCCTCTCGTATCCCCTTTTGCCTATCACCTGTCCAGCTCTCGGCTCCATCCCTCCCCCTCCTGTCTTCTCCTATCATTTTGCATCTCCCCCTCCCCCTCCAGCTTTCAAATCCCTTCCTCACTCTTCCTTCAGTTAGTCCTGACGAAGGGTCTCGGCCTGAAACGTTGACTGCGCCTCTTCCTATAGATGCTACTTGGCCTGCTGCGTTCACCAGCAACTTTGATGTGTGTTGCTTGAATTTCCAGCATCTGCAGAATTCCTGTTGTTTCAGATTAGCTATGTTGTCCCCAACAATCAAACATCCCACGGGCAGTTTTTATCATGGAGAGACATTGGAGGGTGACCAGTAGGCCGGTAAAGCATCAATATCCTTTGGATAGAGTTAGAGTTTATTCTTCAGTAACTCAGTATTAGATGGAGAAACATCATACCATGTTTGCCATTTCCTTTCCGTGAACAAAGGAGATAAATGGTTGCAGTGACTTAGATGCGGAACAGTATGTGGCATGTTATCGGAGGAGGTTACTTATCAACTTTCCATGAACTCACTTCAATAAACTAATTGTCTTCCCTCCCCACCCCTGTCACAAATGATGGACCTGAAACATAAGGAAAGGATTAAGTTAAAGCTTTTTCTGTTCAAGATGCATTTTTGGGCTAGATATCACTTTGCAGTGATTGGTCAGGGCACTGAACATAAAAATTTGGAACAAACAAGAGAAAATCTGCAGATGCTGGAAATCTGAGCAACACACACAAAATGCTGGAGGAACTCAGCAGAACAGGCTGCACCTAAGGAAAAAAGCACAGTCAGCATTTCGGGTCGAAACTCTTCAACACCACTGGAGAAAAATTGCTGAGCAGTAGATCTGAAAGTTGGGAGGAGGGGAAAGAGAAACACCAGGTGATAGTTGAAACTTGGGGAGGGACGGATGAAGCAAAGAGCTAGGAAGTTGATTGGTGAAAGAGACAGAGGTCCATGGAAAAAAGAAGAAAGTGGGGGAGCACCAGAGGGACGCAATGAGTGAGCAAGGAGACAACATGAGAGAGGGAAAAGGGAACGGGAAATGGTGAAGTGGTGGGGGAGGGTCAGTCATTAATGGAAGTCTGAGAAATCAATCTTCATGCCATCAGGTTGGAGGCTACCCAAATGGAATATAAGCTGTTGTTCCTCCAACACCCTATCACGACACTGGAAGAGGCGATGTATGGGCATATTGGAATGGGAAGGGGAATTATAATGGGTGGCCACTGGGTGATCCCACTTGTTCTGGCGGACGGAGTCTAGATGCTCGGCGAAGCGATCTCCTAATCTACGTTGGGCCTCGCCAATGTACAGGAGGCCACACCAGGAGCACCAAACACTATATACCGCCAACAGACTCACGGGTGAAGTGTTGCCTCACCTGGAAGGACTGTTTGAGCCCTGTATGGTAGTGAGGGAGGAGGTGTAGAGGCAGGTGTAGCACTTGTTCTGCTTGCCAGTGCCAGAAGGGAGGTCAGTGGGGAAGGATGATGGACAAGGGAGTCACATAGGGAGTGATCCCTGTGGAAAGCAGAAAGTGGCGGTGGGGGTGGGGAGGGAAAAATGTGTTTGGTGGTGGGATCCAGTTGGAGATGGCAGAAGTTTCGGAGAATTATGTGCTGGACATGCAGGCTCGTGGGGTGGTAGGTGAGGACAAGAGGAACCCTATTCCTGGTAGGGTGGCAGAAGGATCGGGTAAGAGCAAACATGGGTGAAATGGAAGAGATGCGAATGAGGGCAGCATTGATGGTGGAGGAAGGGAAATCACTTTCGTTGAAAAAGGAGGACATCTCCTTCATTCTAGAATGAAATGCCTTGTTCTGAGAGCAGATGCGGCAGAGACAGGAATTGAGAGATGGGGATGGCGTTTTTCAAGTAGCAGGGTATAACGAGGTACAGTCCAGGTAGCTGTGAGGGTCCGTTAGTTTAGAATTGAGATCGGTGGATAAGCTGTCTCCAAAGATAGAGACAGTGAGATTGAGAAGGGGAAGGGAAGTGTCGGAAATGGACCGGGTGAATTTGAGGGCACGGTGAAATTTGGAGCAAACTGGATGAAATAGACAAGTTCAGCACAGGTGCAGGAAGCAGCACCAATGCAGTCGTCAATGTAGCATGGAAAAGTGCGGGACGGTCACTGAAGGTTTGGAACACAGACTGTTTCACGTAACCGACAGACAGGCAGGCATACCATAACTGGGAGTCATGCGAGTGCCCATGGCTACCCCTTTTGTTTGAAGGAAGTGCGAGGAATAAAACTTGGGAAGTCATGTGTGCAGTTGTATAAAACCTTGGTTCGGCCACATTTGGAGAATGGTGCACCGTTCTGATTGCCCCATTACAGGAAAGATGTGGAGTCTTTGCAGAGGGTGCAAAGACGTACTCCAGGATGTAACATGGGTTACAGAATATTAACTCTCAGAAGGGGTTGAACAAACTGGAATTATTTTCTCTGGAGCCTCAGGGTTTGAGGGGTAACCTGATAGAAGTAAATAAAATTATGGAGATACAGGTACAGTAGATAATGAAAACCTTTTTCCTGGTGTAGAAATGTCTAACATTAGAGGGCATAGGTTTAAGATGTGGGGAAGAAAGTCTCATGGATGTTTCCCAGGAAAGGCTTTAGACACAGGGAGTAGAAGGTGCCTGGAACGTACTGCCATGGGAGGAGGTAGAAGTAGATAAGGTGGTAAGATTTTGGAGGCATTTAGACAGGCACATGATCATACAAGGAGTAGAGGGATATATTCCTCATGCAGTGGAATGGGATTAATCTAATTTGACATTGGGGCTGATACAGGCATTGTGGAACAAAGGGTCTGTTTCTGTGCTGGTCTGTGTTCTATGTTCAGAGACCTCATAGTGTTAAAACATTTCTCCAGAGTGTTGGAGCTTGTTAGGCAGTGGATCAGAACACTGGATGTAATGGGAAATTATTTCCAGACAAAATCTGCAAATTGAATACTTCATAGTTTATATATTTTCACACAGGTGCTGGATAACAAATGATAAAGTGCATTATGTTACAAACTGTGGCTTTTTTGGCATGATATGGCTTTGGAACCTGACAATGCTAATCACCGTCTGTGTCAAGTTAGTTCAGATGAGAAAAGGAATCTATTCTGTGTCAAGATCTGTGTGGAAGGATCTGTGGACTGTCCTCGGCCTCAGTTATTTGCTGGGCATCACATGGGCTTTGCCGTTGATTTCACATGGACCAGTGTACGTGGTTCAAACGTACCTGTTTTGCATCTTAAACTCCCTGCAAGGTTAGTGAGAGATTTACCAGGTATGTTGTGGCAATTATAAATTAACGGCTATACAATGGTAACAAATCTTGAAATATTTCTGCTGTTTTATTAACTTGTTAATGTTTCAATTACTTATTTTAAAAATGAGACGATTGAACTGAAAGGTTTTTTTAAATTAATGGTCACCAGAGGGTACATTTGATATGACTCATTTTATCAGAACTAAAATTACAAGCATTTTCAATAAATGTGGACAAATTCTGAAATAAGTTTAATATCTCAATGCTATTTTCTTCTTGAATCTTTGCAGGGTTTTTTATATTCTTGTGGTACTGCACCATAAAACTACCATCCAAAGAGCAAAGTTCAAATTATACATCAGATAAGTAAAGAAGAAATGGAAATGAAACTGCATTTGCTGGAAAAGACCCCGCTGATTATTAACTTTAATTAAGAGCAGCATTTATTATTTCAACTTGCCATAAAAATCAGAACCAATATCTCTGATTTCTCTTTGCATGTGTGACGTGCATTTTGCACTTGAAGATGTGCCTAGTAGTGATTTGTTGACCTAAAGAGTTATTCAGGTGTTCAATTGTTGAGCCACAATGGGACAATCAAAGCCAATAACGCCACTGAGCATATTTTTCCCACCCTCCCACCCCTACTTTCTGCTTTCTGCAGGCATCACTCCCTACAAGACTCCCTCGTCCATTCGTCTCTCCTCTCTGATCTCCCTCCTGGCACCTGTCCTTGCAAGTGGGACAAGTGCTGCACCTGCCCATACAGCTCCTCCCACAGGTCCCAAACAGTCACTCCAGGTGAGGCGACACTTCACCTGTGAGTCTGTTGGGGTCATTTACTGCGTCCGGTGCTGCTGGTATGGCCTCTTGTATATCAGTGAGACCCAGCATGGACTGGGATATCGCTTTGCCATGCACCTACTCTCCATCTGCCAGAATAAGTGGGATCTCCCAGTGGCCACCTATTTTAATTCCATTTCCCATTCCCATTCCGATATGTCTATCCCCAGCCTCCTCTACTATTGCGATGGGGCCACACTCAGGCTTGAGGAACAACACCTTGTATTCCGAATGGGTAGTCCCCAACCTGATGGCATGAACATCGGTTTCTCAAACTTCTGGTAATGTTCCCCCACCCCCCCACTTCAGCATTCCCCATCTCCTTTTCCCTCTCTCACCTTATCTCCTTGTCTACCCATTGTCTCCCTCTGGTGCTCCTCTCCCTTTTCTTTCTTCCATGACCTTCTGTTCTCTTCTATTACATTCCTCCTTCTCAATAAGTACATTTAATATCACAGAAATATACACAATATATATCCTGAAACGCTTTTTGTTTCACAAACATCCACAAAATCAGAGGAGTGTCCCAAAGAATGAATGACATTAAATGTTAGAACCCCAGCACCCCCTCCCCCAGCTACCCCTCCCCTCCCACGCAAAGCAGCATCAAGGCAACAAACTCCTCCGCAACCCCACCCACAAGTAGCATCAGCACCTTCCACCGAGCACTCAAGCGTACAGCAAGCGTCAATAAAGACACAGACTTGCAGTACCCCAAAACTATTCATTCACCCAGTAATTCGACACACCACAGGCGCTCTCTCTCTCCCTAATAAGGGAGAAAGAAATGCCCCCATTTCACAGCGAGAGCGGAGACGTAACAAACAACTCACTGACTTACGATGTTAAAAGTCTGTTGTGTCATTTTTTCCAAGCTCTGCGCCCAGAGAATCAGCCCTAGAAAGGCTCGGATTTCTGGACACACTGCCCACGGCAGCTAACCCGCTCCCCCCGATGTTCCGTGTTCTCCCGCGAAGCCTCAGTCAGGAGCACCGGCCTAGAACGAGCATGTCTCCAGAGCAACGAAAATACCACACCCTGAAGGAGTGCTAGTCTTCCAGGCCACATCCTTGGGATATCAAAAAGCGGCCGGTCATGAGGCCCTGAGGACAGGTCCCATTCCCGCAAAGAACCAAAGTCAGAGTGTAACTCCGGGTCAAGGTCTTCAAAAGAACCTTGAAAAGGGAAAAAAAGATATCAAAGATAGAAATAGAGCTGTTTCCATGGATGCAAACATAGGAGTCTCTGTTTAGCACCATCATCACTCCAGCCCCGTATCTCTTTCACCAGTCAACTTCCCAGCTGTTTATTTCTCCCCTCCCCCTTCAGGTTTCACCCATCACCTTGTGTTTCTCCCTCCCCTCTGCCCATCTTTTAAATCTACTCCTCAACCTTTTTCCCTCCAGTCATGATGAAGGGTATCGGCCTGAAACTTCTACTGTACTCTTTTCCTTAGAATCTGTTCCTCCTGCATTTTGTGGATGTTAATGATTTCAATGTTCAACTTGTACACATTAGTTACAAAAATCACCTACTACTGTAATTTGCAAACGTATCCTTCAGTTGTCGGAATATCTGGTTGAAATTTTGCCATCTTTATCGGCATTCTCCTTATAGGTTGGTTTCCTTGTCAATCATAAGCAGGTGGACACCTTTGTGCAGCACATGCAAAATGCCAGAGGAACTTAGCGAGTCAGGTCACATCTATGGAGGGAAATAAAGTCAAAGTCTTTGGCCAAAACCCTTTGTTTTTTACTTCGACAATCAACTCTTTGAGCTTCCCATCTTGAGCAGAGTGGAATTAGAAAGTGCAACCGATGTACTAGAAGATGAAAATTATATTACACTAACTAAAGCATAGCAGTTACCTTTTCTCACAATGATATACTCTCTGACTTACTTGAGCAATTTTAGGAAAAGGCATTGCTTTTTTAAAAAAAAGTGGTTTATTACGATTGGTGGCAGCTGCATGTATTTCTGCAGGATATAGAACATTTACAAGAAATTTTATATCCGTACAGGTGTCAATTCTAATCTATATTGTACTGATTATTATGTTCAGTAATGATCACCATTCCACGAACTTGCTTTAACATTTACATTGAAGAGTAAATTAATGGATCACCTGCTGAGAGTCGACACCCTGTCCCAGTGAATGGCAGTAAGGGTAACTCAGCTTTACCCGGTAGGGAAGGGCAAAGATCAGTTGGTATTTCGTGGCAGGAGGTTAATGGACCTGACATCAGATCTGTTTCTTTCTCAGAGCTGCCAGGATTCCAACCCAGATGTTACCTCTGAGAAGCCCTGCAACTCCGTCCCTCCTGTAACTCTCACCCTGGGACTCCCACCCCATTACACCTGCCACCCTGAGGTTCCCTTGCTCCCACCCCATTACACCTGCCACCCTGAGGTTCCCTCGCTCCCACCCCATTCACCGAGGCTCTTGCAACGTCACTCCCCCCTACCCACCCAGGGACTCCTCACTCCTGCCCCAGTCACCCTGGCACTCCCTGAATCCCACCCCATCACACTGAGGCTCTTCCAACTCCAACCCCCCCTTCACCCCCAGGGACCCCTCACTCCTGTCCCAGTCACCCTGGGACTCCCTCAATCCCAGTGTGGGATTCACACTGTTGCTCTTCCAACTCCGACCCCCCCCCCTTCACCCCCAGGGACCCTTCACTCCTGTCCCAAGGTTACCAGAGAGTGCTGGTTTGAAGTACTTGGTAAGTTTGCACTTTTAACCCCATACCTTATACATACAGTTCATACATAGTGAATACAATCGTGATATGACATTATCCATGTGCAAAGTACCAGCAACACAACATGTTCTCTTACAATGAATGGATCAACACCAGTCTCATCCCCCCGCCCCCGGATAATTACATGGATGAGGTGCGTGACAGGCAATTACACAGGGCTCTGTCCTCAGTGTCCCAGACTGTGAGCTGAGTGCAGCACCACAGAGGGTGGGAGGGGAGAGGAGAGGAGAGGAGAGGCTGGTGTGGGTGAAAAGGGAAACCAAGGCCCACACTCCCCTTCAGTACAACATGAAGGATCACACTGCTCGATTTCACAAAGGAGAAAGCCAGATATCCCTGGGTTCTGACCAATATTCATCACTCAAGAAACAGCTCCTGAACAGGTTTATTTGGCCATTAACACTCAGTTGTTTTTGAAGTCCTGTTGTGCTGTGTTGCCTGCATTGTTATAGTGACTGCCCTTCCCTGGCCGTGATTCACTTTTATGAAATTGGAGGAAGTTTCTTCTCCTGTTAAGACTCATTAACACGTAAAACTCACACTTAAATCACAAATGCCAGAATGTTACTCAGAGTGGAACTGAGTCTGATCGGGTGGTTTGTAAAGGGAATGAGTTTGATCCTTGTGACTGCGATTCCAATGGAGAGAATGTGTGAACATTGCAATTTATTTCATTTTGTATATGGCAGCTTCTTTCTGCAATGGCAATAAAGTGTATCTACCTGCATTAAAGATTCTGCAGAGATTTGGGTTACAAAGAAGGAACATAAAATACATCTTACATTTTCTCACATTGTGGAAGGAGGCCATTTGGCCCATTCTGTATTTGCCAGCTCTTTGAGCAAGCCCATTAACCCTGTTTCCCCAGTTATTTCAGTGCATTGTGCCTCCCATACATGCCTGCCAGCTCCACCCAGATTCCTTTCTCACCTCGCTCCCACAGGGCAATTTACAGTGACGAGTTAATCTACCGCTATGCTCTTTTTTGGGATGTGGGAGCGGAAACTCCAGCAGTCACTGGACGATCATACGGACTCCACACAGACAGCACTGCAGGACAGGGCTGAGCCTGGGTAGCTGGTACCATGAGGTAGTCACACTACCTGCTGAGCCACAGGTGGCAACAGTAATCTTATCGTGAGGGACAGGAATGAGGAGGGGCCAGGATTCTGAAGTGTGTTACACAGAGACGCTCTGTAGATCTCGTAAGAGATAAAATTGCAGGGAAGATGCTGACCTCAGGTTGCCCATCAAACAAATGCTCCTGTTCCATTTAAGAGTGGTGTTTAGGGTATTTCTGGGTGTGTGGGGTGTTCAGTGATTGCACCTCTGGTGAGAGGACTTGTCATGACCTTTCTGGAGCAGCGCTGTCACCTTTGGACACCACCAGACACTCAGGTCTCACAAAGTAGTTGTCTGCATGCGACAGTGGCCACACCCCGGTACACTGTTTCTACAGGTGGGCTAAACCAGGAGAGAGAAGCCAGTGGGCCTCGTACCCCGGAGAGATAGGGACATGCCTATCCAAGCATGTGAAGTCAGCTCTGGTGGACAGTGAGCTCCAATGGCTAGGAAGGAAATTCTGTAACGCTTCATGGAGAGTGAAGCAGGTAACAGGGCACAGATAAGTCATGGCCATCTACTGCAACCAAGGAAGCCCCCAGTCTGTGATGACCACTTGAACCACTGGACACGGACTTCAGAGGTCAAGAAAGTGGAACTGCCCCAGTGCAACAGCTTTTCCACTTTAAGAACTCTCCCCACAGGTCTTCTGTTGTTATTGGACACAACGGACAACCAACCACTGCAGGATGTTTGTGATCCCATTGCCAGGGTTCACCTCAAAAACGGCTAAATACACAAAGAGAAAAAGGGTCTACTACTTTCCCAGTGTATATGGCAAATGAACTCTTCTTGGGCTTCCTGTACCAGAACCTGGCTGGAAGCCCGAGAAAAGTTTATACATAAAGAGTTGTTGAATATCTATTTGTTTATTTGAAGAGGGATGGGTTGCTGCTGAAGGCTGAGGTGTTTAGGTGTGAAGATAACTTGCAACTTGCAGTTTGCAGTAAAGCGACAGCATCTCTAGTTTATCGAGTTGCCCTTCCATCCACTCCACAGACACGACTTGGGTCAACTCTGGAGGCTTCCATTAGGTGTTACTGCAGAAGCAATTACCCTGTCCTACTGAGAGAGAGGTAGTATAACTGATAGCAGGCTGGCATATTTGAAATTGACCCTGGCATTATTTCTCTTCTCTCTCTGGAAATATCAGCTGCTCTGAATCTTCTGAAAGAAAAGCTTATGAAAGGTTCAAGAAACTAGGTACTGGTGGAGCACTAGAAAATTACAAGTGTGCCAGGAAGGAGCTCTAGAATTAAATTAGGAGAGCTAGAAGGGGCCATGACGAGGAGGATTAAGGAAAACCCCAAGGCATTCTACAAGTATGTGAAGAGCAAGCAGATGAGCCCGGTCAGAATAGGACCGATCAGGAGCAAGAGTGGAAACATGCACATGGAGCTGGAGGAGGTAATGGAGGTACTTAATGAATACTTTGCTTCAGTGTTCACCAGTGAAAAGGACCTTGGCAATCGTGGGGATGACTTGTAGCAGACTGACACATTTGACTGTATAGTTATTAAGAAAGAGGATGTGCAGGAGCTTTTGAAAGGTTTTGAAAGTTAGATAAGTCACTGGGACCAGACAGGGTATACCCCAGGATACTGTGGAAGCGAGGGAAGAGATTGTTGAGCCTCTGGCAATGATCTTTGCATCATCAATGGGGACAGGAGAAGTACCAGAGGATTGGAAGTTTGCAAACGTTGCTTCCTTGTTCAAGAAACAGAGTAGAGATAAGCCAGGAAATTATAGACCAATAAGGCTTACTTCAGTGTGGGCAAGTTGTTGGAAACGATCCTGAGAGGCAGGATTTATGAGCATTTGGAGAGACATAATTTGATTATGGATGGCTTTGTCAAGGGCAGGTCATCCCTTATGAGCCTGATTGAATTCTTTGAGGATGAAGGTAGAGCGGTGAGTGTAGTGTATATGGATTTCAGTAAGGCATTTGAGAAGGTTCGCCATACGAGGCTCATTCAGAAAGTAATGAGGCCTGGGATCTAAGAAGAGCTTGCTTTGTGGATCCAGAATTGGCTTGCCATCAGAAGGCAAATGGTGTTTCACGGCAATCTGCTCCGGGCACCCCCCTTTATGATTTTTATAAATGACCTCAATGAGAAAATAGAAGGGTGGGTTAGTAAGTTTGCAGATGGCACAAAAAAAATAGGGGGTGTTGTGGATAGTCTGGAGGGTTGTCAGAGGTTATATTATTTTCTCTGCAGAATACGAACCATCAATCGGATGCAGAACTGGTCTGAGAAGTGACAGATGCAGCTCAACCCAGATAAGAGTGAAGTGGTTCATTTCGGTACTTCAAATTTGAAGACAGAATATAATATTAATGGTAAGACACTTGGCAATGTGGAGGATCAGCAAGATCTTCAGGTCTGTATCTATAAGATACTCAAAGCTGCTGTGCAGGTTGACAGTGTTGTTAAGAAGGCAAATGGTGTGTTGGCCTTCATCAACCATGGGAATGAGTTCAAGAACCATGAGGTAATGTTACAGCTATACAAGACCTTAGTTTGACCCCACTTGGAGTACTGTGTTCAGTTCTGATCATCTCATTACACCAGGCAGGATGTGGACACTATTGAGAGTGCAGAGGAGATTTACAAGGATGTTACCTGGGTTGGAGAGCATGCCTTATGAGGATAGGTTGAGTAAACTTTCCCTTTTCTCCTTTTTTTTTAATTAAATAAAATTCTTTATTACAAATGTCGGTGCTATACAATATTTACAAAACCAGTGACTAACATATTACTACACTACAAACACACAATACATGTTAAACCAATATATTGCCATCCTCATCAATGATGGCATTTACACCCCGCGGAGCCCAACAGTCCCGGAACACCTCTACGGTCGCCGTGGACTGTGCGTATTCCTTTTCAATGTTCACCCGGGCACGAACATACCCCCTAAACATAGCCAGGCAGTCCGCCCGGGGAGAACCTCCTGCCACCCTTTTCCAGGAGCCACGGATGGCAATTTTCGCCAGCCCCAGGAGCAAGTTGACAAGGACATCCTCATCCCTCTGTGCCCCCCTCCTTACTGGATGACCATATATGAATAGGGTGGGACTGAAATGCAACCAGAAGGCGAGAAGCAGCCCACGCAAATACGCGAAAAGGGGCTGCAGCCTCACACACTCCACGTACATATGGTACACGGTCTCCTCCAGCCCGCAGAAGTGACACGCGGCTGGGAGATCCGTGTACAGACTAAAGAACTTATTGCAGGGCACCGCTTTGTGCAGCACCCTCCAGCCGAGATCCCCAAGGTGCATGGGGAGGACTGGAAAGGCTGTAAGGCTGTAATGCTGGAAAGGTTCAGGAAAACTCACTGGCACAATCTGGCAACAAACAGCTGAAAACACAGGACTGAAATACACTGAGCAATAAACAGAGAGGCAGATGATAGGTGGAGCACAATGAGTCACAGGTAGCAGCAATACAGGTAATAACGAGAAACATGAGAGACGCAGTACTCAGTAATACAGGGGCCGGAGTAGAGCAGGAGCAGGGACGGGAGCACATGGCAATACAAAACCACAGACTGACAGTTGGGGGAAAATGCACAAAAAGATAAAGTTCATCTGGAGTTACCGACAGTAACACCCTCCCCACCCACCCCCCACCCCGTCTGCGGATGCCTCCCGGAATGACAGCAGGTAGAGCTGAGTGCTGGTGATGAAAGCCCTAACAAGAGAGGGTTCCAGGATGTTACAGGTGGGGACCCAGCACCTCTCCTCAGGACTGTAGCCCTCCCAGTCCACAAGGTTCTGGAGGCCACGGCCCCAGCGACAAATCAGTCAATGCACCATGAAGGCCTCTGACCCATTGATGAGTCGTGGGTTGGGGGGGAGGGGGTGGTGTTTGGGGACAGGACACGGGGCTGGATCATGAAAGGCTTGATGTGGGACACATGGAAGGGGGGATGAATGTGGCGGAGAGTGGAGGGGGGCTTGAGACGGACGGCAGCAGGGCTGATGACTTAAGCAATGGGAAAGGGGCTGATGAAGTGAGGGGCGAGCTGGCAGGAATCCAGCTTGAGGGGCAGGTCTCGGGTTGAAAGCCACACATGCTGTCCCTGGCAGTAACGTGGGACCTTGGAGCGATGACGGTCAGCTTGACCCTAGCAGAGGCACGGAGAAGAGCAGAGCAAGTCTACCTCCACGTCCGCTGACAACGGCTGTTGAATGCCTCGGTAGATGGAATGCCAACCTCCTTCTCCTGGGCAGGAAACAGTGGAGGTTGGTAGCCAAGGCAGCACTCAAAGGGGGACAGACTGGTGAATGAGGATGAATGAGAGTTTATGGCATACTCGGCCCAGGGTAGCCGCTGACTCCACGCAGAGGGTTTCTGGGAGATCAGACTCTGCAATACTCTCTAGCTGTTGGTTGGCCCATTTGGTCTGGCCATTGGTCTGTGGGTGGAATCCTGAAGACAGGCTCAGAGGCACCCAGAAGATTACAGAATGCCCTCCAGAAGTTGGATGTGAATTGAAAGCCTCTGTCTGACACAACATCTACAGGTAACCCATGTAATTTAAAAACATGCAGTACTAGTAACTTGGCTGTTTCTTCGGCCGAGGGGAGTTTATTTAAAGGAATGAAGTGTACAGACTTGGAGAAATGATCAACTACTGTGAGGATGGTGGTGTTTCCATCTGATGGGGGAAGACCGGTGACAAGATCCAGGGCAATGTGGGACCAGGGTCTCTTGGGGATAGACAGGGGTTGTAACAGACCAGCAGGTGACCAGTTAAAGTTCTTGACTTGAGCACAGACCGAGCAGGCTGAGACAAAGTTGTGGATGTCATCCCCCATGGAGGGCCACTAGAACCACTGACTGATGAAGGCCTGAGTATGCTTGGAAGAATGACCCCACTGCAATACCTGTGAGCGGACAGAGCTGGGAACATAAACACGGTTAGTGGGACATTGACGAGGGGCTGCCTCGCTCTGTTGAGCAGTTTGCACCATGGCTTCAATGTCCCATTGCACTGCATCCATGAGACAGTGAGCAGGGAGGATGACATTGGGTACCTCAGGGGTCTCAGGGGAGGGAAATCTTCAGGAGAGGACATCAGGTTTTCCATTCTTGGAACCTGGGCGGAAGGACAGGGTAAAGTTGAATCTTGAGGAAAACAGGAACCAATGAGCTTGACAGGAGTTAAGATGCTTGGCAGTACAGATATATTCCAGATTCTTGTGATCAGTCCAGACTAAGAATGGCATCTTTTCTCCCTCCAGCCAATGCCTCCACTCCTCCAGAGCTAGCTTCACAGCCAGCAGCTCCCGGTTTCCAACATCGCAATTCCGCTCCGTGGGAGTGAGGTGGCGAGAGAAGGTGGCGCAGGGGGGTACCTTCTCATCCATGGCCGAACGCTGAGAGAGAACAGCTCCTACACTAATGTCAGACGCATCCACCTCCACAATGAACTGCCAGTCGGTGTCGGGTTGAGTCAGGATGAGGGCAGAGGTGAAACGTTCCTTCAGGTCAGAGAATGCTTTTTCAGCAGCAGGGGATCAGGAGTATCTGACAGCCGATGAGGTAAGAGCAGTGAGGGGTACAGACAGTGTACTGTATTTTCTGATGAAGCGGTGATAGAGGTTAGTGAAGCCCAAGAAGCGTTGCAACTCCCGACGAGTCGAGGGTTGGGGCCTTTCAACCACCGCCTTGACCTGCCGTTGGTCCATCTGAATGGAACCGCCTGAAATTACACACCCCAGGAAGGAGACGGTATTTCAATGAAATTCACATTTCTCAGCCTTCACAAAGAGCTGGTTCTCTCGAAGGTGCTGGAGAATTCTGCGGACGTAACCTGTGTTCTCAGCAAGGGACTTAGAAAAAAAATCAAAATGTCATCGAGATACACAAAAACAAATTGGTTCAGCATGTCCCCGAGAACATTGTCAGGGCTCGGAAGACAGCAGGGGCATTGGTGAGACCAAATGGCATGACCAGATACTCGTAATGGCCTGAGGTGGTGTTGAAAGTCATCTTCCACTTGACCCCTTCACAGATGTGGACAAAATGATAGGCGTTACGGAGATCAAGCTTGGTGAAAACTGAGGCCCCTTGTACTAGCTCAAATGCCAAGGTTATGAGCGGAAGAGGGTAATGGTTCTTAACAGTGACTTCATGCAGTCCCCGGTCATCAATGCATGGACACAAGGAGCTGTCCTTCTTTTCAACAAAGAAAAAAACCCAGCACCAGCAGGGGAGGAAGACAGCTGGATGATGCCTGCAACCAGAGACTCTTGAATGTACTTATTCATGGCTCCTGTTTCAGATACGGACAGGCAGCCAACGGGGAAGATGTGCCAGGAAAGATGTCAATGGCGCAATCATATGGATGATGATGCGTTAGGGAAATGGCCCAGGACTTGCTAAACACAGCCTTGAGTCCACATACAGGTTTCCCCCGCCATCTGAAGGTACAGCGTTCCTGTGAAATGGTTCGTAAGCCAGAATGTCATAAAGTGAAGCAGCAATTACCATTTATTTATATGGGAAAAATTTGTGAGCACTCGCAGACCCAAAAAATAACCTACCAAATCATGCCAAATAACACAAAACCTAAAATAATAGTAACATCTCGTAAAAGCAGGAATGATATGATAAATACACAGCCTAACACTCTCCAGTAACCTTTAAACTATGAAACTGCCAAATCATGCCAAATAACACATAAAAATACACAGCCTATATAAAGCAGAAATAACATATGTACAGTGTAGTATCACTTACCGGAATCGGGAAGACAGCGCCAAGCACACTGATGATGGTATGTTAGGCTGAGTCGTCGGAGGTTGGGGTGGTGCAGTGGTCCCCAACCTCCAGTCCACGAACCGATACCGATCCGCAAAGAATGCAGCGGTACAGCGGTAGCCGGGATGCATCCAGCACATCTTTAAGAAAAAAGCAGAAATAAACAAGCTACCTAATTAGGTGCTGCCCGGCACGCAATCGCCTCTGATCTGGGCCGACATTTACGTGCCGGGCGGCACCTAATTAATTAGCTTATTTATTTCGGCTTTTTTCTTAAACATGTGCTGGGTGCGTCCCGGCTACCGCTGCACCCTTGCATGCTTCGCGGCAATGTATCAGTCCGCAGCCCGGAGGTTGGGGTGGTGGGACACTGGGGTGTCATCTCATCATCGTCTGTTTCCATCAGGGCAGGCAGGTCATCTTCTTCTATGTCTGTCTGCCTTGATATCGAAGATCAAGGTTCGTCGTCTGCTGTGGAAGGCTTGAAAAACGACAATATGCTTGACTACATAGCCTCGCACATTTTTCTATCATACAGTTCTTTGTAAGCACTCAAACCACCCTGCAAATATGCCCGAAACCGATGTACCCTTTCAAAATTAAAGTGGTACTTCTCTGCAATCATTGCAGCGAAAATCTCACACAGTTGCTTCACGTTCAGTTCCTGGACGACTTCACTTTCGGTCCTTTCGCTACTGCATTCGGTTTCGATTGTGATCCTTTCCTCTTCCAATTGCATCAGCTCTTCATCTATCAGTTCTTGGTCATAAGATGCCAAAACCTCTTCAACATCATCATCTTCGTCAACTTCCACAAGCCAAACTCACTTTGTCCTTACTTCGTTCACCATGATCGAAACGCTTAATTATGTCTAGTTTTGCGCTAAGAGTAACACCTTTATGAGCTCTTTTAGGCTTTTCCGATACCTTAGAACTCACCTTGCTAACGGATGCTCAAAATAAATCGTGATAAAGCACAAATGCTCACAAGCTTGTGTTTAAGCAATGCCGGCTAGAATGCAGTTCCAGGGCAGGAGCTTGGCTGCTTGGGGCGCGCGCTTTTTTTCGTAACAGTGAAAACACCTTCTATTGGCGAAAACAGGCAAGTAATGTAGGTCTTTCGTAACAACAAGGTTTCGTAAAGCGAACGTTTGAAAAGCACAGGACACCTGTATTCAGGAGGATGGCACTAAGGTCCAGAAATTCCTCAGGGGGATCTGGGCTTGCAGACAAGGGGACCTGAGCATGGTGGAGGCAGTGGGACTGACAGAATGGGCTCCAGCCTACAATTTTGCAACTGAGCCAGTCAATGTGGGGGTTGTGTTTAACTAACTAGGGATGGCCCAGGACAATGGGAGTTTGAGGAGAGTCAATAACATAAAGGGTTAACTGTTCATGATGGTTGCTGGATAAACTGACTCACCGGGGCTGCGACATGTTAGCCAGTCTCTGACCGTTCAAGGCATTGGCCATCAATGGTGACTGAAGAGTAGATGTGGGTAATCTCCACTGGGCAGCCAAGCCGGAATCAATAAAACACTCTTCCACACCAGAATCAACCAAGATGGAGACTGCTCGCCATTGGACGCCACACTCCAGAGAAGCAGGTATGAGAGTGAGTGGCGTCGAGGAGGGCCGGACAGGGGTCACGTTCCCCAATACTCTTCGTCCTACTGTTGAGTGCTTGGCTTTTACTGGGCAAGTGGAGATGAAATGGCCAGGTTGGCCACAGTACAGACAGGAGTGGGCACTGATTCACCTTTGTCTTTCAACTGGCGTCAGGCAGGTACAGTCAACATGCATAGCCTCGGGCTCCGGAACGGGAATTGTAGATGGGGGCAAACAGCAGGTCAATATAGACTGACGAAGAGTTTGGAAATCACCCATTGCCCCCAGGATCCCCTCTCTGCGGCACTGCTGAAGGCAAACATCAATATGGATGGCTAAATCAAAGGCTTCAAATGTGGCAGGAAGGTCCTGGGTGACCAGCTCATCTTTGATGTCTTTGGAGAGGCCATTCAGGAAGCTGTCGTACTGTGCCTCCGAGTTCCAGCCGCTGGAGGTGGCTGGGGTGCAGAACTCTATGGCATAATTCGACACCGAACTGCGCCCCTGGTGCACGTACAGCATTTCACAGACTGCCTCTCTTCCATGTATGGAGCGATCAAACACTTTTCTCACCTCTTCAGAAAGTAACTGAAAACTAATACAGAAAGGGGAGCCTGCCTCCCATATAGCTGTTCCTCATTCTCTCACCCAACCGGGCAGTTGGGTGATGACATAGGCTACCTTGGCTCGATCAGTCAGAAATATTGTTGGTTGTAATTCAAAAATGAGGGTACACTGGGAAAGAAAAGATTGGCAGGTGCCGGGCTCACCAGAGGAGGCAGACGGGGCTCTTGGACAGGAGGAGCATGTGTGGAGGTAGAGGGCAGGGTGGAAAATGCAGTCACAGATTGTGTTGGACACTCTGGGGCAGCTGGAGTGACTGAGTCTGGGCCCCAAGATCGCCTACATTGGCAGAAAGCGACTCCACTGCCCAAAACGCAGACTCCAGCTGGTTCTGGTGTCTCGCCAGCATCACTCCCTGTTGTTCCAGGATAGCTCCCAGACAACCGGGGTTTGCTGGGTCCACTCTAGCTGGATTGTACTGTCAGGACACTGGAGTAGGGATCCAATTGCAGACCCTGTACAGTGCACACAGTGATATTAATTGAACAACAAATCCCAAGGTGTAAACAAAGTCAGCATCAAAGCTCAGGCAGAGATCAAAACATCCAGAGAAATCCAATGACCAGAATCGGGAAACAGGCAGAGTCAATATTCAGACAGACAGTTCAGATACAAATGCTGGCCAGGTTCAGGAAAACTCACTGGCACAATCTGGCAACAAACAGGTGAAAACACAGGACTGAAATACACTGAGCAATAAACAGAGAGGCAGATGATAGGTGGAGCACAATGAGACACAGGTGGCAGCAATACAGGTAATAACGAGAAACATGAGAGACGCAGTACTCAGTAATACAGGGGCCGGAGTAGAGCAGAAGCAGGGACGGGAGCACATGGCAATACAAAACCACAGACTGACAGCTTGGGGGAAACACACAAAAAGACAGAGTTCATCTGGAGGTACTGACAGCGACAGAGGATGATTAGGGGTGACCTGATAGCAGTGTATAAGATGATGAGAGGCATTGATCGTGTGGATAACCAGAGGCTTTTTCGCAGGGATGAAATGGCTAACATGAGGGGGCATTGTTTTAAGGTACTGGGAAGTAGGTACAAGGGGGATGTCAGATTTAAGTTTTTCACAACAGAGTGGTAGGTGTGTGGAATGCACTGCCAGCGAAGCTGGTAGAGGCTGGTGAAACAGGGTCTTTTAAGAGATTCTTAGTTAGGTACATGGAGCTAAGAAAAATAGAGGGCTATGCAGTAGGGAAATTCTAGGCAGCTTCTAGAGTAGGTTGCATGGTTGGCACAACATTGTGGGCCGAAGGGCCTGTAATGTGCTGCAGATTTCTATGTTTTGCAGTCCTGAGTATTTTATGCAAACCCACCAAGTAACCAGATGCTGAACTGGCAGTGTTGTCAGCAAATATCTGCGGTATTTGACAATGTTTCTGTGGCATTTTGAAAGAACAATGTACTTCGCATCATTCCTCCAGGTCAACAACACTGGTTGAGTGAGAAGCATTTTGTTCCTTTTCTCAGTACCTTAAACTTACTTCCCCTGGTTCAGAGATTGAGGAAGAGTTTCTTCCCCTCTGCCATTCAGATCCTGATTGGCACTGAACCCATGAACATAACCTCACTACTTCATTTTATTTATAGTTTTCCACTGTAGTTTCACTTAACTTTTGAAATATACTTATCGTCATGTACAGTTTTTATTGTTATGTATTCCAATGTACTGCTACTGCTAACAACAAATTTCACAACATATGCCCGTGATATTAAACCTGATTCTCATTCTGACCCCTCCACCAATAGAAATAGTCTTTCCCCATTTACAAACGTGGAAATACTTTGCAATTTGCATCTTCCTCTTGAACACTTAATTGGATATATTACTGAGTACCATCTATGTATGGGATGAGGGAGGATTTGGCTAGTGTAGACTGGGAACACGGCCTATATGGTGGGATGGTTGAGGAATGGTGAAAGACTTTCAAAGAGGTTATTCATAGTGCTCAACAAAATTATATTACAGTTAAAAAGCAAGAACAGTAAGGGTGGGGAGAGCCAGCCTTGGATAACTAAGGAAATAAAAGAAGGCACCAAACTAAAAGCTTGTACATACAAAGTCGCCAAGAGCAGAGGGAAACTGGGAGATTGGGACAACTTGAAAAAGCAACAAACAACCACTCAGCAAGCAATAAAGAAAGGGAAGCTAGATGATGAAAATAAACAAGCACAAATCATAAAAACAGATAGTAAACATTTGTATAATTATATAAAGTGGAAAAGGCTGGCTAAATGAACATAGGTCCGTTGGAGGACAAGAAGGAGGAATTGATATTGGGTAATGAGGAAATGACAGAGGCTTTGAATGACCATTTTGTGTCAGTCTTCACAGAGGACATGTCTAACATGCAAAAGAGAGATGAAATGGATGCGATGGAGGTGAGGACCTCGATACAATAGCTATCACTAAAGAGGTGATGCTGAACGTACTTGTGCGTCTAAAGATAGACAAGTTCCCTGGTCCTGATGGAATGCATCCCAGGGTACTGAAATAAATGACAGGAGTTATGGTAGAGGCTTTGGTAATAATTTACCAAAATTCTCTGGACTCGAGGCAACCAACAGATTGGAAGACGGTGAATGCCAGGCCACTGTTAAAAAAGGATGTAGACAAAAGGCAGGTAACTATAGGCCAGTTAGTTTACCATCTGTAGTTGGGAAAATGCTTGAAGCTATCATTAAAGAAGAAATAGATCCATCAGGCAGATGCAGAAAAGGCAGGTCCTGTTTGAAAAACTTACCGGAGTTCTTTGAGGATATAATGGGTGCAGTGGATAGAGGGGAACAGATGGACATTATTTACTTGGATTTCTAGAAGGCATTTGATAAGGTGCCACATAAAAGACTTAACCATAAGATAAGGATGTATAGAGTTGGGGGTGATGTATTAGTATGGATAGAGAATTGGTTAACCAATAGAAAGCAGAGAGTTGTGATATGTGGATGTTTCTCTGGTTGGCAATCAGTGGTGAGTGATGTACCACAAGGATCATTGCTGGCCCTGCAGCTGTTCATGAAGTGCACTATGATTATGAAGACACGTAGTCCTCTTTTATTGTCATTTAGTAATGCATGCATTAAGAAATGATACATTATTTCCTCCGGTGTGATATCACAAAACACAGGACAAACCAAGACTGAAAAAACTGACAAAACCACATAATTATAACATATAGTTACAAACAGTGTAACAATACCATAACTTGATGAAGAAGTCCGTGAGCACAGTAAAGTTCAAAGTTTCTCAAATGTCCCACATCTCACGCAGACGGGAGAAGGAAGAAAAACTCTCCCTGCCATGCAGACCACAATCCGACTCTGAGTCATCCGAAAACTTTGAGCTCTGATCAGCTCTCCGACACTGAGTACTGAGCGCCATCTCTGTCCGAACGATTTGACCTCCTTCTCGGTCGCCAAAAGCAGGCAAGGCCGGGAATTTTGAGGCCTACCCTCCGAAAGATTCACAACCACATATTAACGACAGCAGCGAACGGGTGTTTCAGAAATTTCTCCAGATGTTCCTCTGTGCTTTCACGCCCATTCTCCATCAAATCAGAATTGTCCACGGCCCCTATTTAACAGATACAATATCATTTTTCACCGGAGGGCTGCGCACGTGCGGTGTGCCGCCATCTTCTCCTCCCACCAGCTTCTGGAAGAGGGGACCAAGTGTAGTGTATCTAAGTTTGCTGATGATACTAAATTGAGTGGAAAAGCAAATTGTGCAGAAGATACAGAGAGTCTTCAGAGTGATATAGATAGGTTAAGTGAGTGGGCAGGAGTCTGGAAGATGGAGTACAATGTTGGTAAATGGGAGGTCATCCACTTTGGAGGGAAGAATGAAAAAGCAGATGATAAATGGTAAAAAGATTGCAGCATGCTGCCGTGCAGAGGGATTTGGGAGTGTATGTGCATGAATCACAGAAGGTTGGTTTGCAGGGGCAGCAGGCTATCAAGAAGGCAAATGGAATGTAGGCCTTCATTGCTAGAGGGATTGAATTGAAGAGTGGGGAGGTTATGCTGCAACTGTACAGGGTACTGGTGAGTTCTGCGTGCAGTTCTGGTCTCCTTACTTGAGGAAGGATATACTGGCTTTGGAAGCGGTACAGAGGAGGTTCACCAGGTTGATTCCAGAGATAAGGGACTTAGACTATGAGGAGAGATTGAGTCGCCTGGGACTGTACTCACTGGAATTCAGAATAATGAGAGGAGATCTTATAGAAACTTATAAAATTATGAAAGGGATAGATAAGATGGAGGCAGGGAAATTGTTTCCACTGGTAGGTGAGATTAGAACTAGAGGACATAGCCTCAACATTTCAGGGAGTAGATTTAGGACAGAGATGAACAGGAACTGCTTTTCCAAGATAGAGGTGAATCTGTGGAATTCTCTGCCCAATGAAGCAGTGGATGCCACCTCAGTAAATATATTTAAGATAAGGATGGATAGATTTTTGCATAGTGGGGGAATTAAGGGTTATGGGGAAAAGGCAGGTAGGTGGAGATGAGTCCATGGCCAGATCAGCCATGATCTTATTGAATGGAGGAGCAGGCTCGACAGGCCAGATGGTACCCTTTAGCTCATATTTCTTATGTTCTTCTGATTCCTGTTTGTGCTTCCCTTTGTACAGTGCACGACAAAGACAGCAGGATACCTCACCAGGAATAAATCCAGAGAGACAGCAATGTAAAATAAATTGGTGGGAATGCAAAGGGTTGGTCAGTAACACAGTTTACCAAGTGATTCCCTGGAATGGCAGGACTGACATAAGAAGTTCTCTTTGGTCAATACGGGCCATATTTACAGAGCTTAAGGTCAGAGAAGATCTCGTAGAAACCTATAAAGTTCTAACACGGCCTGACAGATTTGTTTCAGGCCAATATTTTTGAAGGTTGACTTTTCAAAACCAGCTTCACTATTCAGAGGCCCTGCTATTCAGGAGAAACTTCTTCAGCCAGAGTCTGGTGAATCTGTAGGATTCGCCACTTGAAGGCAGTGGAGGCCAAGCCATTAAATGTGGTTGCGGTTGGGTTGGATACATTTCAGAACGTCAGAGAGATAGGAAATAGGAACAGAAGTGGGCTGTTCTGCTCATTGAGTCTCACCACCACCATTCAATCATGGGCTGATCCAATTCTTCCAGTCATCCCCACTCCCCTGTCTTCACCCCATACCCTTTGATGCCCTGGCTAATCAAGAACCTATCTATCTCTGCCTTAAATACACCCAGTGATTTGACCTCCACAGCTGCTCGCAGCAACAAATTCCACAGATTTACTACATTATGGCTAAAGTAATTTCTCTGCACCTCAGTTTTAAATGAATGTCCTTCAATCCTGAAGTCATGCCCTCTTGTCCCTATCATGGGAAATAACTTTGCCATATCTAATCTGTTCAGGTCTTTTAACATTCAGAATGTTTCTATGAGATCCCCCTTCATTCTCCTGAACTCCAGGGAATACAGCCCAAGAGCTGCCAGATGTTCCGCATACGGTAACCCTTTCATTCCTGAAATCATTCTCTTGAACCTTCTCTGAACCCTCTCCAATGTCAGTATATCCTTTCTAAAACATGGAGCCCAAAACTGCACAATATTCCAAGTGTGGTCGCATGGTCAGTATGGCTTTGTGAAGGGCAGATCGTGTCTAACAAGCCTGATAGAGTTCTTTGAGGAGGTGACCAGGCATATAGATGAGGGTAGTGCAGTGGATGTGATCTATATGGATTTTAGTAAGGCATTTGACAAGGTTCCACATGGTAGGCTTATTCAGAAAGTTAGAAGGCATGGGATCCAGGGAAGCTTGGCCAGGTGGATTCAGAATTGGCTTGCCTGCAGAAGGCAGAGGGTGGTGGTGGAGGGAGTACATTCAGATTGGAGGATTGTGACTAGTGGTGTCCCACAAGGATCTGTTCTGGGACCCCTACTTTTCATGATTTTTATTAACGACCTGGATGTTGGGGTAGAAGGGTGGTTTGGCAAGTTTGCGGACGACACAAAGGTTGGTGGTGTTGTAGATAGTGCAGAGGATTGTCAAAGATTGCAGAGAGACATTGATAGGGTGCAGAAGTGGGCTGAGAAGTGGCAGATGGAGTTCAACCCGGAGAAGTGTGAGGTGGTACACTTTGGAAGGACAAACACCAAGGCAGAGTACAAAGTAAATGGCAGGATACTTGGTAGTGTGGAGGAGCAGAGGGATCTCGGGGTACATGTCCACAGATCCCTGAAAGTTGCCTCACAGGTGGATAGGGTAGTTAAGAAAGCTTATGGGGTGTTAGCTTTCATAAGTCGAGGGATAGAGTTTAAGAGTCGCGATGTAATGATGCAGCTCTATAAAACGCTGGTTAGGCCACACTTGGAGTACTGTGTCCAGTTCTGGTCACCTCACTATAGGAAGGATGTGGAAGCATTGGAAAGGGTACAGAGGAAATTTACCAGGATGCTGCCTGGTTTAGAAAGTATGCATTCTGATCAGAGATTAAGGGAGCTAGGGCTTTACGCTTTGGAGAGAAGGAGGATGAGAGGAGACATGACTGAGGTGTACAAGATAATAGGAGGAATAGATAGAGTGGATAGCCAGCGCCTCTTCCCCAGGGCACCACTGCTCAATACAAGAGGACATGGCATAAGGTAAGGGGTGAGAAGTTCAAGGGGGATATTAGAGGAAAGTTTTTTACTCAGAGAGTGGTTGGTGCGTGGAATGCACTGCCTGAGTCAGTGGTGGAGGCAGATACACTAGTGAAGTTTAAGAGACTACTAGACAGGTATATGGAGGAATCTAAGGTGGGGGCTTATATGGGTGGCAGGGTTTGAGGGTCGGCACAACATTGTGGGCCGAAGGGCCTGTAATGTGCTGTACTGTTCTATATTCTAGGTTCTATGAGTGCCTTAAAGAGCCTCAACATCTCATCCTTGCTCTTATATTCTGTACCTCTAGAAGTGAATGCCAACAGTGCATTCACCTTCTTCACAACCGACTGAACCTGGAGGTTAACCTTGAGGGTATCTTGCACAAGGACTCCGAAGTCCCTTGGCATCTCTGCATTTTGAATTCCCTCCCCATCTAAATAATAGTCTTCCCATTTATTTTTTCCACCAAAGTGTGTGACCCTACACTTTCCAACATTGTATTTCATTTTCCACCTCTTTGCCCATTCCCCTAAACTATCTGAGTTTCTCTGCAGACTCTCTGTTTCCTCAACACTACCCGCTCCTGCACCTATCTTTGTATCATCGGTAAATTTAACCACAAATCCATTAATACCGTAGTCCAAATCATTGACATACATCATAAAAAGCAGCGGTCCCAACACCGACCCCTGTGGAACTCCACTGGTAACCGGAAGCCAGCCAGAATAGGATCCCTTTATTCCCACTCTCTGTTTTCTGCTGATCAGCCAATGCTCCACTCATGCTAATAACTCTCTGTAATTTCATGGGATCTTAACTCGCTAAGCAGCCTCATGTGTGGCACTTTGTCAAATGCCTTCTGAAAATCCAAGTACTCCACGTCTACTGCATCTTTTTTGTCTGCCCTACTTGTAATTTCCTCAAAGAATTGCAGTAGGTTTGTCAGGTAGGATTTTCCTTTCAGGAAACCATGCTGGCTTTGGCCTATCTTGTCATGTGCCTCCAGCTAATCTCATCGCTAACAATCAATCCCAACAACTTCCCAACCATTGACATCAGGCCAACAGGTCTATAGTTTCCTTTCTGCTGCCTCCCACCCTTCTTAAATAGCAGAGTAACATTTGCAATTTTCCAGTCATCCTGTCCAACACTGAATCTATCGATTCTTGAAAGATCATTGTTAATGCCTCTGCAATCTCTCCAGCTTCATCCTTCAGAACCCAAAGGTGCATTCATCAGATCCAGGAGATTTATCCACCCTCAGTCCATTAAGCTTCCTGAGCACCTCTGTCGTAATTTTCACTTTATATACTTCTACCCTTTAGGTACTTAAAAAAGCTTTTAGTATCTTCTTTGATATTAGTCACCAGTTTCCTTCCATAATTCATCTTTTCTTTCCTAATGACTTTCTTAGTTTCCTTCTGTAAGTTTTTAAAAGTTTCCCAATCCTCTATCTTCCCACTAGCTTTAGCTTCCTTGTATGTCCTCTCTTTACTTTTACTTTGGCTGTGACTTCACTTGTCAGCCAAGGTAGTGTCCTTCTTCCCTTTGAAAATTTCTTCTCATTTGTAATATATCTGTCTTGCACTTCCCTCATTTTTCACAGAAACTCCAGCCATTGCTGCTCTGCTGTCTTTCCTGCAAATGTCCCTTTCCAGTCAACTATTGTCAGTTCCCCTCTCATGCCATTGTAATTTCCTTTACTTCACTGAAATACCAGTACATTGGATTTTATTTTTCCCTTTCAAATTTCAATGTGAACTCAATCATATTGTGATCACTGTTCCCTAAGGGTTCCTTAACCATAAGCTCTCTTACCACCTCTGGATCATTGCACAACACCCAATCCAGCACAGCTGATCCCCTAGTGGGCTCAATAACAAGCTGCTCTAAAAAGCCATTCTACAAATTCTCTCTCTTGAGGTCCAGTGCTGACCTGGTTTTCCCAATCCACATTCATGTTCCCCAGCGATTGTCATGACATTGCCTTTCTGATGCACCTTTTCCATCTCTTGCTGAAATTTGTAATCTACATCCCAGCTGCTTTTTGGAGGCCTGTATACAAGTGCCATTAGGGTCTTTTTACCCTTGCAATTTTTTAACTCAACCCATAAAGACTCTACACCTTCCAATCCTTTGTCATCTCTTTCTACTGATTTAATATTATTTCTTATACACAAAGCCACACCACCCCCTCTGCATACTAATCTATCTTTCTGATACATCGTATATCTTTGGACGTTCAGCTCCTAATGGCAGCCATCCTTTAGCCAAGTTTCAGAGATGGTCACGATGTTGTATTTGCCAATCCGTAGCTGAATTTCAAGATCGTTCATTTTATTCCTTATGCTGCATACATTCAAATATAACATTTCCAGTTCAGTATTTGTTGCTTTCTGTTTTAACTGCACCATGCCTCTATTGCCCTGTAACTCATGCCACTGGCTGTGATTATGCCCCATCTCCCGCTTGTTCTTTCTATAATCTCTGTCGCACACTATCTTTGATTTATTTCTGTTTTCCCCTTCCTCAACCCTATCCCTCCGATTCCCATCCCCCTGCCAAATTAGATTAGATTGAAGAGGGTGGGGAGAAGCTGGGAACGGGAGACTGAGCTGGATCAGACACACTCACGTTGGATGGTGAACAGCTTCCACTTCTTCTTTTCCCTAATTTTCTGAGCCTCCACTGTGTACAAACCACTCAACCTCTCACCAAGCACATGGTGTCACCCTGGGGAACCTACCAGGAACACAAACACAAGGGGAATGTAACCCAGTTTCTCTCCCTCCCATACTACACAAAACTTGTTCCTCAAGCTTTTCTGTGTGAAATGATCTTTTCCACACATTTGAAGCTCAGCTGATCAGATTTAAAGATACTTCACCCTGCTGATCGCAGAAGCTGAAGAAACGGCCGGAGCAGGACATGGAATTGGGAGGAGGGTTTTCCGGTTCCTGGTTGGATTTGGAGAACACCAGCCCACACATCTTGGGCTGCAACAGAACTGTGAAACCACTTACGTGGTGGATCTGACCACTCTTGCCATCTTTGACCTGACAAGCAACCCAAAATCAGGAAAACCTGGTGTGGTAGGACTGAAGCACACAGAAGGAGGCCTATAAACTGCTTAAAAGATTCAGAGAGTATATGAATGCCTGCTTGCCATCTCATCATTCCTAAAAACTGGAATTTAAAACAACTACCTTGTTCGCCTGTGCACCAACACCTCCAGCACCAACAGTTAGTGGGACTCTGGCGCCTCCTAGTGTCTGTTCACAGTTGGTGTCTCAGGCACCAATGGTGCTCTAGACTTCTTAGTTTTAATTTTTACTTTCAAAATGAAAGTACTTACAGTACATCTGATTACAAGAACCACGAGAGACCTGAAAGAAGCCTATAAAATTCTGAGAGACATAGACAGAGTATAGCTCAGGTATCCCACTGATGGATGAGTCCAGAACCAGAGGCCACAGTTTAAGAATTAGGGGCAGGCCATTTAGAACGGAGTTGAGGAAAAACTTTTTCACTCAGAGAGTGGTGGATGTATGGAATGCTCTGCCCCAGAAGGCTGAGGAGGCCAAGTCTCTGGATGCTTTCAAAGAAGAGATGGATAGAGCTCTTAAAGATAGCGGAATCAAAGGTTATGGGGATAAGGCAGGAACTGGATACTGATACTGGATGATATGCCATGATCACAGTGAATGCCGGTGCTGGCTTGAAGGGCTGAATGGCCTACTCCTGCACCTATTGTCTGTTGTCTATTGTCTACCTTTATCCTCAGGGGCAAACTATATTTTAGGTGGGGGGGGGGAGTACAAAGGAAATGTGTGGGGCAAATACTTATTTACTCCACACAGAGAATGCTGAGAGCCTGGAATGTGCTGCTCAGATAGCAGTGGGGGCTCCCGCTGACATCTCCCAAACCTGCACACGTAGGAATCCCCCAATCTCCACCCAGCTAATAGAATTCACCTGCTTCTTACTCCAGACTCATCACCTGCAACCTATTTAACCCCAGTTCTCATCCACGGTCTTTGTCCATTTATCAAACCAGTTGTCCCAGGTTTCACTCTCCCTGCCTGGAGCTTATCTAGTTTCTGTTGTGTTTAGTTTCTGTTCTCTCCCGTTTTGTGGCCCCTTGTGGCTCATTATTTTGTGATTATCATTCACTGCTAAGTCATCTCCATGGCTCTGCTTTTGGGACAAGCCTCTTCTATATTTCCTGAGTGACCCATCGATTGACCCAGCAGAGAAGTCATCCACTGACACAAGTACATGATCCAAAGAAACAGCAGGAAGCCATTGGCTATCTATCTGCAACTCTCATCCAACTCTCACCCTTGGTGTAGCATCTCTGCTGCAGTCAGCCTCCTCCATCTGAGCCCCAGATCCTTGTGCCCAAACGCTTCGATAGATTCCTAACCAGAGGCTGCAACTTCTTGTCTTACATTTCAAGTTCCAGGGCCATAGATTGTCTTCCTCATCTTTCCCTTGACTGGGTGAGCTCTGACCTTTGTCACTGCTATCTGCAATGATAAAACTATCACTTGCATCAAATCTGAGGACTTCACAACTGAGATGCACTGGGTTTGTGACCATCTGGGAAGTGGAACGGAGGCAGCAGAGCAGATACTTTGCCGGTGTCAAGGCTCACACTCTTTGCTGGATTGCACCATGGAATTCAGGACCCTCGCGCTGGAGTGTGGTTAGAATGCAGAGGTGCTGATGGGTCATGAGCATCACAGCCTCTCCAAGCGCTTGAAAGATGAACTGTACACCTGGGTGGTGCCCATCAGCATCAAAATCCCCATCACTCTGAATGACAAGTGTTTTATGGAATGACCCTCTAACGTCATCAGACAGAGTCCCAGTTATGTTCTCCAAACTATTTCAGGCTGTTGGACCTCATCACCAATGCCTCTAGATCCATGCAGTTATAAAGAGCTCCCTTAACCCCCATTGAGTGTGAGCGTAAGTGGAGAAACAACTTGCGCCTGCTATAAAGCAACTGACCTCCAATGTATCAAATGCCCATTGCATCCGGGAAATGGAACCTCCAGGGACAGACAAGGGGCTTTTCATCTTGTAAGCTCTCCTGGAATCTCGTTCTAGCGGTATCAGCCATCGCACTCTCTCTGTCCACCTCCACACTCTGCCGGCTCCACACATAGAAGGTTTTAGTGGATTCGGGCACAGCAGACAATTTTCTAGAGTGGACTGTGTGTGTGCAGCTTGGACTACCTACCAAATCTATCTCTCACCCATTGACAGACTTTCCTTGGAGACTGGGATAGTCAGAGCACAGCCTGTGCACATGTGCATTGGAGACCATCTAATTCCACCTGATCGACCCACCCAACACACATCTCATCCTGGGTTAATCCTGCTCTCCACTCATGACTCTCACATCATCTGGTGCACCGCTAAGTTAGGGAAACCCCCCCCCCCACCACCACCAAACCACCTACCTGTAACCTCAATTGACTTCACCCTGAAAATCTGTGGATGGAGGAAACCCTCACCAAACTCCCGTAAGAGTATCATTTCTTAGCCATCACCTTCAGTGAAAGGCAAGTCAGCACCCCGCCACCTCACAGACCATACAAACTTTTCTCAGGCACCACCCCTGCTCTTGTTTGTCTGCTCTCCCTCCCTTCTCCTGAGAACCAAGCCATGGATGACTACATCGCTGAAGTGCTGCAGCTTCATTTGCTCATCCCAGTCCCCAGCCAATGCAGGATTGTTCCTTGTTCAAAAGAAAGATGGGGATCATCCCTGCATTGACTCAACTGTGGACTCAACAAAGTCACCATTAAATACCTCTCCCCCTCTCCCCTCGATGGACAGCACACCGCAGACCAGGTTGTCACCAAACTGGATCCACTGAGCACATACAACTGGATCCGCTAGGGGGATGAGTGGAAGGCAGCGTTCACAACATCCAAGTTTATGAACATTTGGTGATGCCTTTCAGACATTCCAACATTCCGTTTTCCAAACCTTGATTAACGAGATCTTTTGTGACATGCTATACAGGTGTGTGTTTATCTACCTCGATCACACCCTCATCTTCTTCAAGGGCCCCCAAGACCAGGCCTGTCACAACCGTTCAGTCTTCCAGTTCCCCTGAAAACCCAACTGTACTTCAAGTTAGAAAAATGCCAGTTACACGCTGCAGTCATTTTCTTCCTGGGTTACGTCCTTTCAAACAGATACAGTGCATCTTGGGTTTCTCCAACTCTATCGCATTTTGTCAGAAACTACAACCATCTTGCCAATCACCTCACCTCCCTCACCAAGTTACCTACCTCGTGCATAACCTTATTTGCTGCCAGTGACCACACTTTTGAGGAGATCAAGAGATACTTCACCACCAATCCCATTCTCCACCATTTGAACCCCTCCAGACCTTTTGTGGTAGAGGTGGACACATCTGGCATGGGTGCTGGAGCTATCCTCTCCAAGTAAGGATTGGCCAGGAAGACACAACCTTCTGTCTTCTTCTCATACAAGTTCAACCCTACATAGTGACAGTATGGAGTGGGAGACAAGGACCTACTCACTATGGAATGGGCCTTGGAGGAATGGAGCCGTCAGCTGATGGGAAACACCAAGCCCCTCCTGTTCTGGACTGACCACCAGAACCTTGTATTCATACAACACCCTCACCAACTCAACTCACTGGGTGCTCTTCTTTGAACAACTCAATTTCACTATTTCCATTGACCTTATTCCAAGAACACAAAGGTCATTGGAGAACCTGAGATCCAGATTGCCCCAGCCCTACAGAGTGAGCCTGCTCCAGCGGACACCCACGACAACTTCACGTACGTGCTGTCAGCGTACATTCTGAAACACTCCAGACAGCCCACTCACTCCTCATCCCTCTCTAACCAACCAGGCCATTACGTACTCCGAATTTTCTGTGATACTGGTTCTCACAGCCAACCACGAACTAACAGTATGTCAGTTCATCGTTGCCTGTCCACAGTCTGCCATTTATCTCCCACTTCTGATGAGCCTTCTGCTCTGTCCTCCACCCCTTAGTGGTTTTATCCTCTGGCTGTCATCCGCAGACCAATGGTCTATCAGAAAGGGCCAATCAGCAAGTGGAGAAGTTGATGTGATGCTTTGCTGCCTCTAATACTTCCGCATGGAAGAAATATCTGCTCTGGGCCAAGATCTCTCATAATCTACACATCTTCTCTGCCATGGGTATGTCAACCTTTGAAGTGTTTCCTAACTAAATGACTATCATCCAGTGGCACTTAAATCCACAGTGATGAAGTGTTTTCTTGAAGCATATCAGCTCCCGTCTGAATGGTGACTTGGATCTACTCCAATTTGCCTACTCTTGTAATAGGTCTACATTAGGTGCTATCTTGTTGGCTCTTCTCCCAACTCTGGAACATCTGGACAGCAAAGATGCATACATAAGGATGCTCTTTATTGATTTGAGCTCAACTTTTAACACTACCATCTCCTTAAAACTAATCAGTAAACTCAAGACCTGAGCCTCAATACCCCTTGTGCAATTGGATCCTGGATTTCCTCACTTGTAGACCCCAGTCAGTTCGGATTGGCAAACATCTCCTCCACAATCTCCATCAGCACAGGAGCACCACAGGGATATGTGCTTAGTCCTCTGCTCTACTCACTTCACACCTATGACTGTGTGGCCAAGAACAGCTCCAACACCATAAACAAGTTTGCTGATATTGTGGGCTGTATCAAAGAGGCTGATGAATCAGCATACAGGAAGGAGATAGAAAATTTGGCTGAGTGGTGTAATAACAACAACCTCCAGCTCAATGTCAATCAGACCAAGGAACTGATTATAGACTTAAGAAGAGGGAAACCAGCGGTCCATGAACTAGTAATCATTGGTGGATCAGAGGTAGGGAAGCTCAGTAACATTAAATTCCTGTGTTCACCATCTCAGACGACCTGTTCTGGACCCAAATATTATTGCAAAGAAAGCACAACAGCACCTCTACTTCCTCAGGAGTCTGCGGAGGTTCAGCATCTCATCAAAAACCTTGGAAAACTTCTACAGGTGCGTGGTGGAAAGTGGCAGACTGGCTGCATTACAGCCTGGTATGGGAACACCAATGCTTTTGAGCAGAAAATCCTACAAAAGGTTATGGATTCGGCCCAGTACATCACGGGTGAAACCCTCCCAGTCACTGGGCACACCTACATGAAATGTTGCCATAGAAGAACAGAAAAGCAGCATCCATCATCAAAGATCCTCACCACCAAGGCCATGCCCTTTTCTCGTTGCTGCCATCAGGAAGAAGGTACAGGAACCTCAGGACCTACACCACTGGGTTCAAGAACAGTCACTACTGCTCAACCATCAGGCTCCTAAACTAAAGGGGATAGCTGCACTCCTTTAAGAACATAAATAATCTTCCGGCAATAGTAGGGGACCGAGGGTCTAGTGCGATGGAGGAACTGAGGGAAATACATGTTAGTAGGGAAGTGGTGTTCGGTAAATTGAAGGGATTAAAGACAGATAAATCCCCAGGGCCAGATGATCTGCATCCCAGAGTGCTTAAGGAAGTAGCCCAAGAAACAGTGATAATTTTTCAAAACTCTTCAGATTCTGGATTAGTTTCTGAGGATTGGAGGGTGGCCAATGTAACCCCGCTTTTAGAAAAAGGAGAGAGAGAGAAACCGGGGAATTATAGACCGGTAAGCCTGACATCGGTGGTGGGGAAAATGCTAGAGTCAGTTATCAAAGATGTGATAACAGCACATTTGGAAAGCGGTGAAATCATCGGACAAAGTCAGCATGGATTTGTGAAAGGAAAATCATGTCTGACGAATCTCATAGAATTTTTTGAGGATGTAACTAGTAGAGTGGATAGGGGAGAACCAGTGGATGTGGTATATTTGGATTTTCAAAAGGCTTTTGACAAGGTCCCACACAGGAGATTAGTGTGCAAACTTAAAACACACGGTACTGGGGATATGGTATTGATGTAGATAGAGAATTGGTTGGCAGACAGGAAGCAAAGAGTGGGAATAACCGGGACCTTTTCAGAATGTCAGACAGTGACTAGTGGGGTACCATAAGGCTCAGTGCTGGGACCCCAGTTGTTTACAATATATATTAATGACTTAGACGAGGGAATTAAATGCAGCATCTCCAAGTTTGCGGATGACATGAAGCTGGGCGGCAGTGTTAGCTGTGAGGAGGATGCTAAGAGGATGCAGGGTGACTTGGATAGGTTGGGTGAGTGGGCAAATTCATGGCAGATGCAATTTAATGTGGATAAATGTGAGGTTATCCACTTTGGTGGCAAGAACAGGAAAACAGATTATTATCTGAATGGTGGCCATTTAGGAAAAGGGGAGGTGCAATGAGACCTAAGTGTCATTATACACCAGTCTTTGAAAGTGGGCATGCAGGTACAGCAGGCGGTAAAAAAGGCGAATGGTATGCTGGCATTTATAGCGAGAGGATTCGAGTACAGGAGCAGGGAGGTACTACTGCAGTTGTACAAGGCCTTGGTGAGACCACACCTGGAGTATTGTGTGCAGTTTTGGTCTCCTAATCTGAGGAAAGACATTCTTGCCATAGAGGAAGTACAAAGAAGGTTCACCAGATTGATTCCTGGGATGGCAGGACTTTCATATGATGAAAGACTGGATCAACTAAGCTTATACTCTCTGGAATTTAGAAGATTGAGGGGGGGATCTTATTGAAATGTATAAAATTCTAAAGGGATTGGACAGGGTAGATGTGGGAAGATTGTTCCCGATGTTGGGGAAGTCCAGAACGAGGGGTCACAGTTTGAGGATAAAGGGGAAGCCTTTTAGGACCGAGATGAGGGAAAACTTCTTCACACAGAGAGTGGTGAATCTGTGGAATTCTCTGCCACAGGAAACAGTCGAGGCCAGTTCATTGGCTATATTTAAGAGGGAGTTAGATATGGCACTTTTGGCTAAAGGGATCAGGGGGTATGGAGGGAAGGCTGGTACAGGGCTCTGAATTGGATGATCAGCCATGATCATACTGATGGTGGTGCAGGCTCGAAGGGCCACATGGCCTACTCCTGCACCTATTTTCTATGTTTCTATGTTTCTAACTCTGTTACAGTGCTATTTCATGCTCATTATTTATTGCTATTTGTTATATCTGCATTTGCAGAGCTTGTTTACAATTTACGGTTACTGTTCTATAGATTTGTTTAGTATGCCTGCAGAAAAAGAATCTCAGGGTTGTATGTGGTGACATGTATGTACTTTGATAATAAGTTTTACTTTGAATTTTGAACTTTGCTCTCTTCATGCTGCTTTCAAAGTTCAAAGTAAATTTTTATTATCAAAGTACATTTTCAAAGGGTGATTGATAAGTCCGTGGCCTACAGTAGAAGGAGTCAATTTTAGGAAAGCTAGCACATTTATTTTTCCTACATTTACACACTTAGTCCAGAGGTCGAGGAACACATGGATTCCTTCTTTGTAGAAGTCGGTGTCTTGGACCTCCAGAAGTGGTCCACAGCAGGAGTGATTGATAAGTTCGTGGCCTAAGGTAGAAGGAGATGAGTTATTAACTTCAAACTTTCTGCATTTTCACTCAAAGAGTTGAACTGCATGTGCATTTAACAAGAGCTGTAAAACTCATCTCCTTCTACCGTAGCCCACGAACTTATCAATCACCCCTGCTGTGGACCACTTCTACAAAGAAGGGATCCGTATGCTCCACGACCTCTGGACTAAGTGTGTACATGAAGGAGGGGACTATGTTGCTAGGTTTTCTAAGATTGACTCCTAACCTTAGGCCACAAACTTATCAATCACCCTTGTATGTCACCACAGGCAACCCTAGGATTCATTTTCCTGCAGCTATACTCAGCAAATCTATAGCATAGAAACGATAGCAGGATCAATGAATGGTCAGCGCAAGAGCAGAAGTCAACAAACTTTGCAAATGCAAATACTGTATAGATAAAGAGTAATAAATAATGAAACATGAAATAACAAGATAAAGAGTAATTAAGTGAGATGATTGGTTGTGGGAACATCTCAATGGATGGGAAAGTGAGTGTAGTTAGCCCCTTTTATTCAAGAGCCTGATGGTTGAGGGGTGGTAACTGATCTGAACCTGGTGGTGCGAGTCTTGAGGCTCCTGTACCTTTTACCTGACAGCAGCAAGAAAAGCGCATGGCCTGGTGGTGAGGATGTTTGACGATGGATGTTGCTTTCCTATGACAGTGTTCCATGTAGTCTGCTCAGTGGCTGGGAGGGCTTTACCTGTGATGTGCTGAGCTGAATCCACTACCAATTCAAAGCCATTGCTGTTTCCATACCAAGATGTGATGCAGCCAGCCCATACACTCTGCATTACACATTAACAGAAGTTCATCGATAGACAATAGACAATAGGTGCAGGAGTAGGCCATTCGGCCCTTCGAGCCAGCACTACCATTCACTGTGATCATGGCTGATCATCCACAATCAGTACCCTGTTCCTGCTTTCTCCCCATATCCCTTGACTCTGCTATCTTTAAGAGCTTTATCTAACTCTTTCTTGAAAAAATCCAGAGAATTGGCCTGCACTGCCTTCTGAGTTTTAGATGTCATCCCATATCTCCACAGACCCCTAAGGAAGTAGAGATGCTACCGTGTTTTCTTCACAAATGCACTTGCATGTTGGGTCCAGGACAAATCCACTGAATAGTAACACTCAGAAATTTAAAGTTGCTGACACTCTCCATCTCTGGTCCTCCGATGAGGAATGTCTTGTGGACCTCTGGCTTCCCGCTTCTGAAGTCTACAATCAGTTCCTTGGACTTACTGACATTGAGTGAAACGTCGACTGCACTCTTTTCCATAGATGCTGCCTGGCCTGCAGAGGACCTCCAGCATTTTGTGTGTACTGCTGTCATCATTCCTGTCTCTCACGAACACCTCTCAGATGTCCTAATCTCTGGAGCCTTGCTTTTTAGGCTCTGCCTGTATGCAGTAGGAGAAGCACAGCCAAATGTTCCAATTTACAGAAATATGGTCAGGACAAGGTACAGTTAGCATCTCTACATTGTTGTTCTCTGCAATTATTTATTGGGAATGGAGAAAGAAACAAGTTGGAAACACAAGAGAAACCAGTAATCGCCCTACTCTGAAAGGGAGATGCTATAATCCAATGGCATTAGATGAATGCGCTGTGAATGAACTGAGAAACCAAGGAGTGTCTGAACCCCTCCAGGCCGTGTGTTACTGTCCCAGGCGACGTCTCTCTTTGTACTTAATCTCTTTTCTCCTCCTGTCTCCACTGCTGGCACTCTCCAAAGCCTCTGTCACAAATCTTTCTCAAATTCGCCCCCCCACCCTGCAAAAGTAACTCCTGAAGATAATTGCTCTGTACATCTGTACATTCTCTCTCTGTTGGCAGAAGAGAGGGAGCTGCCCGAGATGGTAGAGAGGGACCTTCCCGAGATAAGGAGAGGATGATGTTTACCTTCAGAGCTTGAGCTCCAGTGCTGACTGTGTTGACTTTACACAATTTTCTAGTAAACATTCGGGTTTCCACTGGGTGCTCCAAATATTTCCCACTTCACACAGACCTGGGAGTCGGTTGTCTTCTCCAGGAATAAATAATTAGGAGTCTAAACTGACACTTTGTATTATGCGTAATTATTAATCATTAAAATATAGAATGCGATAGGTGGCAATTCGTTGAGAGATACAGGAGGGAAACACACCCTTATATTAGCCACCTAATCCTAATCTGATATTTAATTCCATTGCCACCCCACAAGAAGCCCCAAAGTCTACCACTCACTGACACATTCGGGACGTTACAGTAGCAAATTAACATACCATCCACACACATTATTGTAATGTGGGAAGAAACTGGAGCACACAAAAGAAACCTTCGTGGTCACGTGGAGAACATGCAAACTCCACACAAACAGCACCTGAGGTCAGGATTGAACCCGTGTCTCTACGTTGCAGTGTCACGGGCCTCTGCAGCTTGTCAGGTGGCAGAGGGCTCTGAGGTTTCTCGAGCACCTGTATTTACTAATTGTTATCTTAACTGGAGCTGTTAACCCCTGGTGCTTTCTGTTTAATCTTGTCAAGTTCATTGTGACTGGCATGTGTTTCCCAGTTCTGTGATTATTCAAAGGGGACTCTTGTTTGGCAATGTGGAACATAGAACAGTACAGCACAGGAACAGGCCCTCTGGCCTACAACGTCGTGGAGTCTTTGTGCTTATGTGGAGAATGAGTTGTGGTGTCGCTTGGTCGTAACTCCAATGCTCTGCTGGTATTCCTGTTTCTAACCTCTTGTTTCCATCTCCTCATGGGGAGTCTGCTATGGCTCCAGCCCTCTGTGCAACCACCAGGGCGGAATACAAGAGTCCTCTTTAAATAATCACAGAATATGGAAAACATGTGCCAAACGGAATTAACTTGACAAGATTAAACAAAGAGCACCAGGGCTTGATGCCTCCGGTCAAGATAACAAGCCAGAAATAAAGGTGCTCAAAGACACTCAAAACCCTGTGCTCTATGGCAAGCTGCAGAGACCCATGTGGTTCATAACATTGTGAGGTATTAGTCCACCTTCCGAGCCATTGTACCGGCCCTGGCTGCAGCATCTTTCTGCTTCTCGTCTACACTCGCTCCTGAAGTCGATTTGGCATAACTTCCCAAAGCCATTGCAAGAGTAAATCAGCTCCACCCTGGAGAAACCAAACAGAAAAACCAGCCTGAGAACAGCACTTCACCTTCCAAATGAACACAGTACAGTCATCCAGACCCAATGTCCAGTTTTATCATTTCTGTTAACTGACTTTCTCTGTATCAGAATCGGCTCACTGTGTGCTTTGTGCTATCTGTCTACAATATTCGCTCTAATTTTCCTTTAATAACAAGCCTTGGCTGCTGGGGAAAGGCTGCAGTTCTGACCTATTTCACAGCTTTTCCCTCTCCCCTTGTTTGAAATTTTTCCAAATCGCAGGTGGTGAAAATTTGAAATAAAACCAGAAAGTGCTGGAAACACTCAGCAGGTCAGACAGCACCTGTGGTGAGAAATAGTTAATGTTTAAGGTCAGATATGCTTTCGCCTGAAATAGGAAAGAAAGGAAACTCTCACATCTCTTACTGAGGTTTCAACGGCACTTTATCACCACGGCAACATTGAACCATCCCCTCCACAGACATTCGCGTTGTCACATTTGTTCCTTCTTCATTCTCTCTGACAACTAATTAGGTTTCTTTCCAAGTGTGGATCTTCAACGTGAAACATAGACTCTGTTTCCTTTTCCACAGCCTGTTTCAGACCTGCTGAATGTTTTTTTGGTGACTTCTCTTTTTATTTCAGATCTCCAGTATCTGTGAAATTTTTATTTTTTATTTCCCGTATGTGGTTTACCATGACTGGCTTGGTTTTTACTGTGCAAATAAAAATACGGTTGGTTTATGATTGTCAGGCAGGTGTGAATTGGAATGGGCCTATTGAACACACGTATATGTCAACAACCATTTATAGTTGTTATGGGTTTCCCTTTGGTTTTCTGTAATGATTGGCTAAGGCATTCCTAAATGCTGGAAAGTAAAATGTAAACATGAACTATTTTAAATATTTTGCATTGTGAGGTGGGGAAAGAAATGTATAAATTCTATAGTCATGGATAAACAATTTACAATCAATCATACAAAGGTCCAGACTGTTAGGAACACAAAGTTACATTTGACATTGTAAGAACACTACAGGATACTTGGTAAATCGAAACAGTTTTATTGTGTGTTTAACATTTCAGTTATATTTGAGAAATCTTATATATACCGGTGATTAAGCTCTCTGTTCATTTAAATAATTCATTATGGGTTATATATATAAATTCATGAATTGCATATGTCAACATGCTACCACGTGATACGTGCATGTCTCACTTAAGAAGTTACACCTGTATTCCCAGACTCTTGTGTCTTCCTTTGAATTAATGAAGTTACAAAACATAACATTAGTGAGGAGGTACAGTATTTTAAAATAAATTGAGATGGCTACCAACCTGTTGTAGTGCAGCGAGACATTCAAACTAAAAAAGACAGTAAGCGAAAATGACACGTAAAAAAATAAAACAGCCCAGCACATACAGAGTTTTCATCGGAAGGAAAGACACAACTGAATTTTAAAAAATAGTCATAAAATGGAACTCATGGGTTCATAAAGAGAAAGGAAGGATACATAGGTTCATAAAACCAATTACTAGATGATAATAATCATTTAAAAAATCATAAATGGCTCATTACATCGGAAAGATTAACAAGTTTGATTATACAACGGGTAACTAGCTCAAGTATACCAGCCTATTGGAGCTATTGTTAAATACCCAACAACAATTTTGCTGAGTACATTGAGTTTAAAAGCATATAGTTTGCTTCGAAGTTTCACTACCCCAATCAAACTATCAGAAGTTAACTTTATTTCTAATGTAAAAGTAATGAAGGAACACTTGGAACCAACGCCATTGTTGATTGCAGAATGCTTTAGGTTTCATACGTAGAAGCATAAGGAAGGGGAGTCCATTTTAGCACAGGTGTCTGAATTGAAGAGATTGTCTAAGCATTGTCAATTTGGAAATGGGCTTAATGATGCACTGAGAGATTGTTCAGTTTGTGGAATCTTAAAAGAAAACATTCATAAACAGCTCCTAACTGAAGTAACATACATCAAAGTTGCTGGTGAACGCAGCAGGCCAAGCAGCATCTATAGGAAGAGGCGCAGTCGACGTTTCAGGCCGAGACCCTTCGTCAGGACTAACTGAAGGAAGAGTGAGTAAGGGATTTGAAAGCTGGAGGGGGAGGGGGAGATGCAAAATGATAGGAGAAGACAGGAGGGGGAGGGATAGAGCCGAGAGCTGGACAGGTGATTGGCAAAAGGGGATACGAGAGGATCATGGGACAGGAGGTCTGGGAAGAAAGACAAGGGGGGGGGTGACCCAGAGGATGGGCAAGAGGTATATTCAGAGGGACAGAGGGAGAAAAAGGAGAGTGAGAGAAAGAATGTGTGCATAAAAATGAGTAACAGATGGGGTACGAGGGGGAGGTGGGGCCTTAGCGGAAGTTAGAGAAGTCAATGTTCATGCCATCAGGTTGGAGGCTACCCAGACGGAATATAAGGTGTTGTTCCTCCAACCTGAGTGTGGCTTCATCTTTACAGTAGAGGAGGCCGTGGATAGACATGTCAGAATGGGAATGGGATGTGGAATTAAAATGTGTGGCCACTGGGAGATCCTGCTTTCTCTGGCGGACAGAGCGTAGATGTTCAGCAAAGCAGTCTCCCAGTCTGCGTCGGGTCTCACCAATATATAAAAGGCCACATCGGGAGCACCGGACGCAGTATATCGCCCCAGTCAACTCACAGGTGAAGTGATGCCTCACCTGGAAGGACTGTTTGGGGCCCTGAATGGTGGTAAGGGAGGAAGTGTAAGGGCATGTGTAGCACTTGTTCCGCTTACATGGATAAGTGCCAGGAGGGAGATCAGTGGGGAGGGATGGGGGGGACGAATGGACAAGGGAGTTGTGTAGGGAGCGATCCCTGCCGAATGCAGAGAGAAGGGGGGAGGGAAAGATGTGCTTAGTGGTGGGATCCCGTTGGAGGTGGCCGAAGTTACGGAGAATAATATGTTGGACCCGGAGGCTGGTGGGGTGGTAGGTGAGGACCAGGGGAACCCTATTCCTAGTGGGGTGGTGGGAGGATGGAGTGAGAGCAGATGTACGTGAAATGGGGGAGATGCATTTAAGAGCAGAGTTGATAGTGGAGGAAGGGAAGCCCCTTTCTTTAAAAAATGAAGACATCTCCCTCGTCCTAGAATGAAAAGCCTCATCCTGAGAGCAGATGCGGCGGAGACGGAGGAATTGCGAGAAGGGGATGGCGTTTTTGCAAGAGACAGGGTGAGAAGAGGAATAGTCCAGATAGCTGTGAGAGTCAGTAGGCTTATAGTAGACATCAGTGGATAAGCTGTCTCCAGAGACAGAGACAGAAAGATCTAGAAAGGAGAGGGAGGTGTCGGAAATGGACCAGGTAAACTTGAGGGCAGGGTGAAAGTTGGAGGCAAAGTTAATAAAGTCAACGAGTTCTGCATGCATGCAGGAAGCAGCGCCAATGCAGTCGTCGATGTAGCGAAGGAAAAGTGGGGGACAGATACCAGAATAAGCACGGAACATAGATTGTTCCACAAACCCAACAAAAAGGCAGGCATAGCTAGGACCCATACGGGTGCCCATTGCTACACCTTTAGTTTGGAGGAAATGGGAGGAGCAAAAGGAGAAATTATTAAGAGTAAGGACTAATTCCGCTAGACGGAGCAGAGTGGTGGTAGAGGGGAACTGATTAGGTCTGGAATCCAAAAAGAAGCGTAGAGCTTTGAGACCTTCCTGATGGGGGATGGAAGTATATAAGGACTGGACATCCATGGTGAAAATAAAGCGGTGGGGGCCAGGGAACTTAAAATCCTCCCACCACCCCACTAGGAATAGGGTTCCCCTGGTCCTCACCTACCACCCCACCAGCCTCCGGGTCCAACATATTATTCTCCGTAACTTCCGCCACCTCCAACGGGATCCCACCACTAAGCACATCTTTCCCTTCCCCCCCCCCACTGCATTCCGCAGGGATCGCTCCCTACACAACTCCCTTGTCCATTCGTCCCACCCATCCCTCCCCACTGATCTCCCTCCTGGCACTTATCCGTGTAAGCGGAACAAGTGCTACACATGCCCTTACACTTCCTCCCTTACCACCATTCAGGGCCCCAAACAGTCCTTCCAGGTGAGGCATCACTTCACCTGTGAGTCGACTGGGGTGATATACTGCGTCCGGTGCTCCCGATGTGGCCTTTTATATATTGGTGAGACCTGACGCAGACTGGGAAACCGCTTTGCTGAACATCTACGCTCTGTCCGCCAGAGAAAGCAGGATCTCCCAGTGGCCACACATTTTAATTCCACATCCCATTCCCATTCTGACATGTCTATCCACGGCCTCCTCTGCTGTAAAGATAAAGCCACACTCAGGTTGGAGGAACAACACCTTATATTCCGTCTGGGTAGCCTCCAACCTGATGGCATGAACATTGACTTCTCTAACTTCCGCTAAGGCCCCACCTCCCCCTCGTACCCCATCTGTTACTCATTTTTATGCACACATTCTTTCTCTCACTCTCCTTTTTCTCCCTCTGTCCCTCTGAATATACCTCTTGCCCATCCTCTGGGTCACCCCCCCCTTGTCTTTCTTCCCAGGCCTCCTGTCCCATGATCCTCTCGTATCTCCTTTTGCCAATCACCTGTCCAGCTCTCGGCTCTATCCCTCCCCCTCCTGTCTTCTCCTATCATTTTGCATCTCCCCCTCCCCCTCCAGCTTTCAAATCCCTTACTCACTCTTCCTTCAGTTAGTCCTGACGAAGGGTCTCGGCCTGAAACGTCGACTGCACCTCTTCCTATAGATGCTGCTTGGCCTGCTGCGTTCACCAGCAACTTTGATGTATGTTGCTTGAATTTCCAGCATCTGCAGAATTCCTGTTGTTTGCGTCCTAACTGAAGCATAGCTTATGAGCAGTGGAAATTGCCATTTCAATGGAAACTGCAGTCAGAGATGCACATTGAGTTGCAGTCCAGACTGAAAGTGAGTGTGATGAAAACGGCATCCTTAAAACAGAAACTGGCCTGGCAGAACAAATTGTGTTATCGTGTGGTAGAACCTCACACAGGTTTAAAGGTGAAACTCACAGAAAATGCAACAAATTAGAGCACACCAAAAGAGCATGTTGGGCAGAGAAAAATAAATGGACTGCTCAGGGAAGAAAAAAAGATAAAAAGTCAAGCTGAAGTTTTAAAAAGAACACTAATCTTAATGCTGCTGATGAAAAATTTGATAATAATGAGAATGACACAGAATTTTGTAACCTTTAGATTTACAGTGTAATAATTAATAATAGTTAAGCAATATGGCTTTTGCCAAAAATGAACAGCAAATTAATTAAAATGGAATTGAACACTGGTTCAGCTTTTTCAGTCATTCCACAAAATGAGTTTGAAGTGCATTTCGAAAAATATTCAAATATGAACCCTGCAGTATCTAACTTATAACTTATACTGCAGAAAAGATTATTCCTGTTGGAATGACATATGTGGCAGTGAAATACAACAACCAACAAGCCACATTCAGCTTGTATGTGGTAAAAACAGGAAGAGCAGCACTGTGGGGGTTTGTTTGGCTGAGACAACTACAAGTTGATTGGAGATCCATCCACCAGTTGCATGCCAGGTCCCCTCCACTGAAGCCAAAAGAAAACAACTTTAAAAAGTTACTGAATGATGCCACAACTGTCTCCATGCCAATCACCATGAACTGCTGCCCAACAGAGGACAAACAGGTGTTGGTACCAATCTCTGGGCCTCTGATTGGAAAGCATATTGAACCAATGAAGGACGATGCTGCTCAGAGGAAGTGTGAACGTGACAAAAGCAGTTTTCATAAGCAATGTATCTGAGAAAGCTTCTGATATGTTAATCAGATAGTTAGTTGCAAAATGTGGTTTGGTTTTAGGCTGGAAGAGATAAAAGGACCTTCAAGAAAATTGCAAGCAACCGGCTTTTGTGAGTATAAAGAAGCAAAGTCTACTCTGTGTACATTAAGGTTATTGCATGAACTTGGAGGCAGAGTTAAGATGGCGCTAAACGGCGACTCCTTTGTTTGCATCTTCAGAGACAGCTCTATTTCCATCTTTACTATCTTTATTTTTCCCTTTCAGAGTTCTTTTGAAGACCCTGACCTGGAGTTACATGCTGATTTCGGTTCTTTGTGGGAATGGGACCTGTTCTAAGGGTTTCAGGACCGGCCATTCTTCAGCACACCAAGGGTTTGGCCTGAGAGGCAGCCTAGTGTTTGGAAGCCTGAGATCTTGGGGCTCTGGAGACGGGCGGATCGAGGGTCGGTGTCACGGCAGGAGACTCATGTGTCGTCGGGGAGGCCGGAAAATCTTTTGCTGTGTGCCCAAAGACCCAAGATCTTTACGATCTTCGAGCACAGAGCTCGTAAAAAGTGACAAAACGGACTTTTTAACATCGTAAACCAGCAGGTTGTTGTTATGTCTCCCGCTTGCTGTGAAAATTAGGGAGAGAGAGAACCTGTGGTTTGTCGAATGTCGGATGAAATGTAATACTGTTTGGGATAGCTGCAAGGTCTGTGTCTTTGCTATCTCTTAGCTCACGCTTGTACTCGGTAGCGAATGCACTTTTTTTTTGCTTCGGGAAGGGGGTTATCATTGCCTTACTGCCGCTTACCTGCGGGAGGGAAGAGCTGGGGGGTTACTTTGGGATTCTCATGTTTAACTGTCGTTCATTCTTTGGGGCACTTCTCTGTTTTTGTGGATGTTTTGCAAGGAAAAAAGCATTTCAGGATGTATACTGTATACATTTGTCTGACATTAAATTAGACATTTTAACCTTTGAACCTTTGAACTTCAAGGGGGACAGGGCAGCATTCAAGTGGATGAGAAAGCAAGAGGGGAACGTGGAGCTGCAGAGGACCTGAAGGAGACACATCAGGATGGAACTAAAGGGGATGTGAAAGGACCTAACGGGCTGTGTAGGGTGCACCAGGATGAGGGATTTACAGAGTGAAGAGGTGACTAACCCGTAAGAACTTGCGTTCTGTTGTAAATCAGCTAAATAGTGTGTCTTGTACTATATCAGACAAGGTGGAGATTAATTCTTAAGGCTGCCAATTGACAAAAGTTCCTGCTCAGTGTAATAGCTTTCACAGGGATGCCATCTGCTCCGGTGAACTTCCTGTTTCCATTTGGTTGTTCTCACCCTCTTTGTCAGTCAAGTGTCTGAAGATCCAAACCAAGAACACAAAGTTCATTGCATTAGTTAGCAGAGGTCAGGGACTTCCTACAGCAGGCACAGCTCCATCTCGGGAATAGATGTAAACAGCCAGGTGGACAGAAAACCAAAGATGTCTGTCTCCTTCAAACAAATGCAACATCCCTCGACTTGGAGTAAACATTGACTTATAACTAACAGAACACCTTAGTTGATCCAAGGCATGGATAAGGCCAATGTATGCAAAACCATTACTCAAATGCAACATAGAAGGCAATTCTGGGAAGTTTCTTACATTGGAAGTGTCAAATTAGTCTAACCACACTGAAAATGTCAAAGACATGACAATACCCATAGGATTACACATTGTCACCAATCCATTGTCACACATGTTTCGTCGTGTATTGATACTTTTATTTGGTTTGTTCTGACAATTTGCAGGAGTCTTCATGTTTGCAATACTTCAGCCAAAGTAATTGCAAGGACAAAGAACACCATGGAAATTGTTACAGATAAGGATGATAATGAGCACAAGGTTGGCAACAGATGATTGAAAAGAATTATGTTGGTGTAGTTGCATCAAGAATAATAAACAGCTGGAATTTAGAAAAGCTCATCCACTTTTAGAAAGCCACTTGCCTTGGAATACCATTCTGTGTTCAACTGAACATATTCAAATCTGATTCTATGTGTCATCAGACAGGCTTTAAATTGCAAGAAAATGTGCAATTGTCAATGAAAATTGTAGGAAAAAGTGTGATCTGCAATAAACTGTGGATGAAGCTCAGGAGGTCAGAGTGCTTTTGTCTACTGAAATATTCAGTATCCAACCGGGAACAAAACATTGCCAGTTGACAAATAGATAGCTGATATTAATACTGCCAAACTTATTCAAATTAAGGCATTGGTACTGAGTGTTGTCAGGCCATTAACATTAGTTGAAATAAAGTCCAAAGTCACTAACTGTTTAGCCAGTGAGTTTGGGGCAGGAGGAAGTATTGGGCTAAGATCAGGGTTGGTCAGTTGTTATATTACACTGGAATACTGTGAAAAACCTGTGGCCAGACTTCAATTAGGTAGAACCTTGTACAAAGTAAAATCTTACTAACAAAGATTTGGCTTTGTTTTTACTACGTAATACATAAAAATGCATTCAGCTTATGATCTTCAGGCAGATATGACTGAGGGTGTGTCCATTGAATAAGTCCATAAGGCAACAAACCATTATAGATGCTGTTGGTTTCCCTTTTCATTTTAGTGATGATTAGCCAAGACATTTCCACATGTTGGGAAGTAAAAATAAAATGTAAACATGAACTATTTTAATATTTTGCTTTGTGAGTCTGGGGAAAGAACAAGTGCTTAATTTCTTCAGCGTCAGCGACAAAGAACTTACAATCATACAAGGCTTCAAACTGTCAGGAACAGAAATCTGATTACAATATCAGTCTCATCAGTAGGACATCTAATAAATATTAATTCTATCTAGTATATAAAATAGCTCATTAAAGCCAACAAGTTTCAATTTCAATTGGAGAAATTCAAAGCATTCATTGCCTATTTCCTATAATTAGAATTGTGAAATCAATTATCCACTTTCCAGGTTAAATTACTGGAAAACAGGGTAAAGGGAATGTATAAACATTGACAAACTTGGAGTATTCAGAAGACCCAGTGATACTGGGCACATTCTAGATTCTATTTCATTTAACCATTATATCCTCATGAGAGAAGTCATTTCAAAAAAAAAGAGAAACTTCAAGGTACTTAATGTAATAGCCTTGCTTAGTTTAGACCCACTATTTACAGGAACATTTGGTTTGTACAATACCAACAATTCCCTAACATCAGCTGAAAAACTTAGAAAACCACTGAAGATATTAGTGAGGTATAGACTTAAAACAGTATGTTATGCTATTGTGGTTAAGAGTTAGGAATTATTCTTACCCATTCTGGATATTTGATTGATGTAGGCCAACAATCGTTTCTAACCAAGACAAGGAAGTTCTGCTGTCCAGATTCAAAATTCAAACTAATGTTCAATCACTCTGACCAAGGTATAGCTGAGAATTCCACAAAAGTAGACTCATACATGCCACTTCCAGACTGCAAAGCTTGAAAGTCATGGGTGAATTTATTCATCATTTATAAATGATAAATGGCATACAATCAATCTATGTATATTGAGTTCAACACAGATAAGTGTGAGGTGACACACATCAAAGTTGCTGGTGAATGCAGCAGGCCAGGCAGCATCTCTAGGAGGAGGTGCAGTCGACGTTTCAGGCCGAGACCCTTCGTCAGGAGGGTCATATTGTCCTTCATCAACTGTGGGATTGAGTTTAAGAGCCGAGAGCTAATGTTACAGCTAAGTAGGACCCTGGTAAGACCCCACTTGGAGTACTGTGCTCAGTTCTGGTCACCTCACTACAGGAAGGATGTGGAAACTATAGAAAGGGTGCAGAGGAGATGTACAAGGATGTTGCCTGGATTGGGGAGCATGCCTAATGAGAATAGGTTGAATGAACTCAACCTTTTTTCCTTCGCGCGAAGGAGGATGAGAGGTGACCTGCTAGAGTTGTATAAGATGGTGAGAGGCATTGATTGTGTGGATAGTCAGAGGCATTTCCCAGGGATGAAATTGCTAACACGAGAGGGCAAAGTTTTAAAGTGCTTGGAAGTAGATACAGAGATGTCACTGGTAAGTTTTTTACACAGAGAGTGCTGAATACGTGGAATGGGCTGCCAGCAATGAGGCATTTTGCCAGATGACCTGGAAAGTTTGCTCCGGGAACCACCCCACTGTGTCTATCACATCCTTCTCCTGCAGTGTCTGCAGGACATTCCGTGTTGACCACTGCCTGATGGCCCTGTGGTCAAAGGTGTTGTTCTGAAAGAACTCTTCCATGAAGTACAGGTAGTGCAGCAACGCCCAGCTGACTGGGGCGTGGCTCAGGAATGAGCCAGACCCATCCTTCGTAACCAGGGCGACAGGTAGAACCTGGGCACATAGTGGTACTTGGTGCCCACATATTTGCGTTCCACACACAACCTGATGCAGCCACACACGAAGTCGGTCATCAGGATGAGGGCGACATTGGGAACGTTTTTGCCCCCATTGTCCAGGGACTTGTGCATAGTGACCTGTCTGACTTGCTCCATTTTAGATCCGCAGATGAACCTGAAGATGGCTCGGGTGATTTCCGAGCTGCAGGATTGGGGGGTGGGCTACACTTGCGCCAAGTACAGCAGCCCTGAGAGCACCTCACACCTGATGACCAGGTTCTTCCTTGTTATCGAAAGGGAACCGCCCTCCCCACAGACCCCGTTTCTGCTTTACCTCGGCAATCCGCTTCAGCAAATTCTTAATGCTCACCTGTGCTCCTCCGAACCAGATCCCCAACACCTCACATAACTGGACCTGATGGTGAAGGGGACACTGGACATCAGGGGCCAACACCTTTGACTCTGTGCAGTTGACCCTGACCCCTGATGTCAGTTCAAACTGGTTGCAGATGCTAATCAGCCTGTGAACTGACCTTGGATCAGAGCAGAAGATGGTGACATTTTCTATGTATAGGGAGGTTTTGACTTGGGCCCCTCTGCTGCCTGGCAGCGTCTCTCCTCTTATGCCCTCATCCTTCCTGATGGCTTTGGCAAAGGGTTCTATAAAACATACAAACAAGACAGGGGACAGTGGGCAGCCCTGCATGACTCCAGGGGAATGTCATGGTCCGGTCCGTGAAGTCCGCGTTCCGGTTCAGGGTCCGGTTCATGAACTCCGGACTATGGGTTTTCTGGCTGTCATTTGTTTCAGTTGGGCTTAATCATAGGCACCTGATGCTTATCTTGGGGCTGAGAATATAAATGGCCCTGGGTTCGAGTGTGGGTGCTGGGTTGTTTTGTCAGCATTCTGTCCTCGCCTCGGTGGGGTAAGTCAGACTGGCTTTGCCGTTACCCTGTGGTTGGATCTGTCCCTTCCTGTCCTTGCCTCCGTTGGGTAAGCCAGGCCATCTTTGCCGTTCCCTCCCCTTCCCCTTCCTTCTGAAGCCTTGCCTGCAACCTCTGCCTGAAGACTTGCCTGCAACCTCGCTTGTATCGCTGTCAAGTTCTACCGCCGGAACAAGACCGGAACCTTGCTGGGTCTAGATAAGGGAACACGGAGCTTAGGACTTGAGAGACAGGAACGCAGAACACAGTGCCTTGGTCTTGGGAGACAGGAATGCAGAACACAGAGCCTTGGTCCTGGGAGACAGGAACGCAGAACACGGAGCCTTGCCCTGCAACCTGTGTCCGGAGCCTTGCCCTGCAACCTTGTCAAGTTCTACCACAGGAGCGAGACCAGAGCCTTGCTGTGCCTAGATAAGGAACTGTCTATCGTTGTTTGGAACTGTCTGTGTCCACACCTTCGCTAGGTAGGACCGGCCATTTGCTGCTACCTTGTGTTGGGAACCGTCTCTGTGTCCATGCCTTTGCCAGGTAGGTCCGGCCATTTGCCGCTACCTTGTGCTGGGAAATGTCTCTCTGTGTTCTGTGTAGGAGTCCCAGCCCTACATCCCGCTCCCTAGGAGGGGTCCTGACTCTGTGTAGAGCCCCGGCCCCAAGTCCTGTTTCCAAGGAGGGGTCCCGGCTCTGTGTTCCAAGTTCCTGCCTCCCTCAAGACCAAGGCTCTGCGTTCCTGTCTCCCTCGGAGTCCAAGCCCAGGCTCCTAGTTCCCAGTTCCTTGTCCTGGTCCTGCTTGCCTAGCCAATGTCCTAGCCCAAGTCTGTGTTCTTATCCCAGCTCTCTCGTCAAGTCCTGTTCCTAGTACTTCAGTGTCTGTGTCTTGCATTTGGGTCCGCCATCAACGCCCATCATATGACAGGGAAACTACCTGTTTCCCACTTAATGACCTGGACTGCCCTACAGATATCTGTGTAGAGCAGTTTGATCCAATTCCTGATTTCCTCCCCAAATCCCATTTTGGAGAGTAGGTCTGTCATGTACGTGTGTGATATCCTGTCGAAGGCTTTCTCCTGGTCCAAGATGACCAGGCAGGCATCCACCCCCCTGATCTGCACATAGGTGATGGTATCCCTCAGCAGTGCGAGGCTATCTGAGATCTTCCTGCCTGGTGCAGCACAGATTTGGTTCAGGTGGATCACCTGTTCCAGAATAGACTTGACCCTGTTGGCGTTAGCCTTGGACAGGATCTTGTAGTCCACATTCAGGAGTGATATGGGCCTCCAATTGTTAATGTCATCTCTTTCCCCCTTCTGCTTGTAGATGAGGGTAATGATGCCCTTCCTCATGGATTCCGACATGCTGCCAGCTAGAAGCATAGAGTTGTACACTTCCAGCAGGTCTGGGCCCATCCAGTCCCACAGAGCCAAATACAACTCAACCAGCAAGCCGTTGCTTCTGGGAGTCTTACTCGACTCAAAGGAATGGATGGAACCTGTCAGCTCGCCAAGGGTCAGTGGCTGGTCCAGACTCTCCCACTTGCCGTTGTCTAAGACCTGCATGATAGACGACAGGAAGTTCTGGGAGGCTGTGGTGTCTGTGGCCTTTCTGTCATACAGACTGGCATAGAAGGACCTACAGACCCGCAATATGTCTGTCTGCGAGGACGTGACTGAGCCGTCTTCTTCCTCAAGGTTGTTGATCACAGAGCTCCCCCATGCACTTTTTGGAAGAAGAAACATGAGCATGTCTCGTCCTGTTCCACGGTTTGGACCCTTGATCGGAAGATGATCTTGGAGGATTCGGTGACAAAGTGCTGGATTTGCCGGCTCTTCACCTCTTGTAATTCCTCCCTCATATCCACCCCCTTCGACTGCATAAGGAGAAGCTGCTGCAACTCTGTCTGGAGTTTATGCAGTTCCCTCTGCCCCTGCCTTGATTTCTGGATCCCCTTGCAGATGAAGAACCTCTTGATGTTCTCCTTGGTGGCTTCCCACCAATGAACAGGGGAATGAAAGAAGGCTTTCAAGGTTCTCCAACCTGTGTTACTCCCCCTCTAGTTCCTCAGTGTTCTCTGGGGTCAGCAGCTTAACATTCAGCTTCCACATCCCCCTGCCTGCTTGCTGATCCTCCTGTGACAGGTGGCTCGCAGAAGGCCGTGGTCAGAGAAGAACACCGGCGTGACGTCGATGGGTCTGACCGTGATGGACTCTGAGAGGAAGAGGAAGTCGATCCGGGAGCAGGCTGAGCCGTCCGATCGTGTCCGGGTGGCTTGTGACTGTGCTCCTCCTGTGGGGGTGCCAAAGGTGTCACGCAGCTTGGCTGTTTTGACCGTTTCCACCAGGAATCTGGAAGTACTATCCAGCCTGCTGTCAGTGCTGACGGATCATCCACACGCATCGATGGTGCAGTTGAATTGTCCGGCCAGAACGACTGGCTGGGACGTCACCAGCAGTGGCGGGAGCTGCTCGAGGACAGCCAGCCGCTCGCTCCGCATGGGTGAGGCGTACAGATTGATTAGCCAGAGCAGAGTGTTTTGGTATTTTACGTCTGCTACCAGGAGCGCCCCACAACCACCTCTTTAACTTGGGTGTTTGGCAAGTTGCCTTCCCGCAGCAGAATCCCCAGACTGGAAGCACGACAGTCATTGCCCTGACCACACTGACAAACTCTGGGGCCACCACTGCATCCACCTTCGGTAGTAGCAGAGGTGTGGTAGCCTGAAGGAAAGTCACATCGGCCTTCACATTGTCCAAGTACTGGAGCGCGCTGACACATCGCGCAGTACTCTTTAAGGCTGATTTATACTTGTGCATCAAATGGACTCCGTAACCTACGCAAGTGGCCTACGTGCGTTGTGAGCATTTATACTTGTGCGTTGGTGTGTCTGCGTCGCTCTGCAATTCGGGCACATCGCGCATGCGCACACACCTGCCCATGCAAGGCTTCATGGTAGTCTTTCTCCGGGTAAACAAATTTAAAGCGAGCATCTTTTTTCGTAAAAGTGAAATGTGTCCTCCATAATTTCAGAGGTCTGTAAAGCTTTATTTGCAGCCAGAGTTCCTTCCCTGCCCTTCAGTCGCCCAATGGGAAGCTATTGCAGCATAGGAGGAAATGCGATGCTACCAAGCGGACCAATCACAGTTGTTGCGGTCTGCATTGCCGCGACGCGTAATTATATTTTGGGAGAGGTGCGCGTCAGGCAACAGCGTAGGGTTCCGCGTAGGCTCTGTGTAACATACGTGGCTATGCCATACCTGCGGCGTTGATTTGACGCAGAAGTATAAATCAGCCTTTACACTTCACACATTTAACGTAGCCAGTTTACGGTCCGTCATAGCTGAAACTTTGTTTTGCTGCTCACAGTCCTTACCTTCACAGGCCTGAGCCAACACGCCCACCACCTTTGTGAATTGCTTCACCATCTGTGGGCTCAGGTATTGCGGGTAATCCTCCCCCGGGTGTGGCGGTGCTGGTTCTGTGCCCGAGAGGTTGTTGTTTCGTTGCTGGAGTTCTTTCCCTGCTGGTTGTGGTGCGCCAGACATGGTTCTGCTCCCGGGCTACTTGAACTGGGTATTGGTGGCACCTGTACGGCTCCCAGTCTCCCGGAGCTGGGGGCCAGGGGTTCTACCCTCCTTCTCCCTCGGCTCTTCCCTTCTCCTCATCTTGTGGCGTGCTCTGGGGGTTCTGGGGCCTCGAGGTGATTGGTCCTTCCTCCATTGTGGCACTTTTATTTGTACTCGGTGCTGCCTCGGCACAGGTAGTGGGTACATCTGCCTCTGCTGGGGCCCCTTCAGTACCAGCACCTCCTCTGGTTACCTGTACATAGGTGCTGGCACGCTTTGGACAGGCTCTGTTTCGGTGACCTGCCTGTCCGCACCGGCTGCAAGACTTGGCCTCTGTGCAGTCCTTGGTCTGGTGGCCCACTGGGCCGCGATGTGTCCCACCTTGTGGCAGTTGCAGCATACCCTGGGTTTCCTAGTGTAGACCATGTAGCCACGGTTCCCTCCGATGGCAAAGACTCAGGGAGGGTGGATGATGCAGTTGTAGGAGTCCACCCTCAGCTTCACTTTGACCTGGCGTTTGCTCATCCAGATCTCCAGCCTGTACTTCACATCCACACAGTTTCCTCTGCCCTCTACGTAATGGGTGAGGAAGGTGAGGACTGCTACCATGGACATGTACGGATTAAACATGTGCACCGTTATAATCCGCTCATTCTGAGTGGGGGTGGTGAAGAGGGGCTGTGCTTTCAGCATTGACAGCAGCACTTCGTTCCCCTTCTCCTGAAGTCCTGCAGGAGCTTTTGCTATCTCGAAGCGTGCCAGAAGGTGACGTCGAAGAACCCGCTGAAGTCCTGGACGCAGCAGATATCCTCAACCTTGGATCCGCAGCAGTCGATCAACACCTTGTGGATGAAGGTCTCCCTGTCGAACACAGTGCCCTCGCTCTGGTCCTTCACTGCCAGCCTGACAGTGTTCTATATCCCCGATCCTCTCGTCCATGCGCTGGTTGATGCAGCCATCTTCTTCGCCTCCGTCCTTGGCTGGACCAGGCACGATGACTCGGAAAACGAACCCAGACAGTCTCACACAGACAGGGGAGGTGACCATCACACACCCTGGTTAGTAGGAACTTCCCACAGAAGTATTTTAACACAAGAACAATAAACAGTACTAGTTATTAGAAATGCAGGGGCGGGCTGTTGCCTACGCCCTTCCCCCAGAGCGTCACTATCAGACATCCCACCCTGCAAAAACTGATTTCAGGGAGGTAGTACCATCAATTTGCCGGAGACTCCCGGGAGAAGTGGGATGTCTGCAATGGAGTAGCTCCTTAGCAGACAGCCAGCTAGTTTAATAACGTTAGCTATGCTGATGAACGAATGACACCTGCTAAACTCACCTCAACATGTCTTTTACAGTCTTAACCCACCGTGGGCAATAGAAAAGTCAGTGTTGCAAACAGTTATTTTAACACAAGAACAATACACAGTACTGGTTATTAGAAATGCAGGGGCGGGCTCCCCCAGAGGGTCACTATATTGAAGAGCATTTGTGTTTTAACTGAGTGTGAACCAAGGACGGTTCCAGCCGGGATGCTTTGTGCCTGTTTTGGAGGCGCCTGTGACTGGTGAATCGTTGCAGAAAGCAGAGAGCGCGCAGCTCTGAATCCAAGCGGAGAATCGGAGCGTCCGAACGGCGCGGGCGCGGGCGCGCGGCTTGACCGGAACCGCTGAGTGCAGGCGCGAGAGTGTTGGGAAGCGCGCCTTGACCGGAACCGCAGAGTGCAGGCGCGAGTGTGATGGTGGCGCGCGCCTTGACCGAAACCGCAGAGTGCAAGCGCGAGTGTGACGGGGGCGCGGGCCTTGATCTGAACCGCAGAGTGCAAGCGCGAGTGTGACGGGGGCGCGCGCCTTGACCGGAACCGCGGAGTGCAGGCGCGAGTGTGACGGGGGCGCGCGGTGTGCACCGCCTGTAATGTGACTGAGGGAAGCCAACGGCGGGGAGTTCAGATGGGGAGTTAAAGTGATAGTGTGGAATGGAGTTCAGCAAGAAAGAAAGGGGAAATGAGTTGGGGGTGAGGGGTGGCTCAGATGAGGAGGGTCGCCCGCTGAAGACTGGAGTAGAAAATGATGTCGAATTCAAGATAATGAATTTCATATATAATTGTGACAGAAATTTTCACCCGGTTAGATTGAACAAGGCTATTTAGAAGAACATTGGTAAGGCAAAGTCGGCAATATGTCTTCGCAAAGGTCGGGTGTCGATTTGATTTAAAACAAGAGAAAATACTACAAATGAAGACTCTGCACAGGAGTATCATTGTTAGTGCGTTGATGGGGGACAAACGAAGGTTTGGGGTGTTATTTCAGATGTACCTCTGTGTGTATCTATGGAGGATGTTAGGGACAACCTGAGAGGGGGTAAGGTAGTTTTAGTTACCAGATTACAAACTTGGAGAAAAAGGGAAAATGTGATAGTTTGTTCTGTTGTTTTTCTCTGATGAAGTGCTACCATCAAAGATCCCTTTAGCCTAGTGGCCACCAACCTTTTTAAGCCCAACATCCCCTGCCTCGACCTTAGTGAAAGGCAAGATCTACCTACTAAATCGTTTAGAGAAAACACAGCTCAGACTGTACTTCCAATTTGAGGCCTTTTATTTGGGCTAAGTGTATTTGAATTACACAAAATACTTTTATCAAATTTTCAAATTAGCTCAAACAAGAAAACACTAATTAGCATATCAAACAGGCCACAGCTGTCTTTCTTTAAGAATATTACAATACTTCACACCTTTAATTCTAAGTTTCATTATTTAGTTTTATTTCAAGATGAAAAATAAATGAATAAAAATTGACTGTTGTACTCAGTGTGATGACTGGGGCCGAATACTTTCTGCTAGTTCCCTGAAATTTGGCTCATAACTACAGACAGCCAGTCTGAGACAGTCTGTGAGAAGTCTGTCAGTAAGAGAGCTCATGTACTTAGATTTAATAATTTTCATCTGTGAAAATGCAATTTCACATAGATAAGTTGACCTGAAGTAGGCACTGACTTTTAGTGCACATGCTGTGAGATAAGGAAACTTCTCCCTGCTGACAAGCCCCCAAAAGTCACCGTCCCTTGATCTTGCTTTAAGCTTGATGACATTTTGCAAATCAATTATTTCCATTTCAGAATCGCTTGGCACACCAAATACTTGCTGGAGTTTGGCTGCTATCTGTTCTATATCGATCGGCAGAAATGGGTTTGAAATAAATGCAGCAATATCTTTCATGACGTTTAACTCCCCAATACGCCGATCGAACTCTATTGCCATTTTGTCTAGGTGAGCCCAGTGCTGCTCAGCGCGAAAAGCGTTTTTTTCCGTGGTGGCCGGTAACATTTTTTCCAAGTTGGGAAAGTGTGTCAGCCTCCCATTCTTTAAATTTGAAATCCAGACACCGAGCTTGGCCTTAAACGCATTTACTGCGCTTATCATGTGGGTTAGGTGTTGGTCTTTTCCCATGAGCTCGTTGTTAAGTGCGTTTAATTTAGCCGTTATGTCTGTCAGAAACGCTAAATCCAGTAGCCATGCATCATCTGACAGCTCCTCGTGCTCCTCGTTTCTTGTTGACAGGAAAGTCTTTATCTCAGGCAGCAAGTCAACAAATCGTTGCAGCACTTTACCGTGACTCAACCACCGAACATCAGCATGAAGAATTATGTCTCCGTAAGCGGCATCGAGCTCATCCAATAACACCTTGAATAAGCAGTGGTGAAGCGTTTTGCTCGAATCAAGTTTATCAGTTTGACCACCAGTGTCATTACATTAGAAAAGTCCATGACCTTCTCAGCCAAGGTCTGCTGATGAATCACACAGTGATAATCCAGGAAACTGGGAAAATCAGGGTCATTACGGCACAGTGCTTTAAATCCAACGCACACACCACGCATTGCTGGAGCCCCATCAGTAGTAATTACCACCAGTTTATGAATGGGGATGCCATTTTCACGGATATATTTTTAAAACTCATTATAAATATCCTCACCTCTCGTTCTCTCCTTTAATTACAAAAGAGTGAGGAAGTCCTCCTTTGTTGTAAAATCCTGGAAAGCCATTCTGACAAATACAACAAGCTGAGCTGTTTGCGTTATATCCAGGGATTCATTGAACTGTAGTGAAAAATATTCAGAGTGACAAGTCCTTTAACACTTGTCGATCCACATCCTCTGACAGTGACTCTACCCCTCCTTGTCACTGTTGCAGGGCCAAGCGGTATATTATGTATTGCGGTTGCGATGTCGCTTTTGTTTTTAAAGCCATTAAAAACAGCCTCTGCGGTAATGACCATTGCTTCCTTGAATAAATTGCCATCTGTAAAAGGCTTCTTGTGTTTAGCCAAAAGGTGACTTACACGAAATGATGCTTCAATAGCAGCCTTACTTTGAGCAGCATGTTTTGTGAAAAACCATTGCTGGGCCTTCAACCCCGATTTCAGCTCCTCAACTTTCCTGGCACGAAATGTGCTCTTTGGGGGGTAGGTGTCTTTAAATTTCTGGTGGTTGGTGTTGTGGTGACACTCCAGATTCCCTCTTTTAGACAGTGCTTGTGTTTGGTGGCACAATATACATACGCACTTGTCTTTCACTGAGGTAAATAGAAATTCCTCTTCCCATTCTGGATGAAAGTTGTACGTTTTCACCTTCTTTCGTGGAGCCTCGGCCATGCTAGCTACCTTGCAGGATATCACGAGCGAGTGCCATATATTGATGTTTGCGACAGTCTGTATTCTTATCTAATCTAATTAGTCACTTTGATGCAGCACTGGCTACGCTGAAAACGCGGTGCATGGCGGGGGAGCTACACAAATGCGCACTGGGCAGAAAGAACGGAACTAAAACCCCGCAACCCAAAAACAATCTCTCTTTACAAATAGTTTTCAATAGCGAAAATATTGCTATATTACCATTATCCTAATTAGTATTACTTATTTTTATAATGCTCACATTACAACAGTATTTGTGTATTTATTTTTCATTTTTTTCAGGATCGACTGGGTAAAGTCTCGAAGATCAACCGGTCGACTGCGATCGACGGGTTGGTGACCCCTACTTTAGCCTGTATTAGTTATTCAGTCCGAATGTATGACCCTCCACCGTTGTGGTGTTTTACATGACAACGAGTGGGAGACGTTGCTGCCTCTTGCAGTGGGAAGATGTGATGTTCAAAATGTGGAGGTGAACATGAACATGAATTGTGAAGTTGGCACTGAGACAAGATGCTGCAACTGTGGGCATGCTCATCCTGCTGCTTATTTAGGATGCCCTGTTTTACAAAAGGCTCAGGAAATTTAGAAGGTGAAGGTAATGCATAATATTTCTCATCCTGAAGCTGCGCGAAGATTTGATCCCTCTACATCTGTTGTGTATCAGGTTAAAACGAACAGTCACAGGGATTCAGATGGAGGAAGATCATGAAATGAGGTTCAGGCAGGGAGCGTGGGAGGTGAGGCATCTAATGAGGTATTGATTCTTAAAAATTAGATTTTCTTGCATTTCTGATTTTGCTGATCAATTGGGAGGGAAACTGGCCTGACAGTGGTATGGAGAATGCTGAACAAAATGAATGTGTCAGAAGTTAAAACCAGATTCCAGTGTTAGTGGAGAATGGAAATCTGGCTACAACAGACAAAGAAAAGGCTGAATGTCTGGGAAATGCATTTTCAAAGATACAGAGCCTGGATAATGTAGGGAATGAGTATACTAGAGGTGACAGCATATTTTAATGGACAATGGAAAGATTTGTGAGAAACGAGATGTTTGAGAGTGTCATGGATGATTGCTGAATAGAAATTTGCTGTAAGTAGTGAAGGTACTACAGCTCCAGACAGGATATGATCAGCTATCACATGCTCCAGCTAATGCCTGAGGCCGTCCTAAAGAAGTTGCTTGACTTTTAACATAAGGTCTGCAAGCAAGGAGCAATGTGAGATTCATAAAGAGTTATGATACACTTGTACTACTGGGAAATGATATTTGGAAAACTTTTACAGTGAAAGAATCAGTAGTTGTAGTCTTTATGGACGTTGAAAAAGCTTATGATATGCTACAGAGGGGCTTTTTATTAAACTCGGTAAGCTTGAGAGTCTTCACGACTGGGTATTGGATTTTTTTGTTTGACCAGTGGTTTAGAATGAGGGTGAATGAAGAAATGTCATCAGAGTTTGCGGTGAATGATGAGAATACCAGGGTAGTGCTATGAGTCCGATAATGTTAAATCTGATGATTTATATCTTTGATGGTGTTGGGCTTGGGTTCAGTTTTGCTTCATATGCTGGTGATGAGGTTCTGTGGAAAAGGGATCATAGTGCTGCCTATGTGGTAAGGTCTGTGCAAACAGCGTTATCAGTGAAAGCCCCGGTTTCCTTGGCTGTGTAAATCCAGGGAAACACTCTCCAGTCCCACTAAACTGGTGAGATCGAGACAGCTCTCCCACTCCAAAGCCCAGTTTGTGCGGACGTTGTGCAATTTGCCGGCCTGTTACAGATTAGTGCCATGAATTATCAGACAGTACACTGCATACGATTAAAGGAATTATATTTATGAATCATAACTGAAGGGTTAGTAATGAAAAACAAAAAGAAAAGGGCCCATTTTAATTAAAAAGTCAAATGTGCACAAGTTGCAGCTCATCTTGAACTAATCTGTCACTTGCACGCTGTGCCCTCGGTCAGCATGAAAGCACACACCATCCTCTGAACGTCACTCACAATCCATCTCAAACAAACAGGTCTCCCACAGGGTTGTATCCTACGACCGGTTCTCCCCAGCATCTTCTCTCTTCATTTCCTGCCGAACCAAAGCAAAACCCAAGACCAACCTTAATGTCCGTCCCCAAGAAAACCTCCCCATAATTCTACCATTCTAATTGGATGGCACACGTTCCTGATCTTCAACAATAACTCAAACAGGCTGTCAGCAGAACAGACTGCTCTTACAGAACTGCTGAATGAAATACAAACAGCATAACAGTAAAGATGTGAACCAGGGTGTTACATCAGCAATGGAAGTATGGTCTTTGGAATGGAGTTTCTAATTTTCTCTTTCTAAGTCAAAATATATGGATTTTACTTGGAAAGATGGGTTGGATAATATTCAACTTACTCTGTATGGGTGTTCGCTGTCTTGGGTTCCTGGGTTTAAATTTTGGGACTATGGCTGAATGCGAGACTGACTTGAAGACCACACCTAGAGATGTATTGCGGGTTGAACTCGGCGAGGTGCTTCCTAACCTTCGGAGAGAAAAATTGAGCAATTCCACAGTAGTGTGGGGGCATCCCATTTGATGTATTCACTTTTAATGAGTTGTTAGGAATGCTAAAAGGGCGGCTTGCTAAATAATTTGTGCAGATAATTAAGGAATACATGCAGGGGTATGGTCTTGGGGACTTGCAGATTAGCCCAACTATAGCTTAGCTAGGAGTTCTACAACGGAAATTTTCAGATGTGGGAGCAGATTTGATGTTACTGGGGGATAGACAGGGTCTTGTGAGTGGTGAGAGGGTGTCTGGTCATTTATGGCAGCTTTTTTGCCTATCTTTATAAATGGTCTAAAGATCCGGTTAGTAATGTGTGAGCTCTGTGATATTTATCCCCTGGTTTAATGCTGAGGTGGGGAAAAGGCTGACAGATGGATTGTCTGTCTATATAGCAGAATTTATGGCTGTTATCATTAGTTTGCAAAGGGTTGAACAAATTAAGCCAAATAGAGTCGTGATTTGTTCAGATTTGGTATTACAGAGTTTGGAATTGAAGTGTTCAAGGATACCTGATCTGTTGATGCAAGTGTTTTACATTTTTATGTTCTGCAAAGTTTGGAAATAGTGGAACAGTTTTGTTGGATACCCGCACAAGTGGGTGTACTGGGTAATAAAAGGGAAGATGTGATAGCAAAACAGGCACTTATTAAGCCAGTGGTATTATAGTTAATATGGGAAAGTATGAAACCAAATTTTGTATCAGGTTGGCTGGGATTGGGAATTGGCAGAAATTATGGGATAGGAGAGGGACAGGGAGGTGGTATTACGATTTGTTTCCTTCAGTTCAGTGGAGACGCCTTTTAGGAAGATGTGTGGTTGACATGATTGAGGTTGGTAAGCATGGGAATGGGTGGAGTCCCCAGTGCACAAAAGAAGGAACATTGTTCCACATTGATTGTAGTATCAGTGGAGGCATTAGCAAGGGTTTGGGAAAATTGTAGGACTGGTGATGTTTGTAACATTTTCACTGGAGTGCTTGCAATGAATTTAATTCAGCAACTACAGTGCTGTTGCTAATAAGCAACAATCTATTTTAAGATAGAATTCATAAAGAGGTCATAATGTGTCTAAAAACTGTTTTTGGACCTGAATCTGATCTTCCAACTTTGAAGAGGTCACCAAAGAACAGAGTAGACCGGCAGCAATTGCCTGGTTAACAACTGTGGATAGAATTTTCCACCCAGTTAGTGCCTCCACTCTAGCCTTGCCTATCAGTCTTAATCAAATTAACATTGTATTTTAGAGTTTTATTTCCTTCTCCCTTGTGCTTCTTCACCTCACCTTGAATATAAGTTGATTTCAACCACTCCTTGTGTAAGGAAGTTTCTTTTGAATTCACTGTTCCAGATAAACCAGTCGCCATGAGACTCGTGTTACTTTGACACCATGGATAATCATTTTTTCTGTCCCTTTTACATCTGTAAATTAAACATCTGTGTTTGATGTGTTCTTTTTTAAGACCCTGTCATTGGATTATTTTTATGGTCACATTGTTCCGCTCTCTCACCGTGTTTCCTTCCCATTGACTGCAAAGAGATTTAATTCTTCCAATCAAAATTTACAAACTTACGTTACTCAAGTAGATTGACAACTGTTTCACAGTAAACGTATCAGTGGGGCGAATGGAAATTTACTCACTTGTCTGTCTTGTCTTTAAATCCCTCACTTGATCGCTCATTTGACACTTTATGGTTTCTGGGTGCTCCAGTGTCCTCCCACATTCCAAAGAGAATTACGGGTTAGGATTAGGGAGTTGTGGGCAGGCTATGTTGGTGCTGGAAATGTGGCAACACTTGCAGGCTGCCTCCTGCACGTACAGTATCCGGACAATATTGGTCATTGATGCAAGCAACACATTTCACTTATCAAGATTCACTTATGTTTCATGTCATTTCCAATACACAAGTGTAAGGGAGGAAATCATTTCGTAATTATTACTTCAGATCTGATGCAGCAAAAAAAACAGTAAGATAAAGAACACAATGATAAAAAGCACAATAAAAATGAATACATAACAAAACCAATATACATTGATTTTATGTCTATAAAAGTGATGCTCGGCACAGGCATGTCTGTACTTAAGCCAACTGACAGGAAATATTAAATTAGTGGTGGTGGGGGCTGTGGAGGGGTGAGACAGTGGGTGGAGATGTTGATTAGGCTTAATACTTGGACTGTTTTTGAATAACTTTTTGAGTCTAGTTGGCTTGGTGGCATTAGCGGCAGACCAATTGATTCACAGAGAGAGACAGCTTCGCATAGGTCGGGGAAAATAGTTTAAAAAAGGAGCATATCGCTGGGCTTGGTACATTAGCCGCAGGTGAATCGATTCGCAATTCATTAGCAGGAGCTAATAAAAGTAAAGCAGGGTCAAAGCGGGGCGGCCATTGTGTGAGTGGACGAGTGTAGGAGTGGGTACTTGAGGCTTTCGCTCATGAGGCTTCAGCAGGGAGGTGTAGGTAAGGCTGTTGTAGTGGTGGACTAAAAAGTCCCTAAATTACAGCTAATTAAATAAAGGGGATGATGCAGGATCAGGTGATGTGCTGTAGCTGCATGATGTGGGATCTGGTGGAACCCATTGATGTGGCTCCTGGTGACCACGTCTGCAGCAAGTGTTGGCTGCTCGATGAACTTAGGCTCAAAGTTGATGACCTGGAATTTGAGCTTCAAACACTGCGGCACATCAGCATGGAGGAGAGTTACTTAGATTCTCTGTTTCAGGAGGTAGTCACACCCATTAGATTAGCTGCCTCAAATTCGGTTTGTGGTCAGGGACAAGAAGGTGTGATTTTGAGTGAGGTGGGTAGTGGGATCCAAGAGACAATGCTGGAGGAGCCTCAGCCCTTGAGCTTGTCCAACAGGTCTGAGATTCTTGCTCCCTGTGTGGATGAGAGTGGGGCTGTAGGAAGGATGAGCAATCTAACTGGCAATGTAGTCCGGGAACCATTCAAGAGGGGGAAGGAAGAGAAATGTAGTGGTAATTGGGGACAGTAGATTCCAGGGAATAGACAGAGGTCTCTATCACAAGAATAGAGCATCCTGAAGGCTATGTTGTCTGCCTGGTGCCGGGTTCAGGACATCTTACCTGACCTGCAAAGGAATTTGCAATGGGAGGGGAAAGATCCAGTTGTTGTGGTCCATGTGGGTACCAACAACGTAGGTAGAACAAGGAAAGAGGCTCTGCTGAGGGAATTTGAGCAGCTGGGGACTAAATTAAAAAGCTGAACCAAAAAGGTGGTAATCTATGGATTACCACCTGAGCCACATGCAAATTGGCATAGGGTCAAGAAGATTAGAGAGTTAAATGTATGGCTCAGGGACTGGTGTGGGAGAAACTGGTTTCAATTCACAGGAAATTGGCACAGTATTGAGGAAGGAGGGAGCTGTACCAATGGGACGGACCGTGATGGGACCTGGATCCCAGCGAATCGCATAACTAGGGCTGTGGATAGGGCTTTAAACTAAATAGCAGGGGGGTGGGTTCAACAGATTGGAGAAGTATATGTAAAGTAAAAGAGAAAAGTGTGGATGAAGATAAAGAAAAAATCAAAAGGTGAAAAAGAGAAAAGTAAAAGTGGAGTGACGGAAAATCAAGTTCAAAAGAGTAAAAGGTTACAAGATTTTAAGAGCACTATGAGTGTAAGGGCACTTTGTCTGAATGCTTGTAGTAATCGAAATAAGGTCAGTGAACTTGTGGCACAAATCACTACAAAGGGGTATGATTTAGTGGCCATTATAGAAATGTGGTTGCACGGTGGAGAGGACTGGGAATTAAATATCCAATGATACCAGGTAATACGGAAGGATAGGCAGGAAAGTAAGGGTGGAGGAGTAGCTTTCTTAATTAAGGATGAGATCAGGGCGATAGTGAAAGACAATATATGATCTAAGGAGCAGAATGTTGAATCCATCTGGGTAGAGATTAGGAAGAGTAAAGGGAAAAAAATCACTGGTGTGAGTTGTCTATAGGCAACCGAATAATTACATTACAGTGGCAGAGGCAATAAACCAAGAAACCTCTGAGACATGTAAGAGTGGAACATTAGTTATCGTGGGGGACTTTAACTTGTTTGCACATTGATTGGGTGAATCAAGTTGATCGAGGCAGTCTTGAGGACTTCATAGGATGCATCCATGCTTTCTTGAACAGCATTTTACTGAACCCACAAGGTGCTATCATAGATCTGGTCCTGTGAAATGCGACAGGTAAATTTAGTGATCTTGTAGTTAGGGATCCTCGTGGAAAGAGTGATCACAGTATGATTGAGTTTCTCATACAGATGGAGGGTGCAATAGTTCGATTGAAAACCTGTGTATTATGCCTAAACATAACAACAATGGGATGAGGGAGAATTTGGCTTGTAGACTGGGAACACAGGCTACATGGTGGGACAGTTGAGGAACAGTGGAAGGTTTTCAAAAAGATTTTTCACAGTGCTCAACAAAAGTATATTCCAGTTAAAACCAAAGACAGTAAGGGTGGGGAGAACCAGCCTTGGTTAACTAAGGGAATAAAAGAAGGCTTTAAACTAAAGGCTCATGCGTACAAGTCGCCAAGAATAATGGGAAACTGAAAGACCGAGAAGACTTTAAAAAGTAACAAAGAACCACTAAGTGAGCAATAAAGAAAGGGAAGATGGATTATGAAAATGAACTAGCACAAAATGTAAAAATGGATAGTAAAAGTCTTTATAATTTTATAAAGAAGAAAGCGTGGCTAAAGTGATCTTAGGTCCCGTGGATGACGAGAAGGGCGGATTGATATTGGGTAATGAGGAAATGGCAGAGGACAGAGGACATTTGAATGACTATTTTGTGATGGTCTTCATGGTGGAGGACATGTCTAGCATGCCAAAGAGAGATGTTATGGTTGCGATGGGAGGTGAGGACCTCTAAACACTAGCTATCACTAAAGAGATAGTGCTGAGCAAACTTGTGAATCTGAAGATAGCTACTGTAAGTCCTGATGGAATGCATCCCAGGGTACTGAATGAAATGGCAGAAGTTAAAGTAGAGGCTTTGGTGATAATTTACCAAAATTCTTTGGACTCCGGGCAGGTCCTGGCAGATTGGAAGATGGCAAATACAACGCCACTTTTCAAAAAAGGATGTAGGCAAAAGGCAGATAACTATAGGCCAATTAATTTAACATCTGTAGTTGGGGAAATGCTTGAAGCTATCATTAAAGCAGAAATAGTGAGGCATCTGGAAAGAAATGGATCCATCAGGGAGATGCAGCATGGATTCAGAAAAGGCAGGCCCTGTTTGACAAACTTACTAGAGTTCTTTGAGGATATAATGGGGGCAGTGGATAGAGATGGACATTATTCACTTTGATTTCTAGAAGGCATTTGATAAGATGCCACATAAAAGACTTAACCATAAGATAAGGATGTATAGAGTTGGGTGTGATGTATTAGTATGGATAGAGAATTGGTTAACTAATAGAAAGCAGAGAGTTGTGATATGTGGGTATTTCTCTGGTTGGTAATCAGTGGTGAGTGGTGTACCACAAGAATCAGTGCTGAAATGCATTAACGATCTGGAAGAGGGGACCAAGTGTAGTGTATCTAAGTTTGCTGATGATACTAAATTGAGTGGAAAAGCAAATTGTGCAGAAGATACAGAGAGTCTTCAGAGTGATATAGATAAGTTAAGTGAGTTGGCAAGAGTCTGGAAGATGGAGTACAATGTTGGTAAATGTGAGGTCATCCACTTTGAAAGGAAAAACGAGAAAGCAGATTATTACTTTAATGGTAAAAAGATTGCAGCATGCTACTGTGCAAAGGGACTTGGGAGTGCATGTGCATGAATCACAAAAGGTTGGTTTGCAGGTGCAGCAGGCTATCAAGAAGGCAAATGAAATGTTGGCCTTCATTGCTAGAGAGATTGAATTGAAGAGGAGGGAGGTTATGCTGCAACTGTACAGGGTACTGGTGAGGCCTCACCTGGAGTACTGTAAGCAGTTCTGGTCTCCTTGCTTGAGGAAGGATTATACTGGCTTTGGAGATGGTGCAGAGGAGGTTCAGCAGGTTGATTCCAGAGATGAGGGTGTTATACTATGAGGAGAGATTCAAGTTGCCTGGGACTGTAGTCGCTGGAATTCAGAAGAATGAGAAGAGATCTTATAGAAACATGTAAAATTATGAAAGGGATAGATAAGATAGAGGCAGGAAAGTTGCTTCCACTGATAGATGAGACAAGAACTAGGGGACATAGCCTCAAGATTCAGGGGAGTAGATTTAGGATGGAGATGAGGATGAACAGCTTTTCTCAGAGGGTGATGAATCTGTGGAATTCTCTGCCCAATGAAACAGTGGAGGCTACCTTAGTAAATGTACTTAAGACAAAGTTGGATAGATTTTTGCATAGTAGGGGAATTAAGGGTTATGAGGAAAAGGCAGGTAGGTGGAGATGAATCCATAGTCAGATCAGCCATGATCTTACTGAGTAGCGGAGCAGGCTTGACAGGCCAGATAGCCTACTGCTCCTCCTATTTCTTATGTTCTTATGTTGTGGATTCTATGTAGCCTCCTCCCTGAAGAAATTAGGACAAACAGTCAACGAGCAGGGTAAGTTATGAATCTTCATGATGTTACTGGCACTTTTCGTATATACATCCTAAATGGCAGATAGGCTGGTGGCAGTGATGTGTTGGATAGTTTAACTACCTACTGTAGAGAAAGAAAAACTCACAAATCATGTAAGCAACAACAACATTACAAAGCAAATTGAGTCCTTGGATCCAAATCCCCAGAGCAGCCCGGAGCAGCTCAAAGCCTCGGTGTTCAGTTCATCATATTAGCGGGGCAAACACCTCCAAGTTCTCAGACATGAAGCACAGGCAGTCTCAAACCCTTAGCGTTGCAGAGAGAGGAGCCCCCAGTCTATCTGGACCAGAGTTTAAATTGTCAGAACAGTGAACTGTACCTCGCATTAGGAGCTGCGCTCTGCCATGGCAAATCACTTCGGGCCTTGAGTTTGATACCAACGAAGAGCCATTCTTGATCTCCAGATCATCTCAGTGCCCAGAACGATCCAACCTCACCCAACTCTTGACACCCTGCCTTTCCATCTATCTGGGACACCAATTAAATTCTCCGAACAGTGGGTCATGCCTTGCACTGGGACCCGAGCCTCGCTGCGGCAGATCATTCCTGGCCTAGAATACGCCACCCAGCAATTCACTAAGGACCTATATTTCACTGTTGAAGAAGCCATTCTCGACCTCTCCAAATTGGCTCAATGCTGAGAGCAATCCTGCCTCACACCCGGGTTAATTAGATAGGAATCAGAACTCCTCTGCCTCTCCTACTCCTCTCCGAATCGTTCCCTCAAACTAGCATGGCTCCATCTCCAAGTGCGCCCATTTTGCAGCACACCAGCAGGGCACATTTATATGAGTTCACTTTGCTTTCGCTCACCTCTCTATTATTTGTGGTGATCGTCTAACGCAGTTTACTTAAAAAAAGTGTTATTAGCAATGTTTTAAATCAAATTTCTTTGCTTTCGAACTACCCAGTAAGCTGTTGCACACCTTCTGTAGAGACCTTTTAAACCAAGAGAGATTGTGCAAGATGTGCACTCCTTCGAGTTTGAAACTGCTTCAGTTTCCATTGCTGTGCTGCTGATGTAAAGAGGGATGTTTCAATGTTTCCAAATAAAGCTAATCTTATAAAAAAAGCTGCTTCAGTGACGAAATCCTGTTCAGATTGAATGTGTGCACAGATAACTGGTGGAAACACAAGAATAACAACATTCCAACAATTTTCAATGATCACAGAGCAATACTTATTGGAAAATTAGTTTGGAAACAATTGGAATGCAACACACAATCCATTGTAATGCCATTTTACAGCAATATACTGAGCCATTTAACTTGTTTATGATGTGGCCAGTCTTCTGGTGACAAGGACATTTGGACAAGACTTGCTAACTCTCAGGCCTACTTCCACTGACACCTCCCGGTCTCCACTAAGCTAATAGGTTTTATCTGCAGCTTGTTCCAGGCTCATCACCTGCAACCTATTTAACCCCAGTTTTCATCCATAGTCCTTTTCACTCATCACACCAGCTGGCCTCAACTAGTTGCCCCTAGGTTTCGCTCTCCCGACCTAAAGTTTACCCTATTGCCTGTTGTGTTTAGTTTTTGTTCCTTCTTGTTTAGTGGCCCTTGTGGCTTGTTATTTTGTCTATTATTAAAGTTATCATTCATTGCTGAATTTTCTCTGTTTCTCTGCTTTTGGGGCAAGCCTCCACTACATTTCCTCACAGGATGAATGAACCGTTGATTGACCCAGCAGAACATGCTCACCTCAAGAACCCATCTTCTGACACAAGCACATGATCTAGAAGTAACAGGAAATTATTGGCCATCTGTCTGCCTCTTTCATCCAACGCTCCACCATTTGCAACAAATATGGGTATTTCACTGCCAGGTTTTTGACCATCCAGGAAGTGGAAGGGAGGCAGTGGATCTGATACTTTGCCTGCGCCAAGGCTCACGCTCTGTGTGGGAACTTAGGACCTCGCGATGGAGTGAGGCTGGACCATAGTAATGCTGCTGGCCCATTATCATCACAGACTTTGAGCGCTTGAAAGATGAGCTGTCTACCCAATAGATGTCCGAAGAACTCGAAAGCCTCATCACTCTGGCTGTCCACATTGAAAAGCATCTTATGGAACAACCCTCTAGATCAGTTCCCATCCTAGGGTCCAAGAACACCTTGCTTAATGGTTTTCCCCTTCCCTGCCTATCACCTCCCTGCTTCCCCTCCCCCACCCCTTTATCTTTCCCCATACTGGGTTTTCACCTGGAACCTACCAGCCTTCTCCTTCCCTCCCTCCTCCCACCTTCTTTATAGGGCCTCTGCCCCTTCCCTCTACAGTCCTGACGAAGGGTTCCGGCCCGAAATGTTGACTGATAGTTTCCACGTATGCTGCCCGACCTGCTGAGTTCCTCCAGCGTGTTGTGAGTGGTACCTTGCTTAATGGTATTGGTCCATGGTGTGTAAAAAAGTTTGGAACCCCTGCTCCACATCATCACCAATGCCTCCAGAATACAGGCAGTTAGGGGAAGCTTCCTTAAATTCCCACCCCCCAAGAGCGCGAGCACCAGCGTAGAAACAACTTTTGCGCCTACAGTGGAACAGCCGAACACCAATGCATCATCTGTTCATTGTATTCGGAAAAATAGCACTTCCGGATAGAAACAAGCAACCTCCTATTTGGCATTATCTACTCCAGGGGTTCCCAACCTTTTTTTCACTGTGGACCGGTTTAATATTGACAATATTCTTGCGGACCGACCAACCCGGGGGGGGGGGTGGCGGGGGGGGTAGGGTTGCCAACGGACTAGAGTAGTAGTCAAATATGTTGTGTTTACCCCGAGAAAGACTACAATGACCATGAAGCCTTGCGAGGGCACCAGTGCGCATGCGTGTATGTGCCGATATTTCTTTCTACAAACAACAGGAATTCTGCAGATGCTGGAAATTCAAGCAACATACATCAAAGTTGCTGGTGAACGCAGCAAGCCAAGCAGCATCTATAGGAAGAGGTGCAGTCGACGTTTCAGGCCGAGACCCTTCGTCAGGACTAACTGAAGGAAGAGTGAGTAAGGGATTTGAAAGCTGGAGGGGGAGGGGGAGATGCAAAATGATAGGAGAAGACAGGAGGGGGAGGGATGGAGCCGAGAGCTGGACAGGTGATAGGCAAAAGGGGATACGAGAGGATCATGGGACAGGAGGTCTAGGGAGAAGGAAAAGAGGGAGGGGGGGACCCAGAGGATGGGCAAGGGGTATATTCAGAGGGACAGAGGGAGAAAAAGGAGAGTGAGAGAAAGAATGTGTGCATAAAAATGAGTAACAGATGGGGTACGAGGGGGAGGTGGGGCCTTAGCGGAAGTTAGAGAAGTCAATGTTCATGCCATCAGGTTGGAGGCTACCCAGACGGAATATAAGGTGTTGTTCCTCCAACCTGAGTGTGACTTCATCTTTACAGTAGAGGAGGCCGTGGATAGACATGTCAGAATGGGAATGGGATGTGGAATTAAAATGTGTGGCCACTGGGAGATCCTGCTTTCTTTGGCGGACAGAGCGTAGATGTTCAGCAAAGCGGTTTCCCAGTCTGCGTCGGGTCTCACCAATATATAAAAGGCCACATCGGGAGCACCGGACGCAGTATATCACCCCAGTCGACTCACAGGTGAAGTGATGCCTCACCTGGAAGGACTGTTTGGGGCCCTGAATGGTGGTAAGGGAGGAAGTGTAAGGGCATGTGTAGCACTTGTTCCGCTTACACGGATAAGTGCCAGGAGGGAGATCAGTGGAGAGGGATGGGGGGGACGAATGGACAAGGGAGTTGTGTAGGGAGCGATCCCTGCGGAATGCAGAGAGAGGGGGGGGAGGGAAAGATGTGCTTAGTGGTGGGATCCCGTTGGAGGTGGCCGAAGTTACGGAGAATAATATGTTGGACCCGGAGGCTGGTGGGGTGGTAGGTGAGGACCAGGGGAACCCTATTCCTAGTGGGGTGGTGGGAGGATGGAGTGAGAGCAGATGTACGTGAAATGGAGGAGATGCGTTTAAGAGCAGAGTTGATAGTGGAGGAAGGGAAGCCCCTTTCTTTAAAAAATGAAGACATCTCCCTCGTCCTAGAATGAAAAGCCTCATCCCGAGAGCAGATGCGGCGGAGACGGAGGAATTGCGAGAAGGGGATGGCATTTTTGCAAGAGACAGGGTGAGAAGAGGAATAGTCCAGATAGCTGTGAGAGTCAGTAGGCTTATAGTAGATATCAGTGGATAAGCTGTCTCCAGAGGCAGAGACAGAAAGATCTAGAAAGGAGAGGGAGGTGTCGGAAATGGACCAGGTAAACTTGAGGGCAGGGTGAAAGTTGGAGGCAAAGTTAATAAAGTCAACGAGTTCTGCATGCATGCAGGAAGCAGCGCCAATGCAGTCGTCGATGTAGCGAAGGAAAAGTGGGGGACAGATACCAGAATAAGCACGGAACATAGATTGTTCCACAAACCCAACAAAAAGGCAGGCATAGCTAGGACCCATACGGGTGCCCATTGCTACACCTTTAGTTTGGAGGAAATGGGAGGAGCAAAAGGAGAAATTATTAAGAGTAAGGACTAATTCCGCTAGACGGAGCAGAGTGGTGGTAGAGGGGAACTGATTAGGTCTGGAATCCAAAAAGAAGCGTAGAGCTTTGAGACCTTCCTGATGGGGGATGGAAGTATATAAGGACTGGACATCCATGGTGAAAATAAAGCGGTGGGGGCCAGGGAACTTAAAATCATCGAAAAGTTTAAGAGCGTGAGAAGTGAGTCGACTGGGGTGATATACTGCGTCCGGTGCTCCTGATGTGGCCTTTTATATATTGGTGAGACCCGACGCAGACTGGGAGACCGCTTTGCTGAACATCTACGCTCTGTCCGCCAGAGAAAGCAGGATCTCCCAGTGGCCACACATTTTAATTCCACATCCCATTCCCATTCTGACATGTCTATCCACGGCCTCCTCTACTGTAAAGATGAAGCCACACTCAGGTTGGAGGAACAACACCTTATATTTCGTCTGGGTAGCCTCCAACCTGATGGCATGAACATTGACTTCTCTAACTTCCGCTAGGCCCCACCTCCCCCTCGTACCCCATCTGTTACTCATTTTTATGCACACATTCTTTCTCTCACTCTCCTTTTTCTCCCTCTGTCCCTCTGAATATACCCCTTGCCCATCCTCTGGTTCCCCCCCTCCCTCTTTTCCTTCTCCCTAGGCCTCCTGTCCCATGATCCTCTCGTATCCCCTTTTGCCTATCACCTGTCCAGCTCTCGGCTCTATCCCTCCCCCTCCTGTCTTCTCCTATCATTTTGCATCTCCCCCTCCCCCTCCAGCTTTCAAATCCCTTACTCACTCTTCCTTCAGTTAGTCCTGACGAAGGGTCTCGGCCTGAAACGTCGACTGCGCCTCTTCCTACAGATGCTGCTTGGCCTGCTGCGTTCAGCAGCAACTTTGATGTATGTTGCTTTCTTTCTACAAATCGTTTTTGGTGATTCTGTTCCGGGGGGAGGGGGGGTGTTAATCACGACCGGAATATAGATGATAATTAGCTAATACACTCAATTTCGGTTCTAAAAGGGTTTATCTAACAAATTTAATATTAAACACACAGCGCATATTTTCCTTAATATGAATATAGTGATAAGTCAATTATCAGAGGAGCTTGAAGTAAGTGTTGAACGAACTTCCAGTAGAAGTGGTATAGGCAGGTTTGATATTATCATTTATAGAAAAATTGGATAGGTTTATGGACAGGAAAGGAATGCAGGGTTATGGGCTAAGTGCAGGTCGGTGGGACTAGATGAGAGTAGCGTTCGGCACGGACTAGAAGGACAGAGATGGCCTGTTTCCGTGCTGTAATTGTTATATGGTTATATAAGTAAGTCAATAGCATCATAACATTTTAAGTAACGTTTGGATATTAAACACACAGCACATATTTTCCCCGTATGAACATATAAAATCATTGCAACACACCAATATCGCTGAATTAGTGGGAGCCCTGGGCTTGTTTTCCTGCAACAAGACGGTCCTATCGAGGGGTGATGGGAGACAGTGATACTCGAAGTGGGTTCCTTATGTCCACTCTACTCCGCAGTTTAGTTTTTGTTGCATTCATCGCAGAGATATGTTGGAAATGGAAGCTACGTTTTCAGTGCTTCCGTGGCTATCTCAGGATATTGAGCCTTGACTTTGATCCAGAATGCCGGCAGAGATGTTATGTCAAACATACTTTTCAGCCCGCCGTCATCTGCAAGCTCCAGGAGTTGATCTCCTTCCCGCGCTGACATGGATGATGCATGGGTAATGACCTGGCATGCATTCAAGCTCAACAGAGGGCGTGACAGGGAATGAGGAAAGGTGCAGCTGACTCTCATATTGTTTCCTCGCGGCCCGGTAGCACATGCTTTGCGGCCCAGTGCCAGTCCGCGGCCCGGTGGTTGGGGACCGCTGATCAACTCAAACCCTCATTCTGGTACCATAGCACTCTCTCTGTCCTCCTCCACACTCCGTCGGCCCTATACGCACATGCGGCATGGTCGATTCCGCTGCCGCAGACAACTTTCTGGATCAGATTCTGTGTGTGAAGCATGGACACCCTACCAAACCTATCTGTTACCTGATTAATATCAAAGCTTTTGATGGATGGCCCTTGGGATCTTGGACAGTCTGATTGCATACAACACCTGCACACATGAACATCGAAGAACATTGTGATTCCATCCAACTTTTCATGATTCACTAGCCCAACATTCCCCTTATCCTGAGTTATTCTTGGCTGTCCACTCATGATCCTCACTTTACCTGGTCATCAGGTGCTCTGCTGAGGTGGGGACCCACTTGCTGGACCATCTTCCTGCAACCATAGTTGACCACCCCATAAATCCGCGGAAATAGAGGAGGCCCTAAATCTCACCAAACTCCCTCAGGAGTATTAGCCATTATGTTCAGTAAACTCTGCCGCCTCAAACACCACATAACTGAGCAATCAAACTCCTCTCGGGCTCCATCCCTCCCTAAGGCCATCTTTTCGCTCTCTCTCCTCCTGAGAACAAAGCCATAAAAAGACTACATTGCCGAAATATTACAGCATGGCTTCATGCACCCATCCCAATACATAGCCAGTGCAGGATTAGCTTTGACTTCAGTGGACTCAGTAACATCACCATTAAAAACTGCTACCCACACCAACATTCCAGATGCCCAAAATGAATGCTAACCATAGCAAATGTTAATTTCAACAGCAACCAGTCTTCAGATCTGAATGTGGATTGTAGATTGAAGTTGAAATACAGCTCAGAACAATGGTCTTCCTGCGCTAAGTTGCTGGCAGGGTTAAATCATTTGACCCATCTGTGGACTCAGACGGCAGTGTTTAACATTCATTTGGGTGATGGAATGTTGGTTTGATAATCTAGGTGTTTGAAATTTATATGTAATTCAAAGGAAGCATTATGAATGCATTGTAACTATAGAAATTGGCCCGCTGTTACCTTTGATCTTAGCACATAAAATTGTGATGTAACGTTGGGTCAGGGAGCCTCCCTGTGTTCAGGAGCTCTACAATGGTATGGGGTGTGTGTAGTATGCTTTGTGCTATCATCTCAACAGGTTTGCTTACACACTCTGCCCATGCTGAACTGTCTAAACCTGATACGCAGCAGGGAAATCTTGCTACAACAAGTGTCTGTTTCGCTGAATAAATGCCTCTGGTCATCTTGTGGCCCCAAAGTCCTGCACCACCACTGCATTGTAATACTCTCCTTCTTTGCTGCACTATAAGTGAAAAGGGTGAGTCACTTCTGGTAATCCTAATGTAGATGCAGAGACCAGGGCTTTCTTGATATCTGGTCAACACAGCTCTACGAAGAGGTATTTCTCACAGGTCGGCGGTGGTTTTTGAATAAGAGAGCTTCACGGGCATTTGTCCATTGTAGGGGTCCTAACAGCGGTGTCAACAGTGCTCTACGAAGAGGTACTTCTCGTAGGTTGGTGGCGGATATTTAAAAAGAGAGCTTCATGAACGTTTGTCCATTGTACGGAGCCAATCAGCAGCATCAACAGAGCTCTACCAACTAAATAAAAGTATAGAAGGGATAAGAAGGCCCATTGGTGGGAGTAGGTCAGTGGCGAGAGTAGAAGCGATAGACTTTGGCACGGAAGAGGTCTTGGCTCTGTGTAAAGTGTCTATTAAGGTTTGCTTTTTGTTTTTTTCCCTCTCTTAACTGTACCATTTAAACAGCTGTGGTGTGCTCTTTGTGCCAGATGTTGGAGAACTGGGAGACCCAGAGTCTCCCAAGAAACTATATCTATGTGAAGTGCATCCTTGAACTCCTTGAAAACCATGTTAGGGATCTGGAGCAGCAACTGGATGCCCTTCAGCTTGTATGGGAGAGTGAGAACATAATTGATCAAAGTTACAGGGAAGTAGTCACGCCAAAGTTGTAGGAGGCAAGTAGCTGGGTGACTGTCAAGAGAAATGGAAATAAGCAGTTAGAGCAAAGCATCCCTGTGGCCATTCCCCTTAAAAACAAGTATACCGCTTTGGATACTTTTGTGGAGGATGACCTCCTGGGAGGATGCCACGGCGACCAGGTTATAGGCACTGAGAACGGGATCGTGATGCAGAAGGGAAAGAGAGCAAAGAAGGGAGTGGTAGTGATGGGGACTCGATAGTGAGGGAAACAGACAGGAGATTCTGTGGATGTGAACGGGACACCCGGATGTTATGTTGCCTCCCAGGTGCCAGGATAAGGCACGTCTCAGATCGCATCCACAACATTTTGGAGAGGGAGGGGGGGGGCAGCCAGATGTCTTGGTACATATTGGTACCAATAACATAGGAAGGAAAAGCAATGAGGTCCTGAAAAGAGAATCTAGAGAGCTAGGTAGAAAACTGAGAAGCAGGACCTCTCAGGTAGTAATTTCTGGATTGCTGCCTGTGCCATGCACAGGCCAAAACAGGATGATTTGGCAGGTAAATGCATGGCTGAGAAGCTGGTGCAGGGGGCAGGGCCTCAGGTTCTTGGATCATTGGGATCTCTTCTGGGGGATGTATGACCTGTTCAAAAGTGACAGATTGCACCGGAAGCCGAGGAGGGCCAATATTCTTGTGGGCAGGTTTATTCGAACTGTTGGGGAGGGTTTAAACTAATTTGGCAGGGGGTGGAAACTGGAGCGAAGGGACTTGGGATGGGACAGCTGGTAAAAAAGTAAAGACAGTGTGCAGTCAGACGGTCTGGATGGGCAGGCAGGTGATGGGACTTAGTTGCAGCTAAAAGGGTGAGTATCAAATCATTAGGGATGCAGAATCAGAAAGGATAGCAAATATGGTACGCAAGGTGTTGTATCCAAATGCGGGTAGTATGAGAAGTAAGGTGGAAGATCTTGTTGCAATATTACAGATTGTCAGGTATGATGTAGCCATCACTGAATCGTGGCTGAAGGATGGTTGTAGTCGGGAGCTGATGTCCAAGGTTACACGTAATATCGGAGGGATAGGAAGCTAGGCTGATGAACTAAATGAGTATTTTGCATCAGTCTTCACTGTGGAGGATACTAGCAGTATGCCTGATGTTGTAGTGCGTGAAGGAAGAGAAGTGGTGCAGTTACTATTACAAGAGAGAAGGTGCTCAAAAAACTGAAAGACCTAAAGGTACATAAGTCACCCAGACCAGATGAACTGCATCCTTGTGGTGGCATTAAAAATGAACTTTCAGAGATCGTTGGACTCCGGCATGGTGCTAGAGGACTGGAAAATTGCAAATGTCACTCCATTCTTTAAGAAAGGAGGAAGGTAGCAGAAAGGAAATTATAGACCAGTTAGCCTGACCTCAGTGGTTGGGAAGATGTTAGAGTCAATTGTTAAGGATGAGGTGATGAAGTACTTGGTGACACAGGAGAAGATAGTACAAAGTCAGCATGGTTTCCTTCAGGGAATATCCTGCCTGATGAACCTGTTGAAACTCTTTGAGGAAATTACAAATAGGATAGATAAAGGGGATGCAGTGGATGTTGTATTTTTGGACATTCAGAAGGCTTTTGACAAGATGCCACACATGAGACTGCTTACCAAGTTAAGAGTCCATGGTATTCCAGGAAAGTTACTAACATGGTTAGTGCATTGGCTGATTGGTAAGAGGCAGTGAATGTGAATAAAAGGATCTTTTTATGGTTGGTTGCCAGTGACTAGTGGTGTTCTGCAGGGGTCGGTGTTGGAACTATTTCTTTTTATGCTGTATGTAAGTGATTTAGATGATGGAATAGATGGCGTTGTTGCCAAGTTTGCAGATGATATGAAGATTAGTGGAGGGGCAGGTAGTGTTGAGGAAACAGGTAGGATGCAGAAGGACTTAAACAGATTATGAGAATGGGCAAGAAAGTGGCAAATGAAATACAATGTTGGAAAATGCATGGGCATGCACTTTGGTAGTTGAAATAAATGTACAGACTATGTTCTAAATGGGGAGAAAATCCAGGAATCTGAGATGCAGAGGGACTTGTGAGTTCTTGTGCAGAACACCCTGAAAAGGTTAACTTGCAGGTTGAGTCGGTGATGAGGAAGGCATTCATTTCAAGATGTCTGGAATACAAGAGCAAGGAGGTGATGCTGAGGCTTAATAAGGCATTGGTGAGGCCTAACCTTGAGTATTGTGAACAGTTTTAGGCCCCTCATCTTAGAAAACATGTGCTGGCATTGGAGAGGGTCCAGAGGAAGTTCACAAGGATGATTCCAGGAATGAAAGGGTTACCATGCGAGGAATGTTTGATGGCTCTGGGTCTGTACTTGCTGGAATTCAGAAGGATGAGGGGGATCTCATTGAAACCTTTCAAATGTTGAAAGGCCTATGCAGAGTGGATGTGGAAATGATGTTTCCCATGGTGGGAGAGTCTAGGACAAGAGGACACAACCTCAAGATAGAGGGGCGCCCTTTCAAAACAGAGTTGCGGAGAAATTTCTCTAGCGAAAGGGTGGTGAATTTCTGGAATTTTTTCCCACATGCAGCTGTGGAGGACAGGTCGTTGGATTTATTTAAGGCAGAGATTGATAGGTTCTTAATTGCACCTGGCATCAAAGGTTATGGGGAGAATGCTGGGAGCTGGGGTTGAGAAGGAGAAAAAAAAATGGCTCAGCCACGATTAGATGGTGAAGCAGACTCGATGGGCCAGATGGCCTAATTCTGCTCCTATGTTTTATGGTCTTAAAAAAAATATGTAAAAGCCTTTTCCTCATCTGGTCCCCATCTTACTTCCTCCAGCGAGGGCTTCCTTCCTTTGATTAAGGCCCGTATTGGAGCCACTAGTGCTTGGTATGAAATTATGGCAGTAATTAAAGAGACCCATTATCTTCCTCACTCCCCTTACGTTTGCTAGGTAGGTCTTGGAGCTGATTGCAGAATGTCTGTCATCTGATATGATCTTCCTCCCCTGGGAAATCATGTAGTCCAGGTACTATATGTTTTGCTTTCCTATCTGAGTCTTCTGTGGACTGATTTTAAACCCCTTAACCCGCAGTATCTCTAAGCTATTAGCTATCGCCCCTAAATGACCTTCATTTTCCGAGACAATTAGTAGATCATCTACATTATGTAAGGTGGTTCAGTGGTAAGATGTTAAAGTAAACTTGTCCAAAGTCTTAAGTCTTTGCCATAAGCTTATAAAAAATAGCAGGACTATTGTGGAGTCCAAATGGGGGACATGGTCCACATATTCTGCTGTCCACCCAGGGTGAATGCAAATTGGTCTTGGGACTCAGTGCTAAGGGGGCCCCAAAAATTAGCAATGTCCAGGACTGAGAAAATTTTATGTTCTGGAGACAGGCCAGTCAGAATTATGGCAGGGCTGGCTAAATGTGATGCCATCTCGGCGTGGTCTTATTGACGGCCGTATGGTCTATTGTTAACCAAAATTATCCATCTTGTTTCTTTACTGGCCATACAGGCAAGTTAGTGGTTGATGAGATCTCTCTTAGTATCGCCAGTGATTTAGTCCATTCACTATACTCTGAATAGCTGTCATTTTTATAGGATACTGCTGATGGGGTTTATGCAGTCCCTTTTCTATTTTAACTAGGTTTATCTTCACTCGATCCCCATCAGAAACCCATAGATACTATCCCGGCTCCAGTTCCTGATGATCAGAGTGGCTGCGGCTATGCTGACTATTTGTTGTATGTGTTCACTGCCCCTGGGTCATTAGCGATGGCAATGGGAGACTGCGCTTGTTATATATCTGACCTAGAAGCTGTCTTCAGCAGTTCTATAACCTGATCAGTGGTCACATTGGAGAATCTGGTCGCTGATGGGGTGTTTCTGTCATGACTTCTGCCTGTCTTGATGAGTGTCTCTCACAGGTTTCCTCTTTTTGGATACTGCCAACACTGCCTCCAACAATGTAACAAATCATCTCCTTTACTGTTCTATGTCTAGTCCAGCAGTTCCTTGCTAAGTGCCCTGGTTGCTGGCATGCAAAACAAATCCTCTGATGTCACAGCAGCTGAATACTCCTCATATACCGATATTTACGTTCCACATAATCCACGTGTACCCCTCAGGTTCGACGGGAAGACACTCTCCGGCCCGCCAAACTTGTGAAATCTCATTTGTGTCGATGCTGTGTGATGTTTTCCACTGTTACAAATCAGTATCACAATATTAGAGCACATTAGAGCTCACGATTTTCCCGTCTGTTCGTTCTCCATCAATTTCCCCTGGGTGTCGTCGACTCCCAACCCCATTCTAAGTCCACTCCATCCTGTAGTCTGTGTCCTCTCCATTCTGGCAACTTCTCTCTCCATCTAGTGCTGAACAATAACCTGCGAATCCCTCCCTCTCAGGCACACAAGAAAGAAAAGCCTCCCCTCATCAGACGCCGTACATTCCAAAGCTCCCGTTATTTCTAGTCATAACCCAAACACTGCTGCTACAGAGAAACCATTACATTGGCAGTGATACCTTTCCCAGGGCATTACACTCTCCCCCCACCAAATCTATTCATGTCCTCGTGACTTTGAGATAATTTGCCAACCCTTCCTGCAGAACACAAAGTCCAACCCAGGTGTAAAAGGCAGTGACATAGCTCCCCAAAGCAATAGGTGCCACACTCTGTTCCCCCCGGTGCTGCATAGGCTAGCCTATCCAGCGGTTTCCTGATTCTGTGAGACCACCATTCCCCATCATCTACCTCCTCATGTTCCAACGCTACTGGGGATACTTCTGGTCTACCTGGCAAGGCCTCCCCTGGTCTGTCACTCGTGCCCACCTGCAACTCAGACCCCTCTATCCCTTGGCTGAGCCCCCCTTCATCCCTTGCAGGGTCCCGCTGAAACCCAGGCTGTCCACAGAAACCACCACCCCCCCCGCCCCCATTTCACTTGACTCAGCATGATAAGGGTTGGGAGTCTCTTACTTAATCAGCAGGGAGTTATAAAATGGCAGCATATACCACACCTCCATGTCCTCATCCTCCGAGTCCATATCCCACTCAGGGGCAGGGGCTGGTGTAATCTCCCTCGCGGTTGGTCCTGCAGTCATCCCGCGTCACTGCAGAGTCCTCTTACTAGGTGCAGGCTGCAGGTCGGGATCTGAGCCAACCTGCACCTCTTGTCCCAGAGGCAGAAGATGGTTCCAAAGGAGAAACTTGACAGGGCCCTTCCCATCCTTTGATTTCACCCAGAAAACTGGTACATTTGGCATCTGACTCTCCCACACATAGGGCGTAGCTCCCCAGCGGTTGACCAACTTACGCTTCCCAGGTAGCCCCACATTCCTATGAGGACTTGGTCTCCCGGCATGAGTTGGGAGAACCTAACCTTTTGATCATACCTCCTCTTATTTCCTTGATTATGCTTGGCAGCCGCGACCTCAACTAATTCATAAGCCTTTTTCAGCTCCCTTTTCATATCAGACACATACTTCAGATCAGTTTTCGGTGGTAAGTCGCCCTTGTCAGTCCCAAACAAAGGTCAATGGGCAACCTCGCCTCATGCCTAAACATCAGATAATATGGCGAGTACCCGGTAGCTTCATTTCGGGTACAGTTGTAACAGTGGACCAAACGTCGAATATATTGACTCCACCTGCTCTTCTTGCTGATCTTCTAAGTTCCAAGCAAGTCTAGCAAGGTCGGATTAAACTTCTTGGGCTGGGGATCACCCTGCAGGTGATAAGGTGTAGTTCTCGACTTCTCAACTCCAAGCATGCTCAGTTACTCATGGATGAGCCTACTCTCAAAATCCTGTCCCTGGCCACTATGTATCTGCTTGGGGAGGCCATAATAAATGAAATACTTCTCCCATAGCACTTTGGCCACTGTGAATTCCCTCTGGTCCTTGGTAGGGAAAGCCTGCGCATATATGATGTAGTGATCCATGATAACTAAGACATTAACCGTGTTGCTGGCAATTGGGTTCTATTAACAGGAAATCCATACATACCAGGTCTAGGGGCCCCGCACTCTGCAAGTGGGACAAGGGAGCTGCCCGCGTAGGCAGCGTCTCCCTCTGTATGCTGTTACGTACCCCGTAAATGGGTTGCCAAACCAGCAGAAATGGATCACTCAGTTGGAGTCTGGATTACTAGAACTAAGAAAGTTTTATTAAAGAAACAAGCAACACAGTAATCGAAAGGATAATAAATGCAACAGTTCAGCAATGATAAACACACATGTGCACAGAATTAAGATAACAGCATCAATCAAGCTCTATCGTTGTCTAGGGGTAAATGACCAAATTTCAAAGTGACACAAAAGTTCAGTCCAATTTAGTTCAGTTCGCAGTAATTGTTGCCATGGCGATGGACAACGTGGGGGGAGAGAGAGAGAGAGAACGGGAACGACTGATCATTCAGACACGGCTTCCACTCACAGACCGGCGATATGGCTCACAAGCAGCTTTTGGGCGGGTCCTTGGTGATGTCACCTGAGGTCACCGACTGTGACCCCTCCTCCAGATGCGGTCGATCCTCTGCAGTGAACCCGGCACCCAAGCAAGGGCGGACACACACCGGGTTCCCGCTGATCGTACCTTTCCACCCTGTGCGTTGTCCGATACTTCCCACCAACTCGTGAGAGGCGCACCGCTTCCAGGGTCTCGTTACCTCGGGTGTCGTGTCTCTTGCCTTAGCGAACCTGTCCCTTTTTATCCCCCTGCTGGGGTATCGCCTGTCCATCACTTCAAACAGTTCAGGGTTCAAAGGGGGAGCCGCTCCAGACAGCTCTCTACATATCTCCAGGTGCTGTTTCATTGTGTCCCTTATCTCTCTCTTGAAGACAGGTGGCAGACCAACTGCTGATCACACAGGACAGCTAACATCTTATCTATGTGTATTCGTCACAATGCATTGAATGCACAAGTTGCAGTATTCTTTGACCTCCGGCTTCATTCAGGGCCAGTAGAACCGGTCTCTGAGCAATCCATAGGTCTTTTCAACCCCCAAATGCCCAGAATCACCATGAAGCGACTTCAACACCATCCTCCGATACTTCTCAGGCAGAACCAGCTGGGACCACCGAGATCAGTCCGGAGGTGATGTAACCCAGTATCGGATCTGGTTCCTCAGCTCCAGTCTGGGCCATTCTCTCATTAATGAGGCATCGCAGCATGTTTCATCTTCTCCGCCTGAGCCATATCTCCCTTTTCGACCACTGACCAAACAGTATTGATGTCCGGGTCGCCTCGCTGAGCAGCTGCCACTTCCACAGAACTCAATTCTGGTAACTGGTTTGTCTACAGAGCAGTCAGGTTGCGGTGAACTTATGGAATGGCACCATCCGAAGCTTGCTACTTCCACGGGCTGTAACACAATTGCCTTTGACTGGGTGAACCACACAATCCCTCGTCTAAACTCATTATCCGGCCCAATGCAGCCATGCACTTCCTCAAAAGCAGCTCAAAACATCGGGTGAACAGATAGTGTTCTCAGGAAGCTCTCTTCAGCTTTCTCCTTGCAGGCTCCCATGAGCCTGCTCACAATAGGAGTGTTGGTCCCCACAAGAAATGAAACTCTACCCTTCTCAATGAGGTCCAGACAAACTAGCGCTAATATATTAAGGGACTCAGCCACTCCCACATCGACCTCCAAAAACTCTAGCTTCACTGACAAATACCCTTCATACGGATAATCACCTGCACTAAGACCCCAGATCTCCAGTGCACTCAATGGCATCAATGGTAAAGGAGGAGGAGAAGATGGTGGTGCAATGCAGCTTGTGTGACCACTCTGGTGAATGATATCTGTAATCTGTCAAGTAGGGTGCCATGCACAATCCTGATTTGACAAAGAGAGACATGAGAGAAAGGAGGAACATCTGGAGAAACTTCTGAAATGCCTTTTTCGCTGCTGCTGTTACTGTGTGATCCAGAATCTCCGGAGGGGAAGGCCCTGAATCCTCGGCTTTGCTTGTTGCTCGGTGGCCGGGGTGGGGTCGAAGCACTTGGCAGAAATGGTGCTCGGTGCTCAGTGTCGAAAGGCTGGTCAGAGGCTCGAAGTTTTCAGATAGACTCAGAGTCAGCTGTGGTCGGGTGCTTCCAATGCATCGGCAGTTGTTGGTGCCTGGAAGTTTATGGCAGAGAGAGTTTCTCCCTTCTGCCGCCTGCTATCGGGGACTATCAGGAGTCGATCGCAACTTTGAGACTTTTTTTTTACTGTTCCCATGGTCTGCTCTTTATCAAATTATGGTATTGCTTTGCACTGCTGTAACTATATGTTATAATTATGTGGTCTTGTCAGTGTTAATCTTTGGTTTGTCTTGTTTTTTTTGTGATATCACTCTGGAGGAACATTGTATCATTTCTTAATGCATGCATGCATTTCTAAATGACAATAAACGAGGACTGAGTGTCCTCATAATCTAATGTAAATACGTCAAATATTGGTTGTAAGATAAACAGCCATATTTGACAGAGGGGGTGACCCTCTGTCAAATATGGCTGTAACATAAGTACCCTCTATCTGTAGTGATACCCTAGAACTTGGCCCCACTAAGCCTTCAGGAATGTCTTCCTCCCGATACGCCAGGCCATCCCCTCACAGGGTCTCTTTTTCCCAACAACTCTCTCTGCTTAGGTACCCGGGGGCTTACTCTCTGAAGGGTTTCCCGTCATTCATGCTCCCATCTGAAGTGACCCTCTTCACCACAGTTATAACAGACAATACTGGCCGCTCCCCTTCTTGTATGACACCTGCTGCCAGCAGCCCTCTGCATAGTCTGTCCCCTTAGAGGATTCGCCTCCCTATCAGCTCCATCATATGGGCATCACACCTGCTGATAACAACCGGGACATCTCAGTTCTCAACTCTGCCACAATCTCCTCTACCACTCCCTGGGGCAGGCTATCCATGGTCACTTCACCATAGGGGACTACTATCGAGGACCATACTCTGCTGACGGAGGCCTCCCACACCTCCAGCACATTCTCCCCCTCTCGTACTTCTCTGATCAGCTCAACAAATGAGGGAGGGGGGCCACATCTTATGAGACAGTCGGAGACCCCAAGTGATTAGTTCCTGGGACTGGGCGCCCTTTGCTACCTGGTCCATTCTTAACTGATCCACCTCAGCCACCTGAATGACCCCTCTGTGCCACAAGCAATTTCGCTGCCTCTCTAGGTGAAAGATGTAGGCAGAAAGCTTCTTCCCCTTCTCCTGATGCATGTTCTGAAACCCCGCCATGCGTTCTGTTGGGCTCCCTGTCATGCCAAATGCATATTCCAGTGCTCCCATGTAATCGGCAGCCTTGGCTAGGGGTACCGGGACTTTACAGCTCTCCCAACATCAGCAGCCCGCCCCCTCAAACTCTCAACTTATCTCTGTCGCTTTATGTCATCAGAGCACTGCTATTCATCTAGCAACTGAGAGGTCTGCTCCGCCCAAGTTTCACACTCCTCTTCCCTCTCGGGGGGTGGGTGTTATTCCAGAGAATAGGTGGAGCCTACCATAGCTGGGACTTTGGACCTTGGCATTTAGATTATGAGGACACTCAGTCCTCATTTATTGTAATTTAGAAATGCATGCATGCATTAAGAAATGATACAATGTTCCTCCAGAGTGGTATCACATTTATTCGCCAGAGAGGTAAGGGTGGATATAACTCAGAATTCTCACTCTTCTCTGGGTGAAGGGGACTAATTAGACATTCCAAATCCGACCACTTCTTCTCCTCATTCCTCAGAAATGATAGAAGCCTGTCTTTCAAGTCTCCGCCCCCAGCTACAGGAAACTCGACTTGTGTTTTGGCCCACTCCACTGCCGTTATGTCAGTGCTAGTCTGCGGTAAAATGAGGTCTGTACCCGCCATTTTATCAAACCTTCGCCCCGCAATCATAATTTTGCCGACAACTTTAACAGTACTTAACAAGTGAATTAACAGTTCATCCGGAATACGAGTATCTACCCCACTCACCATGCATGCGTTAGTTACCTGTAACTCCTGTGGATGAACATCACTGCTCCACCCCGGGGGCAGCATCTATACTAGCACAGACTTAAACACACAACCCACTGGTTCAATGCTCAGGGCAATCACACAGCATCCAATGAAATCAATCCCGGAACGATATCCCCACAATTGTAACCCCCAGGTTAAGTTGGCAGCGTTAGTCTAGGGGAAGACACTCTCCAGCCCGCTAAACTTGTGAAATCTCACTTGTGTGGATGCTGCATGATGGTTTCCCCAGTTACAAATCAGTACCATGAAATAACAAACAATACACCATATGCAATTAAATGATTGAGCTTTATAATTCTTAATATGACATAGGATTAGTAAAGAAAACAAAAAGAAAAAGGGACCATTTTAAGAAAACAGTCTAATGTACACATTGGAGCTCACGATTTTCCCGTTTGTTCGTTCTCCATCAATATCCCCCGGATGTTGTTGAATCCCAACCCCATTCTAAGTCCACTCCGTCCTGTAATCTATGACCTCTCCGTTCTGGCATCTTCTCTCTCCATCTTCTGCTGAGCAAAGGCCCGCGAATCCCTCGCTCTCGGGCACACAAGAAAGAAAACCATCCCCGAATTGGACGCTCCACATTCCAAAGCCCCTGTTATCTCAAGTTATTACCCAAACACTGCTGCTGCAGAGAAACTATTACATTAACAGTGAAACCTTTCCCAGGGCGTTACACATGACAGGCTCAGCAGCTCGCTAAAGCACTGACATTATTGTTCCCCAGTCACCTCAAGCTCCCCCTCGCCCCCACAATGCTGCCTCACTACCCCCATAAAGAAGCGATATCTCTCTTCATTGTTGGCTTTCCTGGTAGTTGTCCATGTACTATCCTGCAATCCCTCGGCCATACTGTCCCACATTTTCCTCAGGCACCTTGCTTTTACCAACACATGAATATCTGGTGAACTTCAATCGTTTCCTTAAGCTTGCATTAGAATTCTGCATTCTTGCATTTGACTACAGTGAGGACATCTCTGAAAACATGCTTTGCTTTTCCCCAGGGCTAATAGGCTTGTGGATAGTCATAATCAGGGTCATAGGCTGGCTTGGATTGTTAGGGCTCTTGACTTGATGTTACCTGACCTCAATCGGTGCCATCACGACAGATATATCTGAGTAAAACCTCTTCTTCAAATATCTCCACACTAATTCCCACAATAACAGATAAAAATTAAATAGTATACACTTAAAACAACAGAATATATACTCTGCACCTGAACTCATAATGCCTGTTGTATTCCTTTTCATTTAAAAGTTACACTAAGACTTACTCTTAAACACACAAACACACTCACAAACGAGTCTGCTACTCTACGATTCCCCCAAATGGTTAGTAACCATCATTTTCAACTGGTGGTCTGTTTCACCAAGTTACCCAAAAATGTATCTGGTCTCTTACACAACACAAATACACATGCACACCACACTACTTTTATTTTTGCAAGTTCAGTTCTCCGCCGTGTTCGTAATATGCCATGATGTCATGGTTATTGACCTGAACAGATGTAAGTGTGGGTGTTAATCTTAAAAATACTCGTCCACTTAGACTACTCAGATCGCTGGCCACATAATGGGTCATAAATGTATCCCGGATGAGCCCCCAAATGTTGTGACGGTCAATGAAAGTGACCAGAGAGACATGCTGTTGGTAGTATAAAAGTCTTTATTGGCACACACAAACTGACAATATTTGGAGTTTCCCTGGAGAGAGAGGCTCCCTGACTCCAGATTACTTCACAATTTTATATACTAAAGATCAAAGGTAACAGCTGGACAATTTCTATCGTTACAATGCATTCATAATGCTTCATTTAAATTAAATATAATCTTCAGACACCTAGACCTTTGCACCAACATTCCAGACACTCAAAATGAATGTTAATCACTACTATCTCTGAGTACATGGACAGGTCAAGCGATTTAGCCCATACATAAACTTAGCCCAGGAAGCCCGTTATTCTTAGATGCATTTTAAATTCAATCTGCAATCCACATTCAGATCTGAAGACTGGTCATTGTTGAAATGAATATTTGCTATACTCCCTAACTCCAAAATACACCCTAACAGTCGAAGTTGGTCCAGCGCGCACAGTTCATCTTTTCTTGCATTCACATCACGACAAATTGGGAGTACAGTACTTGGTTAATAGAGAAGGGTACAGCCCTGAGGAGAGGTCTTGGCTGGTGGTCAGTTACATCTTGGATCTATTGCTCATCTATGAGCTCCACCAAAACCATGTGGATCATCGTGGGCTATCGGCGGCCTGCTGTAGGTGGGAAGATCTTGTCAGGCTTGCCCTTGCTGACACCTCCAAGACTGCACAAGGAAGCAACTCCCATTTCCACCCAGCTAATAGGATTCACCTGCCACTCATTCCAGACTCATCACCTGCAACCAATTTAACCCCAGTTCTCATCCACAGTCCTTGTTCATTCATCGAACCAACTGACCTCAACAAGTTGTTCCTCGGTTTCAGAGTCCTCTACCCTAAAGTTCACCTTGTTGTCTGTTCTGTTTAGTTACTATTCCCTCTTGTTTTGTATCCCTTGTGGCTTAATACTTTGCGGTCTATTATTAAAGATGTCATTCGCTGCTGAACTATCTCCACTCTTTATGGGTCAAGCCTCTTCTACGTTTACTGACACTAGTAGGTAACAATGGACACCTAAGGTTAAATGCCAAATCATGTGGCTTAGTTTATTGAGCAGAAAAGGAATTTCAGTGGCAAAGAGTAGGAGAAGCATTGTTTCCACTTTAACAAATTCAGTGATGTTGCAGAATCTCCAACAGTTATGAAGAGATGCACAGGAGTGAGAGGTATTAACTGAGTCATGTCACAACCTTGATCACTTGTCTGCAGAACCAAATAATTAATTGTTGATTCAGGAAGGAGAAATCGGGAAAACCCGTACCAGGGTTTATTAAGGGATCATTAGTGGAAAGGATGAGCAGTTTATATTCAACATCTCAGAGGCTCTGTCTTGGGCCCAACACACTGTTAAAATCACAAAGAAGGCACCTGCGTGACTCTGCTGCATGAGAGTTTGAGATATGATAAGTCATAAAATTCTTGCTAATTTCTTATTGGTGTACTATGAAGACTGCCCTGACTGGTTGCATGGCAATCTGGTATGGAGCCTCCAATAGACAGGATTGCACGAGGCTGCAGATGGTTGTGGACTCTGCCAGTTGCATCACATGCACAATGCCCCCCACTATCTCAAGAGGTGGTGCCTCAGAAAGGTGGTATCCATTACTAAAACCGCTCACTATCAAGACATGCCCCCTTTGTATCACCACCATTGCAGAGGAAGGACAGGAACCTGAAGACCCCCACACAATGCTTTAGGAGCAGCTTCTTCCCTTCACCATCAGATTTCTGAACAGTTTATAAACCCAGGAACACTAGCTCATTATTCATATTTTGCACCATTTATTTTATAACTTATAGTCATTTTTCTTTAACTCTGTACTGCTACCGCAAAACATATTTCATAACATATGACAGTGACAGTGATAATGAACCTGATTCTAATTTGGATTGTCAGCCATGGTCTCTCCACTCTCTGTCTCTGTACCTGTCTCCAGCCCTCCAAGTTATTGGAGTTTCTCAAGTGCTGGTCTTTTGAAAGTAGTCACTATGCCTCAGCCAGTCACACCTTCTCCTGCATACCAGTTGTCTCTGGAAATCAGTCTCTAACCTCTCTGCATGTCAACCTTTCTCTCTTCCTTTTGAAGCCCTCCTTAAAATCTGTTGACCTCATGCTAGCTGGCCAGCCCCAATAGGTCATCACTTGGTACCAGTTTCTGTCTGTTTCCTGATGGACAAATTGTGTGTTAAACCTGCAGCCCCGAATCTGGCTTTCACCTGGGGCCTGGTGACCCTCTTAGTTATGGCTCAGAATAGGACAGCACACAAAGAAAACTTCTCGTACAGCAGTGCTGAATTTCTCAGACAATCTGGTTTCCTCAGGCCTGTTGCAGTGTGCATTGGGGAGCAGTTTGAGTGACAGCTCAACCAATCGCCAGTGAACCAAAAGGGCTTGTTTTGCTGGTGTTGTTTCTTTCTCTATGTTGGCTGTGCGTGGTTCTGAACATTGTGGGCATGCTACGTTGTTGCCAGAATGTGTGATGACTCTTGTGGGCTGCCCCCAGCACATTCTTGAGTTGTGTTAGCTGTTAATGTTACATTTGGTCTGTGTTTTTGCTATTGCTTCGCACACTCTTGGGGTCAGTGATGGTACCGATCTGCTTTTTATTTGCTGGTGGGGGGAGGGAGGATCGTTGCTTGCTGCCGCTTATGCTTGGGAGGGAGGAACTGTGGGGGGGGGGAATTTGGGGTTCTCACGTTTAACTGTCGTTCATTCTTTGGGGCACTTCTCTGTTTTCGTGGATGTTTGTGAAGAAAAAGCATTTCAGGATGGATATTGTTTACATTTCTCTGACATTAAATTCAACTTTTGAACCTTTGAAAATATTCCTAGAAATATTTTCCAGTTTGAAGAGCACATAAAGATCTATCTACCCCCATGTGATTTTTCAACAATAATTTGTATTTTACATGGAAACTTCACTCCTGAATTAGAGTTTGCATGTTCTTCCTGTGAGTACATGTGTTTCACTTGGGTACCTCTGTTTCCTCCCTCCCCGAAAGATCCCAAAGCCGCATGGGTTGGTGGCTGAATTGGCCTGTTCAAATGGCACCCACCCCAGAGGTGAGTGGTAACATCTGGGGAAGATTGGTGGGAATGTAACAAAAACAGTTTACAAAGATAAGTTTGTAGGGGAGTGGGATTGCTCACTGAGCCAGCATGAACTCAAGGGACAGAATAGTTTTCCACCTATGCCATGAGGAAATTTGACACTTCCAATGCTATCTCAATATTTTGAGATCAAATTCATTTATGTTGAATTTTTTTGGGAGATTTTTAACATTTTGTTGATAGGCAAATGAATTTACCCCAATACATCATCAGCAAGTTAACAATCTTCCATGGTAGTGGGGTTTTATCTGGAAAGCCTTGCCTTTGAATCAGCAGATCAACTCCGGAACTGAACTTTGGCAGTTAGTCCAGAAAAGCAGAACTTTCATACATTTCTACATTTCTTTTCTGAAGTTAAGAGAACTGCTGTCAGAGATACCCCTGCATAGCTGAAAGCATTGTCTCTCCAGGGTAAGTGCTAGTACATCATTATTTTTCTTTATTTGTTAAGAATTTTAGTGTTTGACCTCAGAATAATCCCATTAGTAATTGGCGTTGTAACTAGAAGTCTAATGCTGAACATTGGGTATTTTCACAGGAGGACGGAAATACACATTTACACCTCTGACCTTAATGTTATCTGTAAACAAAAACGTATGTCCCTTCATGATTTGAACAAGACATTAATGTTGTGTCCTGAAGTTGTAAAACATACTTACTGCAATGGAGGATTTAACCATGATGTCAAGGTAAGCGTTGAGATCCTTGGACATTGTTGAAAGGAATCAGATGCTTGAGAGATGGTTGATGGTGGACAGGCAAAGGTGGAGGCTTCTTTTGAGTTCCATGGTGACCCTACGGAAGTGGATGTTTTTTAAGTCTGTGAGCCTTGATGAACCCAGAACTCCACTAAGGGGCAAACCAGTTCCATGTGAGGCATGTTCCTGTAGCATTCCAAAGGGAAAAGTGAAGATGAAAAAGAACTGAAAATTGGACAACTGCAGATGCTGCAAGTCTGAGATAAAAACAGATATCCATTCTGAAAGTCTTTGCTTTCCACATGTGCTATGTGGCCTACTGAGAGTTCACAGCTTTCTCTGTTTTTATTAAGTTTGGAAACAGTAAGTGCCTAACAGGTTATAGAGTCGCCAAATGCTGATAGTAACTGGGGAAATCAACAGTTGTATAAGAAGCTGGATTTCAGAAGCACCATTGGAAATGACTTAAGAATAGATGTTTATTTTAAGGATAGATGTAGAATAAAAAGTTATGACAAAGACCCAGAAACTACCCACCTCCCACAGGTACAGGAACTTCAATAGAAAAGAAACTATATGGGATTTAATTTAGAGTTTTAAGTTTTTTTGTCAGAAAGCTAAACAGAATTAGGCAGGATTCTGCCTGAAATGCCTGACCATTATTATGGTTTGTGTAACTTCTACATTTGAGTTCACTTGCAATGCGTGCTTTATCTTAGTTCCTTCCTGGTGTTCTACTCTTGTGAAGAGACTCTCAGCCGCCTTGTCTGCATCTGTTTATGAAAATAAGTTCACTTATCTTCAAAACAATTGTGAGTTATTCAGTGGTCAGGTCCCTAATGTATTGCTTTACAAATGGTTTAGTGTGGGAGTTACTCAATATTCATAATAATTGCCTCAAAACCTTTAATTAGTATTTTCAATTTTTACTTGCATGCTTTGTGAAAGATCAAGTGAATGAGGTTGTGGAGGGGGTGGAGAGATTAACCAGAGATGAGGATCTCCAGTTCTGTGGAAGAACAAAGCGAGCTTTGTTTTTCTTACAGTAGAAGTTAACTCTAGCAGCTACCTGTTGCATTCCGTTGTCACCAGCCCCATCGCTCTCTCTGGCAGCAATCCGAGCCTGAAACAGATAGTTTGCATCCTTTGATTCCATAAAAACTTTAAGCTCAGCACCAGTTCCCAGAGTCTCTTCTCCTGTAATGTTCCCTGATATGAAAGCACATTGATGAAACAGGATCGAAACACGAATAATGAGTCCTTTTCATGAGCATCTGTTACAAGGTGGGAAAGAGAATGGATTCCATGACTTTGTGTGTAAAAGGATTTGGTAATTGGTTTACTATTGTCACAAGTATGGAAATATGGTGAAAAGCTTTGTTTATAAACAATCCAGACAGACCATTCCATATATAAGTACAACAAGGTAGTACATAACAATGGGAAAAAAAAATACAGAATCTAGTGTGATGGTTGTTGAGTTCACAAAGACTATTTCAGTGCAAGCGTCGCAATGAGGTAGGTTGAGGAAAATATAAGAGATCTGTTTCAGAGTTTTACAACAGGTAGAACATGTCTTTGAGCCTGGTCTCAGGGTACATGTTCTCAAGTTTTGTACCTTCTCTCCCATGTGGGTGAGGAGAAGGGAGAATGACAGGGGTGTGGGAGGGGTCAATGGTGAAAATGTATTCCACCTCAGTAGTACTCATAAGAATGGAATGTCTTCCACGATGAGGATGTCTCCAAGTTCACTGATGGAGTCACATGCTTCATCCAGAAGTGCATTGACGATGTTGTCCCCCAGAATTTGGTCAGAGTCTTCCCGAACCAGAAACCCTGGATCAATAGTTCCGTGCGAGCAGCACTTACAACGTGACATTGAGCTTACATCGCTGGAGATCAACTAGAGCTCAAGAAAGGCAGTTATGATCTGCACAACAACAAATAGGGAGAAGATTGAGTCAAGATTCACAACGAATAGCACATGTGACTTGTGGCGAGGGCTGCATTCCATCGCAGACTTCAAAACCAAACGTTGTGGTGCCGCCAACATCGTGGCCTCTTGCCCAGATGACCTCAATCGCTTTTATGCTCGGTTTGATGTCGCTAACTCTGAGCCTCCGAGGAAAGCCACCGCTACAACCTGCAACCTGGTCAACTCTGAGGCTGAGGTACACAAATATTTCCAATGAATGGACAGTCGCAAGACTGCGGGACTGGACGGCATCCCAGGGCGAGTACTTGGGATGTGCACAGCACAACTGGCAAGTGTGTTTACAGACATTTTTAATCTTTCCCTCTACCAGTGTAGAGTGACCTCCTGCTTCAAATTATCCACCATTGTCCCTGTACCAAAAAGGACCAAAGTAACATGTCTGAACGACTGGCGTCCTGTTCCACTCACCTCAATAATAAGCAAATGCTTTGAGATGCTGGTCAAGGATTACATCTGCAGCATGCTACCACCCAGACTGGACCCCCTACAATTTGCCTACCGACACAACCGATCAACAGATGACACAATAGCCCACCGCTCTACACACCGTCCTTACACATCTGGATGCTTATGTGAGAATGCTGTTCTTGGACTACAGTTCAGCATTCAACACCATAGTTCCATCAAGGCTCAACAAGCTTGGAGATCTCGGCCTTCACCCTGCCTTGTGCAGCTGGATCCTGGACTTCCTGTCAGACCGCCAGCAGGTTGTAAGAGTGGGCTCCCTCACCTTCAACCCTCTGACTCTCAATACAGGAGCCCCTCAGTGCTGCGTACTGAGTCCCCTCCTTTACCCCCTGTATACCCACGACTATATCGCCACCCACAGCTCCAATCTGCTAATTAAATTTGCTGACGACACTACATTAATTGGCCTTATCTCAAACAATAACGAGGTGGCCTACAAGGAAGAAATCATCTCTCTGACACAGTGGTGTCAAGAAAACAACCTCTTCCTCAATGTCGCAAAAACAAAGGAGCTGCTTGTGGATTACAAGAGGAACGGAGATGGGCTAACCCCTATTGACATCAATGGATCTGGGTTTGAGAGGGTAAACAGCTTCAAGTTCCTTGGCATCCACATCACTGAGGACCTCACGTGGTCTGTACATACAAACTGTGTGGTGAAAAAGGCACAACAACGCCTCTTTCACCTCAGACGGTTGAGGAAGTTTGGTATGGGCCCCCAAATCCTAAGAACTTTCTACAGGGGCACAATTGAGAGCATCTTGTCTGGCTGCATCACTGCCTGGTATGGGAACTGTATCTCCCTTAATCGCAGGACTCTGCAGAGAGTGGTGTGGACAGCCCAGTGCATCTGTAGTTGTGAGCTTCCCATGATTGAGGATATTTACAAGGACATGTGTGTAAAAAGGTGATCATTGGGGACCCAAGCCATCCCAAACACAATCTATTTCAGCTGCTACCATCCGGGAAGTGGTACCGCAGCATAAAGGCCAGGACCAACAGGCTCCAGGGCTGCTTCTTCCACCAGGCCATCAGACTGATGAACTCACGCTGACTTGAGTGTACTCTATATTACATTGACTGTTCTATTTATTATTAATTACTATGATTGCACATTGCACGTTTAGATGGAGATGTAACTTCAAAGATTTTTACTCCTCATGTATGTGAGGGATGTAAGAAATAAAGTCAATTCAATTCAATACTTATGACCCAGGGTGCTTTCTGGCCTATTCAACCTGACTGACAGTTTCAGGCTAATATATAGTATACTGTAACAGAGCTTGGTATACATGTGCGATGTTTCTTTAACACGTTATCAGAAATAACTCCACAGTTTAGGACTGGGTTAGCACTAGATCGTCAGGCAGAGGATGGTGGTGGGAACTTTATACATTTTCAGTGGCAATATGTTTATTTTCGGGTAGATGGAGCTCGTCAACCTGGGAAGGCAGTCAATCTAAGAGAGGAAAACTGATTTCAAACCTCTGCTGCCTTGTGGCCATACCCACTCATGGGAAAGGCTTCGCAAGTAAACTCTGAGGACAAATCTGGAGCTGGAGTCCCTAAGGCAGGCCGACGTTGCCATCAACCTCATTCTGGCAACTCCTGCAATGACACTGGTGCCAAGCTGTATCGTCCCTTGCCCTTCCCTTGGACAACATCAGTGTCGTGGAGAGGGGAGACTTGCAGCATGGGCAACTGCCGGTCTTCCATACAACCTTGCCCAGGCCTGCGCCCGGAGAGGCCAAGCTTTCCAGGTGCAGATCCATGGCCTCATGAGACTAATGGATGCCACGTACTAGTCAGGCCAGAAATAGGAAAAATAGACGGTTTAAGACGTGGCTAAGGAGTGAGTGCACGAGGAAGGGTGTCAAATATTTTGATCATTGGGCTCTCTTCCAGGAAAGGTAGTACCTGTACAGAACAGATGGTTTGCACCTGAACTGAAAGGAGACTAATATCCGGGTGGGAAGATATGCTGGTGCTGCACAGGGAGGTGTAAACTAGAGTTCCAGCGGGATGGGAACCAGAGCGTTAGAACAGATAGTGGAGTGGTTGCGGAGATGGATATTGGTAAGACCACAGACAAAGTCAGGAATCGAAAGGTTGAGCACAGACTCATCTCCTGACCTGCGTATATTTCAATACAAGAAGTATTGTAGGGAAGGCAGATGAGTTCAAGGCATGGATCAACACATGGAATTATCATGTTGTAGCCATTAGCCATTGGTTCCAGGAGGGGCAAGACTGGCAGCTCAGTCTTCTGGAGTTCTGTTGTTTTAGATGTGACTGAGAAGGAGGGATTAAAGGAGGAGGGGTGGCATTACTAGGCAGGGAAAATATTACCACAGTGCTCAGTCATGACAGACTGCAGAACTCGTCTCAGGAGGCGTTATAGGTGGAGCTGAGGAATAAGAAATGTATGACCACATTAACAGGACTATATTATTAACCACCATGCCATGGGGTTTAGAGAAACAAATTTATAGCAGGATCGCAGACTGTTGCAAGAAATATAAGATTGTTAGAGTAGCTGATTTTAATTTTCCAATTATTGATTGGAACTCCTATACTGTAAAAGAACTAGATGGGATAGAATTTGTCAAATGTGTTCAAGAAAGTTTCCTTAATCAGTACATAGAAGTCCCAGAGAGAAAGGAAGAGTGTGAGATACTTAGGTTATGAAATAGGGCAGGTGACAGAAGTTTGTGCAGGGGAACACTTTACAACCAGTGACCACAATGCCATTAGTTCGAAGTGAAATGAAAGAAGCAGATCTGCTCCGGGGGTTGAGATTCTAAATTGGAGAAAGGCCAATTTTGATGGTCTTAGAAAAGGGTCTGACAAATGTTGATTGGGACAGGTTGTTTTCTGACAAAGGTGTACTTAGCAAATTGGAGGTCTTCAAAAGTGAAATTTTGAGAGTAAAAAGCTTATGTGTGCCTATCCAACTAAAAGGTAAATATAACAGAGATATTGAGATATCAAGAGATATCGGGGCCCTGGTTAAGATTAATAAAAGGGGTGCTTGGTAGGTGTAGGCAGGTAGGAACAAACAAGGTACTTATGGAGAATAAGAAATGCAAGAGAACACTTAAGAAAGAAATCAGGAGAGCTAAAATAAGGCATGAGGTTGCCTAGTGGACAAGGTGAAGGAGAATCCTAAGGGACTCTATGGATATGGTAAGAGCAAAAGGATTGCTTTGTAAAAAATTAGTCCTCTGGAAGTTCAGAATGATAATCCAAATGTGGAGCCAAAAGAGGTGAGGAAGATCTTAAAGGATTTTGTGCATCTGTATTTACTCAGGAGATGGACTTCAGGGACCCTATACAGATTTACAGAGGAGAAGGTATTTGTTGTCTTGAGGCAAATTACAGCAAATGGATAGCAAAGAAGACCATCAGAATTGGCAGTGGGTTCGAGACCAGCTGGAAAAATGAGTTGAAAGCTGGCAGGTGGATTTTAATGCAGACAAGTGCGAGGTGTTACACTTAGGTAGGACCAACCAGAGTAGGTGTTACACAGTGAATGGTAAGGCACTTAGGAGTATGGTAGAACAAAGGGATCATTGGCCTGTATTGCGTACAGGAGATGGTACAGTAGAAGTTGTATAAGATATTGATGAGGCCTAATTTGGAGTATTGTATCCAGTTTAGGTCACTTAACTGAATGAAAGATGTAAATAAGGTTTAAAGAGTACAGAGAAAATTTTCAAGGATGTTGCCAGTACTGGAAGATCTGAGTTATAAGGGAAGATTGAATAGGTTAGGACTTTATTACTTGGAATGAAGAAGACTGGGGGGAGATTTGATAGAGGTATACAAAATTTAGGGGTATAGATAGGGGAAATGCAAGCAGGCTTTTTCCACTGAGGTTGGTTAGGACCACAACTGGATGTAATGGGTTATGGGTGAAAGGTGAAAAGTTTAAGGGACCATGAAGGGAAACTTCTTTACTCAGAGCATCGTAAGAGTATGGAACGAGCTGCCAGTGGAAGTGGTGCATGTGGACCTGATTTCAACGTTTCAGAGAAGTCTGGATAGGTACATGGATGGTAGGGGTATGGAGGGCTGATGTCCTGGTGCAGATAGATGAGAGTAGACAGTTTAAATGGTATGGCACAGAATAGATGGGCTGAATGGCTATTTTTGTGCTGTATTTTTCTTTGACTATGAGACTATGACTATGAAATACCTTCCGTGCAATATAATTTGCTGCAATTCATCATTTTTACTTCTTTAGCCATTTGATACTTTTACAATGGAAAACCCAAGGGGACATACCTGCAGATGGAAAACAGGAAACATTATTTTGTTTATCTTCATTATTGGAATGATATCTGATAAGATACATTATCACTTCATTTGTGTTACATGTTTGATTGCTTTCATGTTTTTACAATTGGTAGAAGTAAGTGAATGACTTGTGTATCTTATATTCAAACTTCTTCAGTCTTAGCTTGAAAAATGTACTTTCAAAACATTCTCAAGTCAACACTTGAGAAATATCCCACAGTATAAAGACAGTTGGAATATCCTAAGGTTCTGAAATGTGCTGAATACAAGGAGAGATTGGATAGGCTGGGGTTCTTTTACTCATTGGAGCAAAGGAGCCTCAGGAGTGACTTTATAGACCTTTCACATGAAACTCACTAAAAATAAATGAACTGTGTTTAAGCTATTTCACTAGCTGGAACTGTCTCCTCCTTCATAGTGAGGGGGACTCACTGCTCAAATAGTGGGTATTGGCAGCTAAACTCACCATGGACAATAAAAAAGGAAGCGATCTAGCCTTTGAAGAGTAAGTGGCTACACTATAGCCTCACTTTAGTGAGGGCACTTATATCGGATAGGGCTTAAGATCTTTGTATAAGTTCAAAATTTCATGGGCAGTAAACCAAATACCATCACAGTGATATGTATCACTATCACTATCAAGATGGTGGAGGCGGATGCCTTGTGTAGAAAAAGGAAATTGGATTAAATTGAATTTGTTATTTTTTTTATTATTAACTGAATGTTAATCCACATCTGCCATGTGGCATTTGTGTGGAACTGGGCAGATCAATGGCAGATCCAATTTAATCCAGGCAAGTGTGTGGTAATTTGCTTCAGGAAGTCACATGCTGGCAGGAAATATAAAGTCAATAGCAGAATCTTTAGGAATATTGATGGAATATTGTGTAAATTTCTGGTCAGCACACTACTGGAAGGATGCACGAGCAATAAAGAGAGTCCAGAGATATTCACAAGGATGCTACCTGGAATGGAGGATTGCAGTTACGTGGAGAGAATGCATAGGCTTGGCTATTTCTCTTTGCCATGTATTACCTCAGGAGTGACCTTATGGAGTTTTCCAGAACTATGAGGGTTTTGGATAAGATAGATACTCATAGACTTTTTATGAGAACAAGAGAGTCTACAGCTGGAAGATACAGGCTGTCAGAGATGAAATTTAAAAGAGATCTGTGCTTCTGCAGCAACTCACTAATAGTGGTTCTCTCTTTCTGTCTCTACAGAGATAAGTTGCAAGTGTGGATCTAAAACAGGCAACAAACAAGGTCAGTAACTTAAATGTTAACATGATGAGAAACTTCCAGCTTTATGAATCCTTTCATTTTTAACCAAATTAATGACAAATCTCAATAAACCACAAGTTGTCAGTGGAAAGGAAATCCCTGATAAATGGTGAGGTGAAAATACTGGTTGATATGGGAAAAAAATGTTAGAGCTCACTAATCAGGGATAATTTTGGATTTCCAAAACTGACCACTCTGTTTCTTTATCTCTATGGCCCCCATGAAGGGTCAGATAGTCATTGATTACATTTGTATTGACATTTGGGTCCCCTAGCTCCTTGAATCCTCAGGTAACCACAGGTAAAATAAAAAGATGAGAAGTGGTAACTTTTGTTCAGCCTGAGAATTGCAAAGACTGAGATCTTGCAATTTAATTCCTGCTTCAGGATATCCCAATATTCAGGATATCCCTGAGAGGATGACCCTTGGTATACTACTGCTGAAGATGGGAACTGGAATTCCAGAGTAAATTTCCACAATCTACAATTGGAAGATTTATTTAAAGATCCTTTCTATAGTGTTAGATGTGGGATAAAGTAAAATGTGTAACTGTGGTGATGGAAGACAGGACTGTGCTCATTGTAATAAAGTGACAGACCAGTCTGTGTCTATTGGGTGCATTATTTCAAACTGTTCGTCTATGACTTTGGACGTGGATAAAGGATAAAACAATGTCACACTCATCCTTGAATGGAAGCAGAGGATTACTTCAATGGAGGTGGATACTTGATGTACAATGTAGAAAGGAAAAGATTAAGAATTAGGAGCAGGAGAAGTTTCCTCCTCACTTTGAGACTCTCCTGACAATCAGTGGGGTCATAACTGATTCCTGACCTCAATAGCCTGACTAAATTATGGATAGAGATAACAGTGCTTTGATTATAAACTATTAACTGTAAATAGTGTGAATGGTAAAATATTGTTGAATTGTAATAATGTGATGCTGTAATCAATGATGAAACTTGCTTTGCAAAAGGGAAATAAAGGATTCACACTGCTGCAGCAACTCTGAACAGTGGCTGTTTCGTTTTGTCTCTTCAGGGAAGCAGATCAAAGACGAATGTGAAAGGATAAGAGTCAAAGGTCAGGGTCTTAAATTTTAAAATCAAGTGGAAATTCCAGCTATATGAAAATTTTCCTTGTTAACTAAATTCATGGGAATTAATTCACAAATCTTGTAGTTCTTTCCTCTTCTCTAAGCTGCATGTTTACCTGAAGTAAATCAGAGTGAAATAATGATGGAACAAGCTGCCAGTGGAAGTGGTGCATGTGGACTTGACTTCACAGTGATGAAAGATAGCTGCCATAGTCCCAGAAAACTCTGCACCTTTCTCCTTCTCAACTCTTCAACCCCATGTCCAGATCCACACCAATAATCACACTGCTGCAGATGCTGCAAATCGGAGATAAAACCAGAAAATGCTGGCAATGAGTAGCAGGAGGGGGAACCTTTGTGAATGGCCAGACATAGGGTTGTTATTTCTGCTCTGTCATGTTATTTCATGGTAAAAACAATAGCATTGAGTTACATCTTACTAAATATTATCATCTTCAAATTCCCATTGATTGACTGTTTGTTAATCCAGAGCTGTTATGTGAGAGTTGTATTCAAATTTGGGTGTTTGGACTGGCAGTCCAGGTCGTTACCATTGATACTAAATGTCTGACACTTTTTTGACTTTCCAAAATAGATCACCTCACAGTTAACTGCGATGAAATCCATTTGCCACTCATCAGCCCAATTCCCTGGTGGTTGGGAGAACAAAGGGAATGTCAGTGATAGAGAGGAGGAAGGGATTAGCAAACCTTCACCATCCTCACTCAGCTGTCTCTCTTTATCACCCTTTTATTGACATTCCCGTTGTTTTTTCACCCTGTTTCTTTCACTGAATCCTAAAACATATTTGATGTTCATCAGAACTTCCCAAAACTGTACCTAGTTATATACAATGATAGTTTGTACACACATTATCAAAATGAACCAGACCCACATTCATCGATACTGTACATCTGTGTTGTACAGATTCTGAATCACAAAGATTTAAACTTCTTCAGGGTCCTGATGAAGGGTCTCAGCCCGAAACATCGACTGTTCACTCATTTCCATAGATGTTTCCTGGCTGCTGAGCTCCTCCGGCATTTTGTGTATGTTGTTTTGTTCTCCAGCATCTGCAGATTTTCTCTCGTTTGTGTGCAGATTCTGAACTGTACTCACCAGTCTTGGATACACCTGTTATACAGCAACAACCCATGTCTAGCTGTAGTGCACTCCAGTTTAAAGAATGACTTGTCACTACCAGCCCAGTGCCCAAGTGACATATAACAGACTGGCCACTGGTACCGTGCTCAGCATAATACAGTGACAGATCTGTCTATGCCTGTTGGGTGCATAATTTGAAATACATCCTCTGTGATGTTGGATGAGGATAAAGGATAAAATAATGCCACAGTCATTGTTGAGTTGAAGTGCAGTATTACTTCAGTGTAGGTGGGTATTTGAGGTAGAAGATAGAAAAGAAAAGAATAAGAATTAGGAGCAGGAGAAGTTCACCTTGAGACTCTCCTGACTTTCAGTGAGGTCATAGCTGATTTCACTATCAACCTGCAGAAAAGTAGGCAGTCATGGAGGGATTGTCTACTGAGTCTCTATGGGTGGAAGTTAGAAATGGGATGGGGTCAATAACTCTACTGGGTGTTTTTATACACCACCCAGTAGTAACAGGGACATCGAAGAGCAGATAGGGAGACATATTCTGGAATGGTATAAAAATAACAGGGCTGTCGTGATGGGAGATTTTACTTTCCCCAATATTGATTGGTATCTCCGTAGAGCAAGGGATTTAGATGGGATGGAGTTTGTTAGGTGTGTTCAGGAAGGTTTCCTGACACAATATGTAGATAAGCCTACAAGAGGAGAGGCTGTACTTGATCTGGTATTGGGAAATGAACCTGGTCAGGTGTTAGGTCTCTCGGTGGGAGAGAATTTTGGAGATAGTGATATCAATTCCTTCTCCTTTACCATAGCATTGAGGAGGGATAGGAGCAGACAAGTTAGGAAAGCATTTAATTAGAGTAAGGAGAAATATGAGGCTACCAGGCAGGAACCTGGAAGCTTAAATTGGGAGCAGATGTTCTCGGGGAAATGTACAGCAGAAATGTGGCAAATATTCATGGGATATTTGCATGGTATTCTGTATGGGTACATTCCAATGAGACAGGGAAAGGATGATAGGGTACATGAACCATGGTGTACAAAGGCTGTTGAAAATCTAGTCAAGAAGAAAAGAAAAGCTTATGAAAGGTTCAAAAAACTAGGTAATAACGGAGATCTAGAAGATTATAAGGCTAGCAGGAAGGAGCTTAAGAATGAAATTAGCAGAGTCAGAAGAGGCCATGAGAAGGCCTTGGCAAGCAGGATTAAGGAAACCCCAAGACATTCTACAAGTATGTGAAGAGCAAGAGGATAAGACGTAAGAGAATAGGACCAATCAATCGTGACAGTGGAAAAGTGTGTATGAAACCGGAGGAGGTAGCAGAGGTACTGAATGAATACTTTGCTTCAGTATTTAACACGGAAAAGGAACTTGGCGATTGTAGGAATGACTTACAGCAGACTGAAAAGCTTGAACATATAGACATTAAGAGGATGTGCTGGAGCTTTTGAAAAGCATCAAGTTGGATAAATCACTGGGACCAGATACGATATAACCCAGGCTACTGTGGGAGGTGAGGAACGGGGTTGCTGAGCTTTTGGAAATGAACATCATGGGGACAGCAGAGGTTCCGGAAGATTGGAGGGTTGCAGATGTTGTTCCCTTATTCAAGAAAGGGAGTAGAGATAGTCCAGGAAATTATAGACCAGAGAGTTTTACTTCAGTGGTTGTTAATCTGATGGAGAAGATCCTGAGAGGCATGATTTATGAACATTTGGAGAAGCATAAAATGACGAGGAATAGTCAGCACGGCTTTGTCAAAGGCAGTTCGTGCCTTTTGAACCTGATTGAATCTTTTGAGGATATGACTAACCACATTGATGAAGGTAAAGCAGTAGATGTAGTGTATATGGATTTCAGCAAGGCATTTGATAAGCTACACCGTGTAAGGCTTACTGAAAAAGTAGGGAGGCATGAGATCCAAGGGGACTTTGCTTTGTGGATCCGGAATTGGGTTGCCCACAGAAGGCAAAGAGTAGTTGTAGACAGGTCAAATTCTACATAGAGGACGTTGACCGGTGGTGTGCCTCAGGGATCTGTTCTGGGACCCTTACTCTTCGTGATTTTTATAAATGACTTGGATGAGGAAGTGGAGGGATGGGTTAGTAAGTTTGCTGATGACATAAAGGTTGGGGGTGTGGAGGGAGCCAGACCTGTTTCTATCTCCTTCTCACATATTCCCTGGCTCTGTTGTGATATAAACTTTTAGAAAACATAGAAGCATAGAAAACCTACTGCACAATACAGTCCCGTCGGCCCACAAAGTTGTATTGAACATGTCCCTACATTAGAAATTACTAGGATTACCCATAGCCCTCTATTTTTCTAAGCTCTATGTACCTATCCAAAAGTCTCTTAAAAGACCCTATCGTGTCCGCCTCCACCACCGTAACCAGCAGCCCATTCCACACACTCACCACCCTCTGCATAAAACATCTTACCCCTGATATCTCCTCCAAATGCACACCCAAGCACCTTAAACCTATGCCCTCTTGTGGCAGCCATTTCAGTCCTGGGAAAAAGCCTCTGACTATCCACACAATCAATGCTGCTCATCGTCTTATACACCTCTATCAGGTCACCTCTCATCCTCCGTCGCTCCAAAGGAGAAAAGGCCGAGTTCACTCAATCTGTTTTCATAAGGCATGCTCCCCAATCCAGGCAACATCCTTGTAAATCTCCTCTGCACCATTTCTATGGCTTTGACATCCTTCCTGTAGTGAGGTGACCAGAACTGAGCATAGTACTCCAAGTGGGGTCTGACCAGGGTCCTATACAGCTGCAACATTACCTCTTGGCTCCTAAACTCAATCCCACGATCGATGAAAGCCAATGCACCGTATGCCTTCTTAACCACAGAGTCAACCTGCGCAGCTGCTTTGAGTATCCTATGGACTCAGACCCCAAGATCCCTCTGATCTTCCATGCTGCCAAGAGTCTTACCATAAATACTATATCCTGCCATCATGTTTGACCTACCAAAATGAACCACTTCACAGTTATCTGAGTTGAACTCCATCTGCCACTTCTCAGCCCAGTTTTGCATCCTATCAATGTCCCGCAGTGACCTCTGACAGCTCTCCAAACTATCCACAACACCCCCAACCTTTGTGTCATCAGCAAACTTATTAACCCATCCCTCCACTTCCTCATCCAGGTCATTAATAAAAATCACGAAAAGTAAGGGTCCCAGAACAGATCCCTGAGGCACACCACTGGTCACCGAAGTCCATGCAGAATATGACCAGTCTACAACTGCTCTTTGCCTTCCGTGGGCAAGCCAGTTCTGGATCCACAAAGCAATGTCCCCTTGGATCCCATGCCTCCTTACTTTCTCAATAAGCCTTGCACAGGGTACCTTATCAAATGCCTTGCTGAAATCGATATACATTACATCTACTGCTCTTCCTTCATCAATGTGTTTAGTCACATCCTCAAAAAATTCAATCAGGCTCGTAAGGCACGACCTGCCCTTGACAAAGCCATGCTGACTATTCCTAATCATATTATACCTCTCCAAATGTTCATAAATCCTGCCTCTCTTATTGATTTGTACATTGAATATAGCAGTGACTGAACTCCCACAGTGCAATGAGACCCAGGAGTTCACCCAGGAGTCAAGGTGGCCATTCACAGATCCAGGCAGCGGGCGGTTGAGGGTTGTTCCTGAGCTGATTGCCTGCTAATTTTCCACGCCTACGCCCATGTACGTGTGCCCCTGGGAAAAGAATAACGTGACAACTATGTCTACACTGGGCACCTTCTGGGACTGATGGGTGTCACAGGGGCCCAACTGAATTCTGGATAGAGATAACAGTGCTTTAATTATAAACTATTAACTGTAAATAGTATGAATTGTGAAATATTGTAGAGTTATAATAACGTGGGGAATTTTCCAAATGGCTGCTTGACTCTGCCAGGGTGTGCCTCAGAGAGTTGGAATGGGGTCAGTTCTCCCATCTAGCTGGTTATCCTAAAATTCAATGGACCCTGGAATTTATCAAGAGATGATTTTGGCAACCATCTATATCCCAGAATGTCGATGACTTTGTCTCAGCCAGTCCCACTTGTGCCCAGAACAGGACATCACACCAGCACACTGCAGATCTGTTATGTCCACTGTCTGTGTCTCAAGGCCTGAGTCTCAGTGCCACTGGTCCCACCTCTCCTTGGATTTCATCGCTGGTCTGCTCCCATCTGATGGAAACATTACCATTCTGGTGATTGTGAAAGAGCTCTCCAAGGCTGTCCACTTCATCACTCTCCCTAAGCCCCTGTTGGCACGTGAGACTGCCACCCATATGGTTCAGCATGTGTTCAGGCTGCACAGCTTCCCTCAGGATATAGTGTCTAATCAGGACTGAGAGAGAGAATCAGAAGCTGGAGACAACCCTGCACTGCCTTGTCTCTTCTAGCCCCACATCCTGGGAGCTCCCAATTGGTTGGGGAATGATTGCCCAAAATAGCCTCCAGTTATCCTCCACTGGCATGTCCCCTTGAAATGCCAGGAGGAATTCGAGGCACCACTTTTTCCTGATCAAGAGACTGACATGGGAGTTCCTGCTGCTGAACATTTGGTCGAACACTATGAGCGCACGTGGAGTTGGCTGATGGATTCTCTGCAGCACACTCAGAAACAACGTGCCCAGCACACTGATGAGCTCTGCCGACAGGTGAGGCCTGTCAAGTCAGGAGAGAAAGTCTGGCTGATATCTAGAGATCTTCCCTCGGAAGTTGAGAGCCGCAGGTTGGCCCCATTCTATGTAGGACCATGCATAATGGAGAACGCTGTCAACAAGGTCTCATATACATGGCACCTATCTTCATCAATGAAGATCCACCCATCATTGCATGTTTCCCAACTCAAGCCGATGACTACCTCCCTCCCCATCCCCAGCTCCAATTATCCCTCCTTCCTCTTCTTCCCATTCCTTTGTATATTCTATATTGTGACTCCTGGCACGTTGCTGGATGCATGGCTTGTAAGGGGTTTGGCCCTCAGGAATGTTGTTTGGTTCTGATCCATGTCATCCTGGACAAGTCTCTCATGCCGGAATTTCAGCAGGCACCAGTCTCTAGCACCTTGGGAGCTGCACCTAGGGAGGGGAACCCTGTCACAACCACAGACTCTCCTACGGGGTCTATGTGCCCAAACAGGCAGACTGTGGAATGGGTTCAGCAATCACACTCGTGAGTATGCACGTTCCAGCCAATTGGTGTTTCATTGTGGTGGTATTTAACTCCCTGCCTCTCATTCCAGTTTTGTTAAGGCTTTACCAAAAGCACAGCAAAATCTATGCTCCCTGCTTGCCTCCGTCCTTGTTCTGGAAAAGAAGTCTACTGCTTAACTGACGCTGTAAAGGAGCAGTATTAATTTATTATTAAGTTATTGATTCTTCGTTGCAACGTCAGCATTAACTTTCAGTTTGAAAGTTTTGGTTAATGGACCTATTGGCCAAGTGTTTATTGTTTTTCCTTTAATTCTGCACAGTCTTATTATGTCAGTGAACTGTTCATCGGCTCCAGTGTCTCTCCCTCTGCACCTGGGCTGTAACCTCTGCAGTAACTCCATAACAGTGGCTCTTTAATTCTGCCTCTGCAGGTATTTGTTGCATATATCAATGTATGGAGGAGGAGTGCCAAGGTCAGTAACTTAAATTTTTAACATCATGAGAAACTTTCAGCACTTTGAATCCTCTCAGTTACCTTTCCCTTTTAACCAAATTAATGATGAATACCAAATCACAGATTCAGGAAAGTTCAGCTATCTTGCCATTATGAATCCCTTTTCTCAGCCACAGATTTTTATCAAAGTTAATCAGAATGAAATACTTTTGGAAGTGATTGCAGTCTGAGGAAAATGACCTCTATATTTGTGCAGTAAGATCCCACCTCAGGCATTTTGGTGTATGGTGCAGAACATGTGAGGTCAGTGGTGTTCTGGTTGGCGGGTGGGATCCATCTACTCACCAACTGTGACCATGTACGTAAGGTGACTGAATCTTTCCTACAATGCAGCATATCATCAGTGCTTTTTCACACACTAATCTCCTGAGTGATCCCCTCCCACTGTCACTCAACACGACCATAGATTGCTGCTACAGTCCCTGCAAACTCTGGGCCTCTCTCCTTCTTCCCAAATCCTTAACCAGAGTGTCTGGATCTGCACCAAAAAATCACAATGCTGCAGATGGTGAAAAGCCAAAATAAAAACAGAAAATACTGGCCAACAGGAGGGACACTTCCTGTGAAGAGATCCATGAAATTAACGTTTCTGCTCAATCACTTTCTTTGGAAACAGGAAAGTTGCCAGTTTTTAATTTGCAATTAGCCCACATGTGTAAGTCCACCATTTATTAGCCCAGTGTCCACTGTTGACTTCTTGAGCAGTAGTATTTACCCAATGGGCCAAATGTCCTCCTTTTGTGCAAGAGTAAATCATTATGTTCACAAAACATTGGAGTTTTGAGGAATGTGTTAGGTAACATTTACTGCTGTGTTTGAGAGCTGTAGTTCTGATCAGTAGGATATTCATTTTTTATAGACATCTGTTAGTCTCATGAGACCATGGATTTGGGCCTTGGAAGCTTTCCAGGGCGCAGGCCTGGGCAAGGTTGTATGGAAGACCAGCAGTTGCCCATGCTGCAAGTCTCCCCTCTCCATGCCACCGATGTTGTCCAAGGGAAGGGCATTAGGACCCATACAGCTTGTCACCGGTGTCGTCGCCGAGCAATGTGTGGTTAAGTGCCTTGCTCAAGGACACAACACACTGCTTCAGCCAAGGCTTGAACTAGCAACCTTCAAATCACTAGACGAACACCTTAAGCACTTGGCCACGCGCCAACGCAATATTCATTTTAACAAATCAAATAAGCCCGTGGAATACCTTCCTGGATTGCTCCAGATGCAACTTCCAGCAGTTACTCCTGCTGTCAATAAAAATAAAAAAATAGAGTGCTGATGCTTCTCTGAAAACTGAGAGAAAAACAGAAAATGCTGGAAATTTACTTTTATTCTACAAATACCTAACCTAACCACCTCTCTCCTTTCACCTTGTTTCTTTCCTCTTCTCCGCACATCATGTTCACACTCCTCCCACTGGTTCCCCACACCCCACTGTTCCCATCTCCCCTCCCTGCCTTCCTCATTGGGTTTTATGCTCCACCTGCCTCTCCTGACAGATTCCATCACCTGTTCCTTTCAAGCCTCTGTTGCTCTTTGTACACTTGCCTCCTCCATGTGCTCATTACTCCATCTCAATTGGACCCACCTATCCCTTGCCACCTTTTTCTCTGCCCTTTACCTTCACCCCTCTATATCAACTATCTCCCCTGTACCTTTTCAGTTCCAAAGGATCTCAACCCAAAATTTCAACCATCCATTTCCCTCCACAGATACTGCCTGATCTGAGTTCCGCTTACACAGGAGTTCCCAAACTGGGGTCCACGGACCCCTCGGTTAATGATAGGTGTCGATGCCATAAAAATGTAGGAACCCCTGCTGTAGCAGTTTGTTTTCTTTTGCTCTACAAAGGCATGTCATTCAAGAACTTCACACATCCCAAAGAGATCATCTCTCAAGTTTTGAATTTGTGGAGAGTGTAGATCTTGCACAGAGTACCTTAACATCCCAGGATTCATTTTCATTTCTCAGATAATGTTAATGGCTGCATCAGTCCTTTGTCTCAACAGAAGCTACTCCACTCAATGAATTTCTTCCTGGAGATTATTTGTCGGGGCTGTTTCTCTGCTGTCTATCACAGCAAACTGTTCGGCCATACACTGGAGTGAGCTGATTTAATCATCTATAATCGACTATCGCTCTCCATTCTCCATCCTGTTACTTTACCAGCCAGCCCAGTGAAATATGTTCTTGAGGCAATGCTACCCTGTTTGGTGGTTTGACCATAAGAAATGTTCTGGGTTTATTGGGATTGTAAAAGGCTGATGAATACTTTCACTGCAGCAAAGGTCTGAGAATTGAGGGATGAATGCAAACTCAGTACAACCATGTGGCTGGTTCTCTGTGGATTTGTACACTTTGTGGGCAGGTCATACTGCAGGGGCTTAGAGAACGATACAGATGACTTCAGCAACCACTGTATATAGGATGACCATTTTTCACTGTAACTGTCTGATCCATTACATACATTTGTTTTTTTTTTCAGTTAAATTAATTCTCACTGTATTTCTGGCTACAGTTGCAGTTTTACCCATTGTGGTGCTCCCCATGTGGTCTGACTGTCCACGGTGCCATGATCTGAACTGTCATCTGCCAAGGTGCCATCATCTCCATCAGTCTCTAATGCTGAGTACTGATTTGAGAATGGCTGCTGCTATTTTACATGCCTCTTTCTACCCTTCAAACAACCACTCATTTATTATTCAGTCAATCTCCCTCATGCTCCACAGAGACTTCAGGAATCTTAAACCTGAGTGTGATCAATCAGAGGCACTGACTGTGCAGTATGGCATCCGGAGACACAAGGAGCAGAAATTCCCATATCTTCAGGAATAGTTCCCAGTTACCCGGCCAAAAATATTTTACTCTCCTTTCTCTTTCATAAAGATGCTGATCTTTCATTTGTATCCTTAACTGAACCACTCTTTCTTTGTTATTGTTGTGTTAGCTTCTAGGTTAGTGATTAAATGCATGATAATTTCTTCTTAATTTAGCACTGTATTTTTGGCGAAACACTTACTTGACTTTGAGTAACTTAATTATCTTGCTCTTTTGTCCAACAAATTCCAATTCCTTGCAGTTGGCACAGATTGCACTCTGTGTAATCCTGCCCCCACTGCCAAGTACAATACATTGATTTCCTCTATAGAACTGATGACCTGCTTAATCACTGGCTAACAAAGGAGAAAAGTATGGGTGGAAAAAGCAACAGGAATACAAATTATTTCTGAAATACGTACAAAAATGTTTTCTACCATTTCATTTCAGATTTTCTAAAGGAGACCAATCAACAAACGAACTCTGAAAAGAAGTGTCACAAAAGGTATTTTTAATTGAACAATTTTTTCCACTGATGTTATATATGAAGTAAAAAGATTTACAGCTGAAGAATTGTGATCAGGAAGATAGGACAATTTCAGAATTGTGTTCTCATAATTTATGATATATTTTGTACCTTGTTTACAATAGTCTGAAGTGCAGATTATTCAAATGACCAGAACACTGTGGATGAGTCTCTCGATGATACATTATAAGAAGGATCCTTGATCCAGCCTCATTTGGTCAGAATGCTCCCATTGCTCTGGGTGGGGATGGAGAAAGTGTATTCATCAGCTTCCTCGTATTAGCTCACTGAACACTAACAGAAAATGCATGAACAGGGGAATTCAGTACAATCAGGGTCAATGAAGTTTCCTCACCATCAAATGGCCTCTTGGCACTGACACTTACAAGGGACGGCAGAAAGCGTAGGTAGAAGCTTGCTAGAGTTCTTATATATGGAGGCCCTCTATGATAAGCAGTGAAGTAAATACTTGCTGGATCCTGCTCCACTCGTATCCAGATTGGTGGCCAGTAGCAGAAGACATTTAACCAAATATTTGACCAACATTGAAATACAATGTTGGAAAGTGTGTGGTCATGCACTTTGGTGGAAGAAATAAATGGGCAGACTATTATTTAGATGGGGAGAGAATTCAAAATGCAGAGATGCAAGGGGACTTGGGAGTCCTTGTGCAGTATACCCTAAAGATTAACCTCCAGATTGAGTCCGTGGTAAAGAAGGCGAATGCAATGTTGGCATTCATTTCTGGAGGCATAGACTATAAGAGCAGGGATGTAATGTTGAGGCTGTATAAGGCACTCGTGAGACCACACTTGGAGTATTGTGTGCAGTTTTGGGCTCCTTATTTTAGAAAGGATATAGTGATATCGGAGAGGGTTCAGAGAAGATTCACGAGAATGATTCCAGGAATGAAAGGGTTACCATATGAGGAACATCTGGCAGCTCTTGGGCTGTATCCCCTGGAGTTCAGGAGAATGAAGGGGGGATCTCACAGAAAAATTCTGAGTGTTAAAATACCTGAACAGATTAGATATGGCGAAGTTATTTCCCATGGTAGGGGAGCCTAGGACAAGAGGGCATGAATTCAGGATTGAAAGATGTCCATTTAGAACTGAGATGTGGAGAAATTACTTTAGTCAGAGGGTGGGAAATCTGTGGAATTTGTTGCCACCATTGGCTGTGGAGGCTAAGTCATTGGGTGTATTTAAGGCAGAGATAGATAGGGTCTTGATTCGCCAGAGCATCAAAGGTTATGGGGAGAAGGCAGGAGAGTTGGATCAGCCCATGATTGAAAGGCAGAGCAGACTGGATGGGCGGAATGGCCTGCTTCGGCTCCTATATCTTATGGTCTTATGGTCGAAGCACAAGTATTAGTTCCATGCCGCCAGTGGTTGGTATGGATGTCCTCACAGAGCAACAGTAAGGTGTGTTGCAGAGATTTAATTGTTCCATCAGTGAATGTACAAATCCTCTTATTTTATCACAAAGAACATAATCGGCCATTCAGCCCTTCAAGCCTGCCCCACCATTCAATATGAACATGGCTAATCTGCCTCTTCTTCTCAGCTAGTTCCCCACAGCGTTAAATTTCCTATTCCCTCAGAAATGTATCTACATCTTCTTTAAGTATCCCCAGGGATCCAGTCTCTAACAACCTCCAGGATAGAGTATTCCAGAAATTTACATCTTCTGCAGGAAAACATTTCTATGTAATTCAATTTCAAGATTAACTAATTATGTAACTATATCCCCTTGTTGTATTTTCTCCCATTGATGGAAAAGTGGAAACATCTCAACATCTTCTGTATCTGATGGATCTTTAACCATTTCAATAAGATCAATGTACATTATCCAAAGTGTATAGATCTAATTTCTTCAAGCATACGTGATAGAACAACCAATTCATCTGAGAAACAGTGATGGTGATGTTAGAAATAACTCACTTGATCTGACAAGGCATTTGTAGACCTATATTTCTGTGTGAAGGTTCAATTTGGGAGTGTAAACACTGTCATCTTTAGAGAGAGGAGGATTTTTGTTCATTCCACAGATCTACTGGTCCTTGTCTGGATAAGGGTATCTGGTAATTGTGCCGTATAGTCATGTTATGTTAAGATCCATGACAGTTATTGATCCATCCCAATGATGGGCACGTTGTGTGTGTGTGTGTGTGTGTGTGTGTGTGTGTGTGTGTGTGTGTGTTTGTGTATGTGTGTGAATGTAGCAGCATCAGTAGTGAGGATGTGCTGTTAAACTTTACTCTGTTCATTATGCACTGATCACTGGAACCCACCTGCACTTTCAACCACATGATTGTACTGATATTGATGCGATTGTAGATCCTTTCATCAATATGACTGATGAAGGTCTGAGTGAGGCAATGAAAGGGATTAAAGTGGAAATGGCTGAACTGAGATGATGTAAATTACACTCCCATCCATTGAGACAGTAAATTCACATGTTACATTACTGTTTATACATTTTCATATCTTATGGTTTCACAGATACAAAAGAAAATGTATGACAATGTCAGATAAATGCACAGAGTTAAATAATGACAGCATGGAAATATACAGAGATTGTAAAGTTATGAAAAAAAAGGAAATCCCCAGAAAACAACAAATAAGACTGATTGCTAATTCACTGTGGGTAAGTACAAGGAACTCACAAGCTGTCCATCTATGCTGCAGCTACATATACGACCAATCTTTAGATCACTCATTAAACATCTCTCAGGTTAACAAAACAGAAAGGAAATTTGCCTAAAAGAAGCAACAGATGATATTTATGTGTCATTTTTAAATGTTTCTATCAAGATAAACCAGTGTGTTTTTCTTTGTGATGGAGGACCTGACAGAGATTGGACAGGCTAGGACTTTATTCCTTTGGAATGAGGGAGATTGATGAGTGACCTTATGGAGATAGATAAAATCGTGATGGGTTTTCATAGGGTGAACACACAGTCTTTGTCCCAGGAAAGGGGAACTAAAAAGCAGAGGGCATGGGATTAAGTTGAGAGTTGAAATATTTAAAAGGGGCTAAGGGGCAATTTTTTTCATGCAGAAGGTGATACATTTATGGACTAAGACACCAAAGAAAGAGGTTGAGGCAGGTACAATAACATTGAAAAGACATTTGGATAAGTACATGGATAAGGGGGTTTAGAGGGATATCAGCCCAATGTGAGAAATTGAGACTAACTTAATGGGCTCCATGGTTGCAACAAAGTTCCTGTTTGCAAGTGGTATTACTCCACGATTATAAGACTTTCCTACTTTACAATCAGATCAATTGGTGTTAATTCTGCACCTATTATCAACAGAACACAGAGTGAATGGTGAAATGGTTTCCCTTTGACTTGTATAGGTGGGTGAACGAACCACCGATAATCAGGATGCTGATGTCGAGGTGATCCTTCCAGCTGAGCTATCTGAGAGAGCTGAAGAGCAACAGAATGACCTTTCAAGGCTCATTTTCACTGTATTTAATGAGAGCGAACTGTTTGAGGTAAATTGTTCAAAAGTGTCATTGTAGTCTGTATAAATTTACACTTGAAATGAAATGAGATTGTTGTCAGCCTACGTTGCTACCATTTAGTTGTAAAGGGCCAGGTGCCTGTGGTGGTCAGTCCTCAGTTTGAATGATTTTCTCCCGTGACCTCACCACCTCCCATGTTAATGCCTTTCCTTGTGGTTCCTGGTTGGGCCGGGCTGAAGTAAACTCTGAAACAATGTGATTCTGGATCTCAGTCTAATTTGTGATGGTCCACCAGAGTCAGAGGAGCAAATTTGGCCAGAGGTATTGGGCAAAATATAGTCCAAAGTTAAAAATCTCTAAAAATAGTGAAAATTGTGAAAAATATCTGATGCTTTGTTCTTCAACATTGCACCTTGCTGAAAGGACTCTTGGTTTATTTCTCTGTAGGACAAAAATAATAACACACTATTAAGTGACCAAGTGTTTGGAATTACTGTGGGAAACACAAGCATTCAGAATTTAACGAGTGGTGTGACTATTAAGATTAATCATGGCAAAAATATGAAAGTAAGTATTTTGACAATAATTCAGAAAAAAATCTTTCTAGTGGTGAGTGGTGGTAAAAATCTTCTGAGGTGTATATATTTCAATGCTCGGAGTATTGCGGAGAAGGCGGATGAGTTGAGGGCGTGGATTGACACGTGGAATTATGATGTTGTAGCAATTAGTGAAACTTGGCTACAGGAGGGGCAGGACTGGCAGCTTAATATTCCAGGGTTCCGATGTTTCAGATGTGATTGAGGCAGAGGAATGAAAGTTGGGGGAGTAGCATTGCTTGTTAGGGAAAATATTACAGCAGTGCTCAGGCAGGACAGATTAGAGGGCTTGTCGACTGAGTCCTTATGGGTGGAGCTGAGAAACAGGAAAGGTATGGCCACATTAGTGGGATTGTATTACAGACCACCCAATAGTCAACGAGACTTGGAAGAGCAAATCTGCAGAGAGATAGCAGGCAACTGCAGGAAACATAAAGTTGTGGTGGTAGGGGATTTTAATTTTCCATACATTGATTGGGACTCCCATACTGTTAGGGGTCTAGATGGTTTAGAGTTTGTAAAATGTGTTCAGGAAAGTTTTCTAAATCAACATATAGAGGGACTAACTAGAGGGGATGAAATATTGGATCTCCTGTTAGGTAACGAATTAGGGCAAGTGACAGAAGTCTGTGTAGGGGAGCACTTTGGTTCCAGTGATCATAACACCATTAGTTTCAATTTGATCATGGACAAGGATAGATCTGGTCCTAGGGTTGAGGTTCTGAACTGGAAGAAGGCCAAATTTGAAGAAATGAGAAAGGATCTAAAAAGCGTGGATTGGGACAGGTTGTTCTCTGGCAAAGATGTGATTGGTAGGTGGGAAGCCTTCAAAGGGGAAATTTTGAGAGTGCAGAGTTTGTATGTTCCTGTCAGGATTAAAGGCAAATTGAATAGGAATAAAGAACCTTGATTCTCAAGGGATATTGCAACTCTGATAAAGAAGAAGAGGAAGTTGTATGAAATGTATAGGAAACAGGAGGTAAATCAGGTGTTTGAGGAGTATAAGTGCAAGAAAATACTTAAGAAAGAAATCAGGAGGGCTAAAAGAAGACATGAGGTTGCCTTGGCAGTCAAAGTGAAGAATAATCCAAAGAGCTTTTACAAGTATATTAAGAGCAAAAGGATTGTAAGGGATAAAATTGGTCCTCTTGAAGATCAGAGTGGTCGGCTTTGTGCGGAACCAAAGGAAATGGGGGAGATCTTAAATAGGTTTTTTGCGTCTGTATTTACTAAGGAAGCTGGCATGAAATCTATGGAATTGAGAGAATCAAGTAGTGAGACCATGGCAACTGCACAGATTGAAAAGGAGGAGGTGCTTGCTGTCTTGAGGAAAATTAAAGTGGATAAATCCCCGGGACCTGACAGAGTGTTCCCTCGGACCTTGAAGGAGACTAGTGTTGAAATTGCGGGGGCCCTGGCAGAAATATTTAAAATGTCGCTGTCTACGGGTGTAGTGCCGGAGGATTGGAGAGTGGCTCATGTTGTTCCGTTGTTTAAAAAAGGATCGAAAAGTAATCCGGGAAATTATAGGCCGGTGAGTTTAACGTCAGTAGTAAGTTATTGGAGGGAGTACTAAGAGACAGAATCTACAAGCATTGGATAGGCAGGGGCTTATTAGGGAGAGTCAACATGGCTTTGTGCGTGGTAGGTCATGTTTGACCAATCTGTTGGAGTTTTTCGAGGAGGTTACCAGGAAAGTGGATGAAGGGAAGGCAGTGGATATTGTCTACATGGACTTCAGTAAGGCCTTTGACAAGGTCCCGCATGGGAGGTTAGTTAGGAAAATTCAGTCGCTAGGTATACATGGAGAGGTGATAAATTGGATTAGACATTGGCTCGATGGAAGAAGCCAGAGAGTGGTGGTAGAGAATTGCTTCTCTGAGTGGAGGCCTGTGACTAGTGGTGTGCCACAGGGAACAGTGCTGGGTCCTTTGTTATTTGTCATCTATATCAATGATCTGGATGATAATGTGGTAAATTGGATCAGCAAGTTTGCTGATGATACAAAGATTGGAGGTGTAGTGGACAGTGAGGAAGGTTTTCAGAGCCTGCAGAGGGACTTGGACCATCTGGAAAAATGGGCTGAAAAATGGCAGATGGAGTTTAATACTGACAAGTGTGAGGTATTGCACGTTGGAAGGACAAACCAACGTAGAACATACAGGGTTAATGGTAAGGCACTGAGGAGTGCAGTGGAACAGAGGGATCTGGGAATACAGATACAAAATTCCCTAAAAGTGTCGTCACAGGTAGATAGGGTCGTAAAGAGATCTTTTGGTACATTGGCCTTTATTAATCGAAGTATTGAGTATAAGAGCTGGAATGTTATGATGAGGTTGTATAAGGCATTGGTGAGGCCGAATCTGGAGTATTGTGTTCAGTTTTGGTCACCAAATTACAGGAAGGATATAAATAAGGTTGAAAGAGTGCAGAGAAGGTTTACAAGGATGTTGCCAGGACTTGAGAAACTCAGTTACAGAGAAAGGTTGAATAGGTTAGGACTTTATTCCCTGGAGCGTAGAAGAATGAGGGGAGATTTGATAGAGGTATATAAAATTATGATGGGTATAAATAGAGTGAATGCAAGCAGGCTTTTTCCACTGAGGCAAGGGGAGAAAAAAAACCAGAGGACATGGGTTAAGGGTGAGGGAGGAAAAGTTTAAAGGGAACATTGGGAGGGGGGCTTCTTCACACAGAGAGTGGTGGGAGTATGGAATGAGCTGCCAGACGAGGTGGTAAATGCGGGTTCTTTTTTAACATTTAAGAATAAATTGGACAGATACATGGATGGGAGGTGTATGGAGGGATATGGTCCGTGTGCAGGTCAGTGGGACTAGGCAGAAAATGGTTTGGCACAGCCAAGAAGGGCCAAAAGGCCTGTTTCTGTGCTGTAGTTTCTATTGATTCTATGGTTCTAGAATGATGAAAGGTCTTACAGTCAATTAAAGTTTATTTCTTTATTACCCAGACAGAGACTATAACAACCCACATGGTTTTGTACAGTATTTCTACTCAGAATGTTCAGCTAAGTCAAAACATTAACCACCCTGGCTAATTATTTAATTTACACATTTAATTCATTCTATCAAAACAACCTGTAAACAGCTCCTTTGTATTAATAAAATTAATAAACCACCTTATAAAAGTCTTGTAATTTGATAGTATTCACCCTGCAGTTTGAGAGGAAGAGATAAACTGAGATACATCAGTATTATAGTGGAGTAAAGGGAATTACAGAGGCACGAGAAACAAGTTGGCCAAAGTTGATTGAAAGGGGTCATTAGCAGGGATGACGGCAGAGCAGCAATGACTGGAGTTTCTGGGGGCAATTCAGAAGGCACAGGAAAGATACATTTCAAAGATGAAGAAGTACTGTAAAGAGAGAATGACACAACCCTGGCTGACAACGGAAGTCAAAGACAGTATAAAGAAAGAGAGAGGGTATATAATATAGCAAAAAATTAGTAGGAAGTTAGAGGATTGAGAAGCTTATGAAAACCAAGAAAAGGCATATGGACAGAAAAGATGAAATGTGAAGGAAAAGAAGCCAAGAAGATAAAACAAAATTCCAAAAGATTCTTCAGATATATAAAGTGTAAAAGTGAAGCAAAAGTGGATATCAGACCATTGGAAGCTGACACTGAAGCGGTATTAATGAAGGACAAAGAAATGGCAGACGAACTTAACAAGTATTTTGCATCAGTCTTCACTGTAGAAGATGTTAGCAGAATGCCTGAAATTCAAAAGTGTCTGGGGAAGAAGTGAGTGCAGTTGTTATTACTAAGAAGAAAGTGCTTGCAAAGCTGAAAGGACTGAAGGTAAAAAGGTCACCTGGACCAGATGGACTACACCCCAGGTTTCAGAAAGAGGTCGCTGAAGAGATTGTGGAGGCATTAGTTATGATCTTTTAAGAATCACTAAATTCTGGAATGTTTCTGGAGGACTGGAAAATTGCAAATTTCACTCTATTCTTCAAGAATGGTGGAGGGGGGGAAGGCAAAAGATTGGAAATTATATGGCAATTAGCCTGACTTCAGTGGTTGGGAAGGTGTTGGAGTGTATTGTTAAGAATGAGGTTTAGGGGTACTTAGAGGCACATGATAAAGTACCCCTAAGTTAGCATGGTTTACTTAAGGGGAAATCTTGCATGACAAATATGTTGGAATTCTTTGAGGAAGTAACAAGCAGGATAGACAAAGGAAAGTCAGTGGATGTTGTTACTTGGACTTTCAGAAGGTCTTTGACAAGGTGCTGCACATGAGGGTGGTTAATAAGGTAGTAGGTACTACAGGAAAGATACCAGCATGGATTGAAGATTGACTGGCAGGAAGCAAAGAGTGGAAATAAAGGAGGCCTTTTCTGGTTGGCTCCCGATGACTAGTGGTTTTCTGCAGGGCTTGATGTTGTGACTGCTTCCTCTCACATTACATGTCAGTGATTTGGATGATGGAATTAATGTTTTGTGGCCATGTTTGCAAATGATACGAAGATAGGTGGAGGGACAGTGAGTGTTGAGGAAACAAAGATTCTGCAGAAAGTATTAGGCAGATTGGAAAAGTAGGCAAATGAAATATAGTCCAGGAAAGTGCGTGGTCATGCACTTTCGTGGGAGGACTAAAAGGCTATTTTCTAAACAGGGAGAAAATTCAAAAAGGGACTTGGGAGCCCTTATACAGGATTCCCTAAAGTTTAACTTGCAATTGAGTTTGTTGTAAGAAAGGCAAATGCAATGTTAGTATTCATTTTGAGAGGACCAGAATAGAAGAGCAAGGATGTAATGCTGAAGACTTATAAGGCTTTGGTTAGACCACACTTAGAATTTTGAGAGCAGTTTTGGGCCCCTTATCTCAGAAAAGATCTGTTGGCATTGGAAAGAGTCCAAAGGAGGTTCACGATAATGATTCTGAGTATGGAAGTGTTTACGTATGAGCAGTGTTTGCTGGATCTGGGCCTGCACTCACTGGAGGTTAGAAGAATGAAGGAGGATCACATTGAAACCTATCAAATATTGAAAGGCGTAAATAAGATGTGGAGAGGGTGTTTACTATCGTGAGTGAATCTAGGACCAGAGGGCACAGCCCAGGAATAGAAGGATGTCCATTTAGGACAGAGATTATGAGGGACTTTAGCCAGACACTAGTGATTTGTGGAATTCATTGTCACAGACAGCTGTGGAGGCCAAGTAATTGAGTATATTTAAAGCAGAGGTTGTTAGGTTCCTAATTAGCAAAGGCATCAAAGGTTACAGGGAGAAGGCAAAAGAATGGGATTGAGAGGGATCATAAATCAACCATGATGGAATGGTGGAATAAACCTGATGGGCCAATGGCCTCATTCTGCTTCAATGTCTTAAGGTCTGATGGTTTTATTTAATTCCCATACATCTGAGCTGTTAAATTAATTTCTATCCGTGCACATTATTATTAATGCATTGTTAACATTAACATACTCAAATTGATATGAATCAGTTCGGGTGCAGTTTGAGGCTCCAATTCTGATACTTCAGTGCAGTAAAGCAGGAACAATATGACAGCACTGAACAAGACATCTAATTCCACTTTATAATTGCATTGGGTGGGATGAAGTTAGAGAGATACATCAAAGAAACAAGTCTTTTGCCCAACCAAGTCTGCACCAATCATCAACTATTCCACATTTCTCCTATATTTTGTCCTTCCCACATTCTCAGTAGCTCACCCCCATCTGGCCTGCACAGACAGGAACCTCCAGTCTCCAACCAGCTAACAGGACTCACCTGTCACTCATTTCCAACTCATTACCTGCAGCCTATTTAAACCCAGCACTCATCCCCTGTCCTTGTTCACCCATCAAACTAGCCAGCCTCATCCTGTTGCTCCCATATTCTGTTTCCTTGGTGTGTTAAGTATCAGTTCTCTCTTGTTTTGTGGCTCCTCATGGCCTGTTATTTTGTAGTTCATTAGTACAATATCATTTACTGCTAAATCGTCTCCACCACTCTGCTTTTGGGTCAAGCCTCCTCTGCATTTCCTGGCCACCTCCAGATTCTACAACACACGTGAAGACATAGTAAATTTACAAAGGCCAATTAATCTGCCAACCAGCACGTGATTGGAATGTAGGAGGACACCTGAGCACCTGGTGGAAATATACATGGTCGGAGATGGAACCTGCAAACTCTACACAGAGAGTACCTGGGGCCAGATTCAAACCCAGGTATCTGGAGCTGTGGGGCAGCAGTTCTACTGTGCCACCCCTG